>NC_089251.1:213819653-214130299 GCF_963930625.1 Muntiacus reevesi
ACAACAGATCTATTGTCTACCCAGCTTGCGGTACTTTGTTACTGCTGCCCTCAGAAACTTACCCAAGCATCATGGTGTTTCAAGCCCATGGACCTGACTTACGAGATTTTTTTCTACCAGAAACACACTCTCCTCTCTACCTGCTGGGACACTTCCAATTCATCCTTCACACCCCACTCACCTCTTCCAAGTGGACTTTGTTGACAGCCTAGAGGAATATTGACTTCAGGCTGGCAGAGGGAGAGCTGAAGGTGGCATGTGGCCAGCTAGAGAGTGATGCTGCTGCTTCCAACCTCCGATCGGCCCGTTGTTTCCCTCATAATTAGGAAGAGCCCTGTGCAGTCTCCCAGCAGCAGCAAGTCCTCCCAATCTGTTCCCGGGATCAAACTGTCTAACAAATCAGACTGGCATAGCCTGGGTTCATTCCTTCCAAATCTCTCCTTTTGGAAGGTGGCAATGTTGGCCAGCAGCTGCTCACAATCTAGGAAGGATGGCTATCTTGATGCTCATTCATCTGGAGAACAGAACAGGATTTTGGCGCTATGATTGGTTCCACCAGATGCAATGGCTCGGCTTCTCTATGCTCTGGAGGCTGGAGTCTCCAGGGCCATGTACCTGGCACTGATGTCAGAAGCAGCACTTTCAAAACGACCTAGGTGTCAGCAGCTGCTTCTGTGGGTAACACGAGGTGTAATCAGTCATTTAGACACACAGATTAAGAGCTGATTAGGCCAATTGTATCCAGATCATTTTTCCCCTTTGAACAATGGCAGTTACAGAGCACATTTAGAAAAAAAAAAAAATCTAGTCTAAAATAGGAGAAAAAGATACTGTTTTTTCTTGTTCTTGGAAATGAGAAAATAGATTTGGGCTCAGCTCTTGAATGATTATTTTGTCTCCCTGGGTTTCAATAGGGAACCTAATATTAACAGTGGGTAGAAAAGAAGCATTGTAGTCTGGAGGGAAGGAGTTTGTCCCCTCAACGAATTGACATCTCTTCTACTCTATATAACACTTGAGCTTGAATATGCAAATGGCCCTCTAGTAGGAATTATCATTAGTCATTCTTTCACAAAGAAGTAAGTGAAGAACACTGTGGAAGATGACAGATGGCATTAAGATTCACTAAGGTTCAATTCTTCGATCTGTCAACTTGTCAGAAAGCAGATGTCTTTGTGGTCCGGCTGGTCAAACCCTGGACTCTTTCTCCTGGCGCGCAGTTGAGTCACCTCTTATAATTTGCTTTGAAATGAACAAGACCTGGCAGCATACATGTCCTATTCAATGGGCAATATTACAAACAAGATAAAAAGAAATGGCTATAAAGCTGTTGTCTTTGTAACTTGGATTTGTCAAGAGCTTACTGGACACATTATCAGAACTGATCACCAAACTGGAGAATGACATCATTTTTTTTTTCTTTATAAGCCTTAGTAAATATAGGGGAGATTTTGTTACTCTAACACTAATATTTACAGAGAGTCTAGGATGGATTTCAGCCAGAGATCACGTGGGCCTTCCTTGGTGGTCCAGTGGTGAAGATTCTGCCCGCTACTACAGCGGGCACTGGTTTGATCCCTATTCTGGGAGGATTGCACATGCCGAGGGGCAACTGAACCTGCATGCCACAACTACTAAAGACTGCACCACAGCTGGAAAGTAGCCCCAGCTCGCTGCAAGTAGAGAAAGCCTGTAAGCAGCAGCAAAGACCCAGCACAGCCAGAAACAAATGCCTACTATGTGCATGGGTGCTCAGTTGTGTGTGACTCTTTGCGACCCCATGGACTGTAGCCCGCCAGGCTCTGCTGACCATAGAATTTTCCAGGCAAGGATACTGGAGTGGGTTGCCATTTTATCCTCCATGTTATCTTCCCAACCCAGGGATCGAACCCAAGTCTCCTGTGTCTCCTGCATTGCAGCCACTGAGCCACTTGGGAAGCCTAAAAATAAATAAATAATTGATTAAAAGAGAGATCATGTGATTCACTTTTAGAGGCATATAGAAGGAGTTTGTTCATTATTCAGTATAACTTTCAGGGTCAACTTTGATCTTTGATCTTTAAGGGGCAGTTGAGATGGTGTTGGGGAATCCATAAATTTGAAAGATTTTAGGATTCTCTCTAATGTTAATGAGTTGCTATTTACTGAGTGATTACTATGTGTCAGCTATTGTATTAAGTATTTTCCATTTAATTCTCATAGTGATGCAAGATGAATAAGACAGTTATTTCCATTTTCAAATGAGTAATAGGAGGGTTTTAAACATTAACTTGCCCAAGACCAACAGTAGAAAAGTTAGTCAGAATTCAACTCTGCCCACTTACCTGACTCTAGAGCCTGCACTTTGAGTCAGAGGACTTAATAACTTAGATCAGGAGAAGAACATTGGGCAGGGAGAACTTCTGTTTAGGGAGCTGACTGAATCTCCTGCCTCCTTTGGAGCCGTAACCTAATCTCGATCTGGGGGGACACAGCCCCAGGAAGACACACAGCGCCCCGGGCTCTCATCATTGGCCAAGTCTCTGCCTGTTGGTTGCTGCTCTTTCTGGACAAATAGAAGTTCTCAACCTATGGAAGCACCGAACCTTCTCAAAAGGGAAGTATTAGCTGCTTGATACTGTGATTTATTTATTTGTTTTAAGGCACCTTATTTATTCATTTATTTATTTGGTTGCGGCATGTGGCATGTGGGATCTAGTTTCCTGACCAGGAATCAAACCTGCATTGAGAACATAGGGTCTTAAGGACCAGACCTCCAGGAGAGTCTGAACACTGTGTGTGATATATATTAAGAAATGTTTATTTGGCCTTCACCCCCTCTCCTGGCACAGAGCTCCTAAAACTCTTGGAATTCCCATGTGAAAAGAGCAATAACGGTATCTTAGTATTTATAACAAATCCCCCACTTCCAATCACACCTGGATTTATGCTAATGAAATGACTTTTGAAAAGGACCTGAGGAGGGGTCTAGCTGACTAGAGGGTTCAGTCCAACCCGAGACCTCTGGGGAGGGAAGGGTCTGGAGGTTGAATCAGTTGTCAAGGCCAGTGATTTAATCAGTCTTACCTACATAATGAAGTCTCTATAAAAAACCAAACGGAGAAGGAAATGGCAACCCACTCCTGTATTCTTGCCTGGAGAATCCTGTGGACAGAGGAGCCTGGTGGACTGCCATCTATGGGGTCGCACAGAGTCGGACACAACTGAAGCGACTTAGCATGCATGCATGCATAAAAATCCCAAAGGATGGGGCTCAGAGAAGTCCTGGGTTAGTCAATACAAGGAAATTTGGGAAGATGGGGTGCCTGAAGAGGCCCTGCAAACCCTGCACCCCTTCTCGCACACCCTGCAATTACGCATCTCCTCCATCCAGCTATTCTTGAGTAATATCCTTTTTATAAAAAACCTTTTTTAAAAAGATGTATTTATGTATGTATTTTATAACAAATAACACTTTGTTGTGTATTTGTTATGTTATTTATTATGTATTTTATAAAAAATATGCTTTTTATAACAAATCTTTTTTTAAAAAATTATTGATTTATGTATTTATTTAGCTGTCTTGGGTCTTAATTGCAGTACATGGGATCTTTAGTTGCTGGAGCGTGAACTCGAGTTGTGGCGTGCGAACTCAGTAGCTGCAACGTGTAGGCTTAGCTGCTTCACTGCATGTGGGATCTTAGTCCCTGGAACAGGGATGAAATCTATATCCCTTGCCATTGCAAGGCGGGTTCTTAACCACTGAACCACCAACTAGGGAAGTCCCAACAAACATGTAATCTTGTAAGTATAATGTTTCTCTGAGTTCTGGGAGCTGCTTTAACAAATCAATCAAACCCAAGGAGAGGGTTGTTGGAACTTCTCATCTATAGCCAGATACCCAGAAGCACAGGACAACCTGGACCAGGGTTGTTGGAACTTCTCATCTATAGCCAGATACCCAGAAGCACAGGACAACCTGGACCTGGCAATTGGCATCTGAGTGTGGGAGGACAGACCCATGGGATGAGCCCTTACCCTCTGGAATCTGATGTTATCTCCCCTCCAAACAGACAGTGTCAAAGTAGAATTGAATTGTAGAGATGTATCACACACAATAGCTTGTGTCAGAGAACTCCTGACATCATTGCTGGACCAAGTGCAGCCAAAAATAAATAAATACATAAATAAAGCAGTGTGTACATGACCCTCCCCCAGAATTTTTTTTAAAGGAAAAGCAAATGTTTGTTAGATTATCTTAAAAATGCATTTCAGTATACATTAGGTGCAGACAATACTGTTTGATTCCACATATATGAGATTTCTAGAAGAGTCAAATTCATAGAATCAGAAAGCACATTGGTAGACATCAGAGGCAGAGTCGGAGGAAAGGGAATGGGTGGTTAGTGGTTAATGGGAACAGAGTTTCAGTTTAGGATAGTGAAAAATTTGAGAGTTGGATGATGGTGAGTGTTGCAAGATATTGTGAATATACTTAGTGACCCTGGGCTGTACAGTTAAATATGGTTAAAGTAGTATGTTTTATATTATATGATTTTTACCACTAAAAATAATTTTTTTAAGAAAAAAAACCTAAATATTTGAAAGGCAGAGCCATTACCACTCAAAGATATATGGTTGGTTAGAATGCACTGTAAATTCGTAAGTCAAAAGATGGATAAGGAATGCAGGGTTTGGGTTTGAACGCAGTGACACTTTTGGAGCCAGAGTACCTGATTACCAGCCTAGTTGGAGTACAGTCAAAGAAAACTTTGTCCAGCCTTATCCTAAATGAACGTACCCCCACATTCCATAATGGATGTGATCCCTGAAAGTTCTCATCTATACCATGGTTATAATTACCATCTACATGTCATTTGAATCCTGTCTGGTCCTTTTGTTTGAACAATATTCTTTGGTTTCTGATGCATAACAACTTCAACATCTCAGTGGTTTACAGCAAAGCTCACAGGTCTTCAGATCAGCTGAGTCAGGCTGGACCCAGGCTGCAGGTTGTGTTCAGGTCAACTCCACATGGCTTCATCCTGGGGTTTAGACTGGAGGGCCAGGGGATCCCCAAAACATACTCTTTCATGTTAGATCGGAAGAACACAAGAAGTCAAGCCAAATGGGAAAGTCTCTGTTTAGAGCTTGTCCACCAAAATTATATTGATCAAAAAAAGTTACATGGCCACGGCCAAGATTAGTGAAAGAAATATGTTCCTCCCTCTGGGAGAGTCACTTCAAAGTTACATGGCAAAAGGTGTGAGTATAAAATTCTATTTCAGGGGAGTGAAGAAATAGGAATCTGCCACCAATTTGCTCCAGCCCCATCTATCCATCTGCCTACTAGAGACAAATGCATTTGGATATCACTAAGGCACTTATAAATTCAATGTGAGCAAAACCAGACCCATGATCTGTCTTCTCCTCACCCTATCTGTGCCCACAAGGCCCATTCCTCCTCCAGTGTTTGTTGTCCTGGTGAATGGCACACCATCCATCCACCCACCCGTGTAAGCCAAACCCCGGAAGTCATCCTTGGAGTCCCTCTCTCCATCACCCTCCCTAAGTCATCAGTCACCTGATCCTGTTGACTGATCTCCTAAATGTCTCTTAAGTTCATCCACTTTTCTCCATTTCTAATCCTTTTGCCTCTTCTTAATATTTTCTGTTTCTGTTTGGTCCATACCATTTCTGTCCTTTATTGTGCCCATCTTTGCATGAAATGTTCCCTTGGTATCCCTAATTTTCTTGACGAGATCTCTAGTCATTCCCATTCTATTGTTTTCCTCTATTTCTTTGCACTGATCATTGAGGAAGGCTTTCTTATCTCCCCTTGCTATTCTTTGGAACTCTGCATTCAAATGGGTATATCTTTCTTTTCTCCTTTGCTTTTCACTTCTCTTCTTTTCTCAGCTATTTGTAAGGCCCCTCAGACAACCATTTTGCCTTAACAGTCAATCCTAAAGGAAATCAGTCCTGAATATTCATTGGAAGGACTGATGCTGAAGCTGAAACTCCAATAGTTTGGCCACCTGATGTGAAGAACTGACTCATTTGAAAAGACCCTGATGCTGGGAAAGATTGAAGGCAGGAGGAGAATGGGATGACAGAGGATGAGATGGTGGGATGACAGAGGATGAGATGGTTGGATGGCATCACTGACTCAATGGGCCTGAGTTTGAGCAAGCTCTGGGAGTTGGGGATGGACAGGGAAGTCTGGAGTATTGCAGTCCACAGGGTCGCAAAGAGTTGGACAGGACTGAGCAACTGAACTGAACTAAATCATTTTCCCAGGGCTGCTGCCTCCTTTTGCCTGAGCTATTGCTCCTAATGACCCTCCTCAAATCCATTCTCACCCACTTCTCTCATATCCTTTGCACTATAGACAGAGTGGCATAACGTAGGACTTCCCTGGTGGTCCAGTAGCTAATACTCCACACTCCCAATGAAGGGAGCCTGGGTTCAATTCCTGGCCAGGGAACTAGATCCCACTTGCCACAACTGAAGATTTAGCAGGCTGCAACTGAGATCCAGTTCAGTCAAATAATAGATAATTTTTTTAAATAATAAAATGTGGCTACTAGAAAACTTTTTAAAAAATGCATATCATATGGTTCTTTTGTTTAAAGCCTTTATGTTGCTTCCCATTGTCAAATGAGGTCCTCAGCATGATCCAGTCTGTTTCTAACTGTGGATCCATCCTTCTTCTCACTGCCCCCTACATCCAGTTTGCTGTTGTTGTTTAGTTGCTAAGTCATGTCCAACTCTACTGCGACCCCATGGACTATAGCTCACCAGGCTCCTCTGTCCATGGGATTCTCCAGGCAAGAATACTGGAGTGGGTTTGCCATTTCCCCCTCCAGAGGATCTTCCTGACACAGGGATCAATCCTACATCTTCTACATTGGCAGGTGGATTCTTTACCACTGAGCCACCAGGGAAACCCAACAACACTCAGGTACCACTACTCTTACTTATGTTTCTAGATGGTTCTTAGCTCCTCTGACTCAGAGTCTTTACCTGGGGTGCCCTCTCTCCTAGGAACTCTCTTACCCACATCCTTTGCCTATTTAACTGTTTTCAGCCTTCAAATCTCAGCTCAAACATAACTTTCTCAAAAAATCTTTCCTCTGACTTGACAATGACAGGATTCTCATTATATACTCTCTTGGCACAAAATACCTTTTCTGGACCATCATCAGGGTGTTTATTATGTGATTCCCCAGGAAGGGAACTCATGCTGGAAGGAACTTAATGAAGGGAATGGTTCCAGAGATGCTAGACACAGGGGAAGTGACTATGGGAAGCCCTTGACATCCCTGGGGCTGGAGGGGAGATGAGGAAGGAGAACGTTATCAGAGTTGAGGAGCTGGAGAGGCCTGAAGGGCTCTGGGAACTCTGGTGAGAAGCCACGTGGGCGAGTTGGAGTGACAGCCCCGGCTAGCCGGAGAAGATGAGTGAGGGAGGAGAGCAGCTTGTGGCTTCCCCCTCCTCCGACCCTTCAATCCCGCCAGTCTGTACCTTCTGCCATCTGAATGGACCAGAAGCCAGAGGGTGGAGGAAATGCAGCGCATCAGGGGAAGAACAGAAAACAGCTCTGAGAGCAAACAAGTTATTTGTCCTCTAAGGCCAGCAAGTGATAGATTCATTTCTGCAGTGATGTCTGCACCTCTTGGTGCCCAGACGAGACAGAGCTCCCTGAGCAGTGATGAGGTTCATTTCACTGACCGTTGATTCCTCAGCGGTTTTCATAAGGATTAGTACTGCTCCTTAATATTAGCTGAATGAATGAATGAAAGACATTCAAGAGAGCCTAAGAATGGAGGAGAATATGATATCCACTGGCATTGGCTTGAGAATGGGCACACTTTCTTGCCTCCATCCCTTCCCTTACCCTAATCCACTTCTTTTCCAGAAATTTCCAATTAGGGCTTATCATCCTAACTTGGAGGAACGATGATGGAAGAATTGGCAAAACATTGTGATGCTAATTGTCCATATTCTCAAACATACACAGAGAATTTCTCTTCTTTTTTTCAGCCACAAGAGCAGGGCCCTGAGAAGGGTGCTTTGTAGTTTTCAGAGCCTATTCCTATCACAGCAGAATCTGCCTGATGCCAGACTCCTGTTTTTTAAGGTGAGTCATGGCTTCCTCTGAATCTGAGCAAAATGTAATAAGATGAAAGATGAAATAAAAGTCAACATGCTTACATTTATAGCCATCTCGCAAATGATTGAAATGGGTTATTGGCACCTATGTATTTGGCTTTATTTCCAGAACTTGTCATGAAAGTATTTAAAACAGCTTCAGGGAACATTTACATTTTGGGTAAGCTATCTCGTGAAAATGACAACTTCAAGAAGAAATAATCATAACTATGGATGGGGTGGTGCTTTCCCTGGTGGCTCAGTGGTTATGACTCCACCTGTCAAAGCAAGAGTCGCAGGAGACACAGGTTGGATCCCTGGGTTGGGAAGATTCCCTGGTAAAGATAATGGCAATCCACTCCAGTATCCTTGCCTGGAGAATCCCAAGGACAGAGGAGCCTGGTGGACTACAGTCTATAGAGTCGCAAAGAGTTGGACACGATGGAGCGACTGAGCACACACGCACACAGATGGAGTGGAGTGGAGGGTGGAAGAACCTCGGTGAGATACTCTGCCAGGCGTCCTTTCCACTCATCCTACCTGTTGGGTAAAATTGTGTAGGAGTCTCCCAGGACCCCCTATGTTGGCATTGGTAGAAGTATCAGGCAAACATCCACGAACATCCACTTCTTTGTGTGTGTTTTCCTTAGAGATCTGTGTGGGAGAGACAGCAGGGTTTTGCAAACATCCCCATATTGCTCTGCCACATTCCCCAGCATCCTCACCAGTGGACAGGGTTATATGATGGTTCTGGCTGATAGGTCCTGGTTGGGAATGATGTGTGTTATTGCCAGGCCAAGGTATAGACAACCTGCCTACCGCCTGACTGGGACTCTTGTTGAGAAGCACAGCTTGGAGTGCTGACTCATACACAGAGGAAAGATGCTCTAAAGGGTTATAGTGACCCACAGCAGACATTTTGTAAGACAGAAACCTCTGCTCTGTAAAGCTATTTTGAGATTATCTGTTACAACTGCAGCATGTGCTAGCCTATCATGCAGGTACAGTAAAACCAGAAAGACTTATAAAAATCTTGCTTTGTTTCTTTTTTTAATTGCTTTGGTTTCTCTTTTCTCTTTCCTCTGAGAGTGTGAGGAGTACACTGCAGGGAAAATAGCAAAGTCTAAAAATAGAAACTATTTAGAATTTAGTGATAGTTTTTTTTTTTTTTTCCAAATATATATCTAGGTCTAATAATTAAGGGCTTCCCCAGGGTTCAGCAATGAAGAATTTGTCTGCAACGCAGGAGAACTGGGTTCAATCCCTGGGTCAGAAAGATCCCCTGGAGAAGGAAATGGTAACCCACTCCAGTATTCTTGTCTGGGAAATCCCATGGACAGAGGAGCCTGGCGGGCTACAGTCCCTGGGGTAGAAAAAGAGTCGGACACAATTTAGTGAGTAAACAGCAACTAATAATAAAAGCACAGATTGGTTAAAATGGACAGGCCAAATTCTTCTTCTGAAGCCATTGAACTTTTATTACAGAGCACCCCGTAGGGCACCTTCCTGGGCAGAAACTTCAGTCTTTGTATGATGCGGGGAGGGGGTGTTGAAAGAAGACTTTTTATGGCTCAGATGATCATATCACCTTTCCTCAAGAAGTCCTTATTTTGTTGGACTAAGGCTGTCTCCTAGTAACATAAATGCTTAAATGGACACTTAGGAAGACACTGAGGATACAAAAGATAAAATCACCCCTCAATGCCTGAAGGCATGGGCATGCCAGTGCTCTTGTACTTATAGCAAGACTTGAAAACCAGTGACCAGCCGTGAAAAAATTAACCCAGATCTAGAATCTCAGAGCCTACAAAACTATTTGATCACCCTGTTACAATTCTCTCGTATCCCTTATCATCATCTGAAATTATTTTTTTATTAGTCTACTTGGTTATTAACTGTGTCTTCCCTTAGCAAGTAGCACCACAAGAGCATTCATCATTTATCTCCAGAGCCTAAAAGAGAGGCTGGCACAGAGTAGAGAGAGGCTCCACAGCATTCTCGCTGAATGAATGAATGAGTGATACAGAAATGCCACTGTCCCCAAGCACGGACACAGCATCTGGAGAACTCAGGGCTGGACGGTGTGGATGAAGAATGTCACCTGCCGTATCCATAAGCAAAGGAAGTGGGGGCCATGTAGCCAGCAGCACCTGAAGCCACCCCAGAATATGCACCCCGAGAGGATTTCTGGACCTGAAAAGCAGGTCCTGGCCCTAGAAAATTAAGGTGTGTATGAAAGGATTGGTTTCAATGAACCTAGATTCTTGCATCTTTCCATATACCGAAAAGCTCTAAGTTCACTGACTTGCGATGTCTAGTTTTCTTCAATTAACAGTAATATTTTGATGTTCCAACTACCTGGTTTTTGTTGCAAAAACTCTTACATCCTGGCTTCTCCCTCACCTCTTTGGAGCAGTCCCTCAGAGCTGTTTCAAAAGCTGTCTCCCTAGCTTGAGTCCTCAGCAAGTCCATCGAATAAAGCATAATTCTCCCTTGTAAGCTGTGCATTTATTTTTCAGTCAACAATAGTTTTTTAGTGTTCCGTGTCTATAGGTGCTACAAGAATTCATGAGTGTGTCATTCTAATGGATTGCTTTGGACTATATTTTCATGAAAAGTAATACAGAAAATATACCCAAATTTTTGTGAAGTAAAATAATCCCTGAAATACTTAAATATTATGCTCTGAGCTGACACCTCTTAAGCACCATTTACAATTCTCTTTTTAAAAATAATTTTTAAGGCCTTTAACATTTTTATTTATTTTTGGCTGCACTGGGTCTTCATTTCTGCACATGGGCTTTTGCTAGTTGTGGTTCACGGGCTCCTCATTGTGGTGGCTTCTCTTGGAGCACAGGCTCTGGGGTGTGCGGGCTTCAGTAGCTGTGGCCCACTGGCTCAGTTGCCCAGTGGCACGTGGAATCATCCCAGACCAGGGATCGAACCTGTGTCCCCTGCGTTGGCAGGCAGATTCTCAACCACTGGACTACCAGGAAGTCCCATTTAAGTTCCTGGAAGCCCGGCCTTTCCGCGAGGCTTTGGGGCACTAGGTTGGCCCCAGAGGCTGCTTGCACTCCATCTCACTTCACACAGGTGTGACCTGCCCACTCTGCCCTGGCTGGGCTTCCTCCTGGCAGAGCTGGGGATGCTCGGACCACTCAGGTGGGCACAGCTGCCAGTGAGGGGGTAAACACAGCCTCAGATGCAAACCTTTGACCAGTGAGAAATGGAAGTGGAGAAGCAGTACAGTCTTCTTTCTTTCTCCTGCATGTAGTGGACCATCTTGAGTCTCCGCGTTCTGAAACACTTGGAAAAGTACCCTTGAGTTGGAGCAGGTGGTGGCTGGCTTCTCTTCTCCACCCCACCCTTGTCTCTATTCCTGTTCCCTGGAGATTTTAATCTCTGATAAATATTCGTCCATACGTTTTGCCTCCGGCTCTATCACCTGGGAACTCAGGATAAAACATGGTCTAAACGTTTTCTCCCAGAAATTATGATAAACATCAAAAGGAAAATATGACTTGAAAGTTAAATATTTATTGTGTGCACATTTTTTTTTCATGTTGATGCCAAATAGTATAAAGAAAGGTCATCTGCTTTGGAGAGCCTTTGAAACCTCAGTGTAAATAAAGTCCACATTCCTGCCAGCAGAAACACTCCCATGGATTTGGTAAATAAATATATGCAGAAGAAATTAATGCCTTTCATCAGTAAGTTTTATATTCACAGCTCTTTCAGATTTTTATATATTTAAATAATTGTATAATATAATATCTTTATATCTTTAAATAATTATCTCTTTATATCTTAAAAAAAACTTTTACACAAGGAGAAATGGAAACATTAAACATTAAAAAATTAAATTTTGTTTTAATTAAAACAATTGAAATTGTTTTAATTGAAAAATTAAAACATGTTTTAATCAACATGTTTAAAGTGAAATAATAAAGAAGAGCTGGAACAGGGTATAAATAGTCTAAGTTCTCTCATCTTCAATAAAGTTTTCCTACCCTGTACCTTCCTGCTGGCTTCTCCAGACCTAAGTCTGTTAAAAAGCACACGGAGAAGGACTTCTCTGATGGTCAGTTGGTTAAGACTCTGCACATGCACTGCTTTCAAAGTGTGGTGTTGGAGAAGACTCCTGAGAGTCCCCTGGACAGCAAGGAGATCAAACCAGTCAATCCTAAAGGAAATTAATCCTGAATATTCATTGCAAGGACTGATGTTGAGGCTGAAGCTTCAGCTTCAAAACTTTGGCCACCTGGTGCAAAGAGCCGTCTCATTGGAAAAGACCCTGATGTTGGGAAAGATTGAAGGCAGGAGGAAAGGGAGATGACAGAGGATGAGATGGTTGGATGGCATCATTGACTCAATGGACATGAGTATGAGCAAACTCCAGGAGACAGTGAAGGAAGGACAGGGAAACCTGGCGTGCTGCAGTCCATGGAATTGCAAAGGGTCAGACTGAACAACAACAAACAACTGAAAAACAATAAACATCTACTAATAAGGGAAGGGAGGGGATGCAGAGACAAGGGTGGGGCAGTCAAGAAACTCTAGTGCAGCCTTGGGAGCAGGGGCCTGGCTCCTCCTTAATATGCATAACAATATCTTTGAGCTCTACTGAAGAACTAAAACTCCCAACAAATGGAAGATGTTAGTTAACTCCTTACAGAAGCATTCTTCATTCCAGAAAGAATGTCATAGTTTGATAACCTCCGGAACCGCAGAAGCTCATCAGGAGACCATCTGAGGCCAGGTTAAAGGAGTGCAGGCTTTGAACACACCCCAATCTTTATCAGCAACCCCATCCTAGAACCATTGCTATAATTACTCACCAAATCCCCCCAGGATGGGACATACAGGTTTTGAGGGCAAGAGCTCCCTGTTGTCCCCCTTTGCCTGGCAAAGCAACAAAGCTATTCTTTTCTACTTCACCCAAAACTGCCTCTGAGATTCAACTTGGCATTTCTGCACAGAGGCCGAGATTTAGCATCAATCTCTTGTGAATAATTGTTTAGATGAGAATTCACATGTGTCTCTCAAGAACAAGCCACAGTTTCCAAGTACAGGACAATTCTATTCTTGCTTTAGGGTGAAGAATTTATTTAACAATTCAGGGACAGTCTTTGCTAAAACATGGAATTTATATTACTAATCTGTTTGCTTAATATTTCAGTCTACATACAAGCCTTGCTACATACAAGACTCTCCTAAAGAAACTATTTTGATACTTACCCGACATTTGCATGACAGAAAAGGATCATTTCCAGACAGGCCCCAAGGATAAAGATGGTTTCTGGACCAACACAGCAGAAAAATTGTGAAGAACCAAAACATAACAGGTGTTCAGCTTTTAAAAAACCCAATGCTTCAGTCCCTTCAGATGTAACTCATATTCACCCAAACAAGGGCATTGGGGAAACTGTCATTGGAGGTGGCTCTGGGTCTTTCCTGGTGGTCCAGAGTTAAGATTCTGCCTTGCAGTGTAGAGGGTGCAGGTTCCCTCCCTGGTCAGGGAACTAAGCTGCCATATGTCATGGGGTGTGGTCAAAAAACTAAAAATTTTTTTAAAAAATAGATGGCTCAAAGGAATTACTCCCTTTCCTTCACATCAGACCCTCAGAATAGCTCTAAATTTGATGATTATTTTGGATATCTACCCTGGTTGATATTTCATAATTTTATGCTCCCAAATATTTACTTGCTTATAGCATGGTTGATGTTCCAGATGTTTTTCTAATTCTGACACTAAGTATAGAGCATATGTCAACCCTTTTTTCCCTCACTATTTAATTTCTGTTCCTTTTAGCTGCAGTAAAGATCCATGCAATTATGAAGAAGGAAGAGGTTTATGCTTCTATAGTACCTGTTTGGCACAATGTCCCATCCACCTGCCTGTTACTAAATGAATTTTGACAGGAAGTGGGTAACTTCCAAATTGAGCCTCATCTGAGCAATCTTCTCCACATCTACAGGAAAAAATCCGCTGAGTTACTCTCTGATTTGTACAATTGAGCATATTCCTCTGGCTATAGCAGCAAAGCATCAACTCTTTAACCTTTTTAAACTAATCTATGCGGCGCAGTGGTAATGAATCCACCTGCTAAGATGGGAGTTGCTAGAGACACAGGTTCGAGACCTGGGTGGGGAAGATCCCCTGGAGTAGGAAATGGCAACCCACTCTAGTATTCTTGCCTGGAAAATTCCATGGACAGGAGCCTGGTGGGCTACAGTCCATGGGATCGTGAAGAGTTGGACACAAATGACCACACGCACACATGCCAAGGATACCATCTCCTCTGCTTCATGACACCAGTGAAAGTCCTACACAGCCAAGTTTCCTTATACTTCTATTTCTCACTCCCCCCACTAAATTTTAAAATAGCTTTTCCAAAATAAATCTAGATGCCTCACATAGGAATCTCAAATGTATGTGTCCCACATCAAGGTCACTATTGTCCCTTACAAATGGGCTTCCTCTGACGCACTTATGTTAGTTAAAGGTGAGTTAATCCATTTACTCATCTGCCAAGTGTCCTAACACCCACCTCTGAGATTCATCTCCCTCACTACTCGTATCTACTCTATAGTCAAGCCCAGGTATTTCTCCTTGTTCTCTCTCTCTTGAGCTCCCCTGCCACCTACCCCTTTCTCCAGCCCACAGGTCTCCATCATGCTTGCCTAGGATGGTTTCAGCTGAGTGATGATTTACTATGAAGGGTCAGCAAGTGGAATTCTGCCTTGGTGCAGATTTGGTCTGCCACTTTCTGTCTGGCCTTGGTCAAAGTATTTTACTTCTCAATTTACTAATCTGTAAACTATGGATATTAGTAGGAAGATTAAATGAGACAATACATGGAAAGCTGTTTATAACAGCACATGGCACATAATAAGTACCTATTAACCCAAAGACTCCATGAAACCAAAGACCTTGTTCATCTTCCAGACCACTCCATGCTGGAGCCAGCGCAGAAGAATGTATGGTGAATAACAAGTGCTTTGTATTGTGGAATGAATAGGAATTCAATGTCATTATGTTATCTCTTCAATCTTTTCTCTTTTTTTATTATAAAATGTATGCATATTTATTTGAGGTTTTACTGGGTGCAATTATTTTTAGGATTTTTAAACAAAGTTAGCAAGACTTCAGTTCTTTTTTAAAAAATTAATTTTTATGGAGTATAGTTGATTTAACATGCTGTGTTAATTTCTGCTGTACAGGAAAGTGAATCAGTTACACATATACATAGATCCCCTCTTTTTTAGATTCTTTTTCCATACAGTTCATTACTTTTTTTAGATCCTTTCTCTGTCTGGCTTATTTCAAGTGGTATCATGACCTGTTGTCACAAACCATGTGGGTTTTTCTAACTTCTTTTGCCCTTTGCTATGAGACCTGCAAAGTTCCAGGTAGTAGGTACTCTATTAAGGGGTCTTGCTGCTGCTGCTAAGTCATTTCAGTCGTGTCCAACTCTGTGCGACCCCTTAGATGGCAGCCCACCAGGCTCCACTGTCCCTGGGATTCTCCAGGCAAGAGCACTGGAGTGGGTTGCCATTTCCTTCTCCAGGGCATGAAAGTGAAAAGTGAAGGTGAAGTCGCTCAGTCGTGTCCGACTCTTCTCGACCCCATGGACTGCAGCCTACCAGGCTCCTCTGCCCATGGGATTTTCCAGGCAAGAGTACTAGAGTGGGTGTCATTGCCTTCTCTGATTAATGGGTCCTAGCTGGAGCCTACCTGTATCAGACAGGTGGAAAGAATGCAAGAGAAATAAGCCTTCCCTATTATAAGCCACTATGATTTTGGGGTTATATGCAATTCTAGCTTATCCTGGCTGACCATTCAGAAACACACACATGAATCTGTTGCTTTCTATCAGCTGCAAACTAAGGGCATAATGCTCTTAGTAAAACATACAAGGATCTTTAAGATTTATCCACAGGTTAGCTCCTCAATCTAATTCTGCCTGTCTGTCCTGAGACACTGTGCTAATTCATAAGTAATTTTTAAACAACTCTTAAACGTCAGTCTGAAAATCGGTAGACCTGTTCCACCTCTCTCTGAAGTCCCATTTCTTCTTAGCAACTGAATTGGGAAAAGCAGAACTATCTCTTGACTCTAGTGATCTTAAGGCAGGATTTATAGCTGATTGTTACATGGTTTACAGAATCATTGGGAGGATGGAGGGAACTCCCTGTAGGCAGAGTTTCCAAGGAGACTCCCATGGCCATAGTCCAGAATCAGGCTGATAAAGGTGTAGCTGATCAACCACAATTACTAAACTGCCTTTCTCATCCAGAGGCTGCCTCTTCAGCTGCTTGCTTGCTGCAAAACCAGGCCACTCCTGTAACAGCCGGCACCAGCAAAACCCAGGCTCTTCACTACAACCAAGCCCGCACTCAAGTCTCTCATAAATGTGTGTGATTGGCAAAACCCAATCACACCAGACCACTGGTTGCAAGGTCATCTGAGGCATGTCATTTTTAACTTCTAGGCCCTATAGTACAGTAATGCATCGTAGAGAGGTTGGGATAAATGCTGATCAGATCATTCCACACTCTTTGACACATGGGTAATTTCTACAGTACTTCACCTTGAGTATGAACTCAATGTGTCCCTGCTGTCCCTGTCCCGCCAATTCATATGTTGATACCCTAACCACCAAAGGGATAATATTTAGAGTTGGGGCTGGGACTTTCCTGGTGGTCCAGTTGGCTTAATCACTCTATGTTTAACCTCTTAATCACTCCACGTTAAGTGGTTAAACTTCCACCTCAGCGGGTGAGGGTTCAATCCCTGGTTGGGGAATGAAGATTCCTCATGTGGGTGGCCAAAAAGTAAATAAATAAAAATAAACAAATTGAGGCAAGATGCATACATTAGAGATGGCGCCTTTGGGAGGTCATTACATTTAGATGAAGTCATGAGGGTGAAGGCCCTTTGATGGGATTAGTGTCCTTTTGGGAAGAAGAGGAGACCAGAACACACACATTCTCTCTCCTTTGAGGTGAGGGAATAGTAAAAAGGTGGCTTTCTGTAAGTCAGGAGGAGAGCCCTTACCAATAATTAAATCTGCTAACACCTTGATCTTGGACTTTCCAGCCTCTAGAACTGAAAAGAAGTGAATGACTGTTGTTTAAGACGCTGCCTTGTCTCCAGTATTTTGTTATAGTCACACGTGCCAAGACAACCTACAGAAATGAAACTTCTTGCATCTCATCTCATGGTGACCCCTTGAGCTTTGTAAGGCCAGGATCATTATTCCCATCTCTGAGACTAAGGCAAGTCACACAGTCAAACCAAAGCCAGAACAGTTGTCCTAGATGCTGGTCCAATATGCCTCCCCAAACACTCAGGAATCTCAATCTTCACTAAGTCCTAGCATCCGAGAATTTGGAAACGAGAGTGGCCACTGCAGCCGCTGCTATTTCTCTGTGTGAGGCAGTTATCAGCGATGCAGGACAGCTGCTGGAGGGAGAGCCCGCCTCTGGCAGGGCTGGGGAGTCAGCTCCAGGGAAAATATCAATCATTAATCCTTGAGTCCCCTGATTTCTATTAGGATAGCGTCTCTCTCATTTGTTATCTATAAATGAAGTGAAGGGGGAGCTATCAGAAAAGTGTGCTTCCTCCTCTGCTTGTTGGGAAATTGGGGGAAGCAAAAAATACTTTCCACATTTTGATTTTCACTGGGAAAGTAAGACTTTGTGGGCCATTCATATGCCTAGCAAATCCCACTTGCTGTTTTACAAGTCTGACCAGAAAAGAGAATGATTGATTTTCCTGGTAAATCATGAAAAGCTATTAAGGCCTTTATGCCTATGTGCATTTAGAGTGCCAGTATGAGAATGTTATTCTCATAGATGGCACTTCTAGAAAATGATTAATTCCAAAGCCAGAGAAGAAACAGATTTGAAAATTCAGGAGTCTGAAATATTAATTTCATGTTCTCAAAGTCTAGAAATTACTGAATCTTAGAATGTTTGAGCCAGAAGAAATCTCAGAAATGATCTGTCTAGTGAATTTTCACCAAATTTAGAACAAGAAAAATTTTGTTCAAATGAGATGTTATGGGAAACTCCCAACAAGATAAAAGCGACTGTTTTGAATGAAATGAGGCAAGATCACCAGGCCTGATGCATGTGGCCACTTTTTCACGATGCCCCCACCCACACCACATCTCCAAGGAAACGAAAGCTTCAGAGAATACATTTCAGAGGCCATGAAGATTGCCCAGATGAAGGTCAAAGAGACAGTGCCAGCACTGGAATTTGAACCTGGTCTTTCTGATTTCCGTGTTCCTTCCTTGAAAATCCTTGGGACAACATTTTCTTTGTTGACATCTGCAGATTTCCCTTGACCTCATTATCAACCACCCACACCTCTTCTCACAGTAGCTTAAGGGGCAATCCCTTTTGCTAATAGATGGGCTTCCCACGTGGCACTAGTGGTAAAGAACCAGCCGTCAGAAGTCATAAGGGATACGGGTTTGATCCCTGGGTCAGGAAGATCCTCTGGAGAAGCACATGACAACCCACTCCAGTATTCTTGCCCAGAGAATCCCATGGACAGAGGAGCCTGGTGGGTTACAGTCCATGGAGTTGCAAAGAATTGGACACTGAAGTGACTTAGCACTCACACACGGGATGACTCTGCTCCTGAGGATCTTACATTTCAGAACCAAATACTATGCAAAACATTAGGGATGCACTGGTTATAAGACTTTGCCCCTGACCTTAGCGCGGAACAGTGTGCAGTGGGTTGTTAAAAGGGGAAGCCCAGAGAGGGAGAGCCAGAGGAACAGAAAGAGAAAGCATGGATATTGAGCAAATTCGAATTAATCTTGGAAACTCCTGGGGCCTGACTCTTCTCTTCTTCTAGGGATGGAGCCAGGACAAATCATCCTTTCCTTTTTTATCCCTTTCTGTCTCCCTCATTCAAGCACTGCTCTGAATCCTTCAAGGTGATTGCTCTCAAACTAGTTCCAAGGTTGAATTCTAACAGTGGCGTGCATTTGCATAAAAATTAAGATAATTGATAGAATCTTCTCAAACTAAAGTTTATCTCTCAAAGTACTTTGTAACTGCTTGTCTATCACGGAGTGCTAACAGATGGCAAAATTAATAAACATATAGCAAAAGAATATTTATGCAAAACCTGGAAACAACTGATTCTGCTCAGCTTGTAGACTCGTGGACTTACACCTTTAAGCTACATCAATTCATATAGTAGAGGCTGTGGTATGTTTGGTGAAGATAATTTTAACAATTCATGTAACAATAAGAATATCAGTGTTTATGCTTACATATGCTAGGGATATCTGTGCATCATTGCCAAGAAGCTGGTTATAGTTGTTGTGTCTGAAAAGATAATAGATGTTGGAATAAGAGGTGGGAGGAGACTTACTTTCCATTGTCTATACTTTTTTATACATATAAATGCTTCTCAAGTGCAACTTCTCAGTTTTCAAAGAAATTGAAATGGGAATATATGTGCTTTAAATGATCTGATGATGGAGTCTCACCTCACAGATCCTGATTTAATTGGTCTGGAGTGTGACCTGGGCATTGGGTTTTTAAAGAGCCCCCCAGGTAATTAGAATGCACAACCAAATCTAAGAACTACATTTCTAAGCTATTATCAGTTCTCTTACTGTCTTATCTTGATAACTGTAAATTATTTAAGGCAGGCATTCCTAATTTTTTGAGCAGGGAAGTTTCACAATTCCTCACACCACAGTTGACCCATTGTTTTGTATGTGTTGTGAGGAAATATCAAATATGGAAAGTTACTAAGAATTAATCTCATTAAAATTGATATACATTTAAAAAGTAGTAGCAAGTATACAAATATAGGTGAGATGCAATACCAATGCTCTTTACAGGTAATTCTATTTAGGCATTCTCATATATTCTTATAGGATTTGCATATGTAGAAATTCCCTGGAGGTCCAGTGGTTAGGACTCCATGCTTTCACTGCCGAGATCCCGGGTTCAATCCCTGGTCAGGGAACTAGGATTCCACAGGTCATGTGGTGTGGCAAAAAAAAAAAAAAAAAAAAAAAATTTGCATATCTACAGGTATAAGGGTCCGTTGCAGGATCGCTGGCTCCTCTGCAAAGGTTCGTAGGAATCATTGAACTGCTTTTCTAGAACAGGGCTGTAGAGAGATATTTTGACCTCTTGAGCCACAGACAGCAAACAGTAAGTGTTGCCACAGTTTTGAGATGTGATTGTTACTCATCTGCATAAATTTCTACCTCTGTCTTGGTATTCTCTAAACACAAACTCCACCATTTGCATTCTTATTTACAAGCTTTGCCTACACATGCACCAACCTTTTCTCTCTTGGAAGTTTGACTGGGGCCATTTGTTTTGTTGGGAACAGAAGCAGAGCCTGACCCTGCTCTTTCTGACCCTCGCCTCCTCCAATATGGTGATGCCCTTGCTCAACCTAGCTTCCAGTTAAAACCTCTCTTGCAATCTTTTGTTAACACTGTGAGGTAACTAGCTCTTCTGCTATTTCAAGCCCCCCTGATGTTCCTCTTTGAAGTGAAGGCTAGGAGGTCTCCTGTTCCCTTGCTGCGTGTCAGTGGAGAAGCACTGTGAGGATTTTTCAGGGCTGCTGTTTGCTTTAGAGAGCCCAGGGAAGTTTTGGACCTCTTTTTCAAACTGGAAGTATGACAAGAGACCTTCATCAGAAGTTCATTCAAGAAAGGAATAGTGACCATCCTGAAAGCTCCATTCTATGTTACCCCACATTTTGTGGTCATGGATTATATTGACTCATTTCATCTTCAATCAACAATGAAGTTTTATGCAACCAAAATTAACATATGCTAATCTAAGGAGAACTATTGGATTTTTTCTTAGATAGATTACCAAACTGTGGTACTTGACATGGGTTTTGCTAAGCCTTATATTCTTGTCAGTTCTGAAAACTATGGATTTTTTTCCTCCCTTGTGGATATCTGACTCTCCTTTAAAGCTAAAAATCATTAAAGAAATAGGGAAGCATTAGATTTATTTTATGTGCAATAAATATATAATTCAAATCCTACCCATTTTGCAAGCAAGCAGGACTCCAGCCATCAATCAATCTGCAGTAACTTTTATTTAATTGTATTTTAAAGGCAAATGAGATGACAGTAGGAGCTGGAAAAACCCCGTCTCATCTAACCTGTCACATCATAGTTAATTAATAGTGCAAGTGGTTCTCCAGAATCTGCTTTCAGGTCATCAGGAAGCCCGGATTGTTCTTTCATAGATTTTCCTCTGTCTCTTCTTCATCATCCTTGTGAACTCCTGTCTTATAATGAAGTTCTTCCTCTTTCTTTCTATTTAAAAATTTTAATTATAAAAGTAATCCATGCTTAATCATAGAGCATTTTGGAAGAAAAACATGTATTTAAAAAAATCTTTTAGATCACCATTATATCCTATCATTCAGAGATAACCACTCTTAACATTTGGTTACATTTCTTTTTCTCTTTTTTCTGTGTAAATGTGTGTGTGTTTATACATATATGCCCACAAATTTATAAGCAAAATAGGAGCATATGGTATGCATACACATGTTCGTCTTCTGCATTATTAGTACTTGGGTCCCTATTTCTCATGTCTTCTCTTCTCTGTTCTCTTATTTGTTGCCTCAGTTCCAGATCTCAGATTCTCTCTTCCGGTTTATTCCAGTTTATTCTCTCCTGGTTATTTTCTCAGTCCTCGCCTTCTTTCCCCCCAATCTATCCTCAGTGCTGCAGCCAGAGACATTTCTCTGCAGTCTGGTACCAATCACATGACTCCTCTGTTTTAAAGCCTTTGATTGTTCCTCTTTGCCCCATATGGTAAATCCAGTAGCAGTGTTAGTCGCTACTCAGTCGTGTTGACTCTTTGCGACCCAATGGACTGCAGCCTGCTAGACTCCTCTGTCCATGGGTATTCTCCAGGCAAGAATACTGGAATGGGTTGTCAAGCCCTCCTCCAGGGCATCTTCCCAACCCAGGGATCAAACCCAGGTCTCCCCATGGAAGGCAGATTCTTTACCATCTGAGCCACCAGGAAATTTACCATCTGAGTCACATAGGGACTTTTAAACAATGCAAAATCTTGTGTTACATCCTGAATCAGAAATTCTAAATATAGATCCAAGATGCTGTATTTTAAATAAGCTTTCCAAGTAATTTTTGAATACCTTATCACATGAAAACTTCTTTTCTAAAAGCTTCTAATAGAAAAAGTGAAAATGGATTGTTTAAAGGCACTCTCCATCAGTTATATACCTCACTTGGTACTCACTGCCTTGCTCTTGCGTCCCTTTTACTATTATGCTACTCATGCCACAGATAAGGAAACATACACATGAACCAAAGACTTGAAGAGATTCGTCCAATATACATAACCGGTAAGGTCTGGAGATGAGTTCACTCCTTTCAAATCCAAATCCCACGAGCTGTCCACCGTACAATGTAGCTTCCCGGTTTGATCTGAGAAGACAGGGACTGTGTTTTGTGTGCATTTGGTGGATATGCTCACCCTTCAAGGATGTAACAGACGCGGTAGGTGCCCTTACCGTGTGCCCCCAGCACTCACCTTTCCAGTACAGATGGTCGGTCAGCATTCTACTGCACTCACCTACGATTCACTCACCTAACACCTTCTTGGCCCAAGCAAGAGGCGGAGAAGTGCCAGGGAGTTAGAACTGCCAGGGGCAATGGTGCAGGGCCTAGAGGTAAACACTCCGGCTTCCTTACCTGCAGTGGGGTGAGCGGCCACTAGCTGTGCTCTGCAGAGAAGCCCAGAGATGTTCACAGCCATGCCCTGCTTCCTAAAGCAGACTTCCCTCTGCTTTTGAAGTTTTGAGGTGTCATACTTGCTATTAGCATACCGATTAGCTCATTTAGTCCATTCACCTTCTGTTTACAGTGGGACTAAGCTTAAACTAGCTGTTGTTCTTGAATCTGAGCCTCAGGAAATCTCAGAGAGCTAACTGACTCCAAATTGGGGATCAGCATTGTTTCTTATTTACATCGTAAGAAAAGTCACGTCTCCTCCCCATATCCAAATGCCACCGCTGCCTGCCCCCTGCTCAGAAGTACAGTGCTGTTCACTCCCTCAAATTATTTTAAAATCTACTCAACTCACTAATCTCGCAACCCTGAGAGAAGTCTAAAGCAGTGCCCTGCAAGTGTGGTTTGTGAACCTTTACTGATCCGTGTAAGGTAAGCACAAAAATTGAGAATGAGAGTAGAGCAATTTGAAAGAGTAATTTTTTTTGTATCTTTCATATCCTCCATTGCTATTTATTATAGGATATTGAATTTCGTTCCCTACACTATACAGTAGGATCTTGCTTTTTATTTATTTTATATATAGTAGCTCGTATCTGCGAATCCCAAACTCCTAATTTATCCCTCTCCCAACCCTTTTCCCCTTTGGTAACCATAGATTTATTTTCTGTGAGTCTGTTTCTATTTGGTAAAGAAGTTTATTTGTATCATATTTTAGATTCCACATATAAGCGATATCATATGGTATTTGAAAAGAGTAATTTTACATCTATTGAGTCTAATAATAAAATATTGAGACTTTACTTTGTAGATCCTTTTATTTTTTCTATTCTTTTTTTCGAGTTATAAATTATTTAATGAGGAACTTATGGTTTTTCATTTTACAAACTGGTAAACTGCATATTGACATAGAAAAAAATATTTGTTACTCCAAAGTGAAAAGATAACCTTTAAAAAAACCTATAAACCTTCTGAGCTCCATGTAAGAAGGATACATTTGCTAGCACAGTAACAGAGTAAGGAATAATTTCAGTCAACTACAAAAGGTCAGGCGTGTTGGGTCTGGCCTCGTACTACTGGAGTTTGATTTCTGCTCCTCCAACTTGTTAACTATGGTTTTTAGAAATTACCTACTCTGTGCCTTTTTATTAACTATTCACTAATAAAAATATAGTCATCAGCATCATCAAAACTGCTTTTAGGATTTCTATGAGTATATGAAAATTGCTTGAAAGAAACCCTGGCATGCAGTAGGTAATAAAAGTGTTATTAGTTAATAACTTTTTAAAAACAATTAGTCACACCAAAAGGGTAATGCAATATCCAGATTCCCTTACATTAAAATGTTCCAATTGTTTATTAGTATTAATTAGAAAATGCCTTTTTCAGAGTCATGTTGATTTTTGCCACCCTGGATTCTATCCTAGTGCCTGGCATGTAAACATGCTTGCAGTGCTCCTGCCTGAGACCCACACCCACCAGTGTCTTCCTCCATCAGATCTCAACTTTCAAATCCTTGCCTCAGAGATCCCCCTTCAAAGACCACCCAGATAAAAGCAGCCCACCATTTTCTATCACTCTGTGACCCATTACCTGGTATTTCCCCCCCACATCTCTTGTCACTATCCCAAATTATCATTTTTTTTTTATTAGTTTACTTATTTACTAATTCTTTTCTCCCCATTGGGCTATAAGGTTTATGGACTCAGGAAACTTCTTTGTGCTTTATTTGCTATTTAATCATATCAGTGCCCAGAATAGTGTTATTGTTTTCATTCTTTTTGTAGTTGTTGCTGTGTATGTATGTATTTCAAGGATGTTTCAATTCACAACCAATGGGAAATTATAAAGATGAAACAAAATGTAAGACACTAAACTAGTCCTTCACCACAGACAGTTGAAGAGACACAGGTCTGATGAGTCATATTTATCATTTCCATTTTCACACATATATAAACTGAGCCATAGGGCTGCTTAAAGGTCAACAGATGCTTAAATTATGGGACCTACTTGAAACTCGGGTCACAGGAGTCTGGCCTTGAGTTCTTTGTTCTTCTCCTGTTGCAGAATCTCTTGCCTCTAGCAGGATAATACATTGAGCTTCCATGGTTGTACAGGTGTGTGATTTGTTAAACCTCTTTTTTAAAAAAAACAAAAACAACAAAAAAAATACAACCATATCGCACATGTGGCACAGTTGCTAAAGAATCTGCCTGCCAATGCAAGAGACACAAGAGACTTGGGTTCGATCCCTGGGTCAGGAAGATCCCCTGGAGGAGGAAACGGCAACCCGCTCCATTATTCTTGCCTGGGAGATTCCATGGACAGAGGAACCTGGAGAGCTACCATCTATGGGATCGCAAAGAGCCGGACATGACTGAGCATGCATGTGCGTGCGCGCGTGCGCGCACACACACACACACACACACACACACACACACACACAGAGAACTCTACTCAGCGCTCTGTGGTGACCTAAATGCAAAGGAAATACAAAAAAGAGGGGATATATGTATACATATAGCTGAATAATGGTATGTATACATATGGCTGAATAATGTTGCTTACAGCAGAAACACCACATTGTAAAGCAACTATACTCCGATAAAAAATAAAGTCAAGCTCAAAAAATAATAATTTTTATTATTTTTTTGACTTCCCTGCAGGACATGCAAGATCTTTGTTCCCCAACCAGGGATTGAACCCATTCCCCCAGCAGTGGAAGTGCCGAGTCTTAACCACTGGCTTGCCAGGGAAGTCCCAGTTGTTAAACTTCTGATCACAGGTTTCCAGCTCTGAATGCTTCCCCAGTCCTGTGCAATAGCTGACACCCCAAGAATTGTGATCAGACAGTGGGTTCTCTCCCTGATGCTTGAGCAAGGCCAGGATTTTCATTAGCCCTGGATTTGCCTTGCTAAATAAACATGCTTATTTGGTTTTAATATATTAGGCTCTACTGTTCAGAACTAGATTAAAGTGTCAATCATCTCCCTCATATTTCATATTGTTTCCTCTGGGTAGGGGCACGTGGAGTGTTACACACGTCTCACCAATAAAACAGTCCTCTGGATTGAAATCTGTTCAGGACATATAGCAAGATGTCAAATTAATTGTACCGAAATAATGAGTTAGCACCAAATGCTAATTAAATATTGATGAAAGTCATACTTTCAATTATCTTCATTATGGCCCCATGTTTTATGTAGGCATTAAATGCTTGCAGGACGGGTACGTCTGGTAATTAGCTGTGTACGATTTAAAAAAAAGCCCGAGTTATTGCCCTCCATATTAAAAGCACTTAGAAACCACTTTGAAAATGGAAACACTGAACAAAGGTTTTACTTTTTTTTTCCTGAAAATGTTTGAAATTCTATAAACTATGTACTTCCTGTTTGTAGTATTGGATTTTGTTGTGTTGCTATTTAGTCGGTAAGTTATGTCTGTCTCTTTGTGACCCCATGGACTGCAGCATGCCAGGCTCCTCTGCCCGCGGGATTTCCCAAACAAGAATATTGGAGTGGGTTGCCATTTCCTTCTCCAGGGGATCTTCTTGACCCAGGGATCCAACCTTCATCTCGGAGCCATGGAGACCATGTGGACTTGGAGTCTGGAAGCCCTGGCCATATCTGGTGAGTCTTGCCTCTACCATTTATGGGCTGTGTGACTTTATTTAAGGTACTTAACTTCTCTGAGCCTCAGTTTCATTCTGTAAAATAAAGGTAATAAAGTCCATCCACTTCCTAGTTGCCATGAATTACCAAATGGTTGATCTCCAGTAAAGGCCTAATGAAAGGAGGCTGCTCTTGAACCATTTGTCACCTGTGAAAGGACTTGGAAGATTATCAGAGCGAATTTTCCGTAAATGTCATTTAAAAAAATTAATTGAGTCCTACAACTGTTCATATTCATTCACTGAATTGAAGTAGAAATAGAAGAGGAAGAAAGCATTGGAGAGAGTTGGTTCTGAATGTTTGGTTGGTTATGAATGTTTCTGCTTCGGGCATAGTCTGAAATGTTCTGTGCCAAGAACATCGCTCCTGTCACTCTCTGACTCACAGTACAATGTTTTCCATCTTGCTTTGACACTCAGAGTAAAAGCCAACTCCTCCCTCACGTGGTCTAGCATCCACTCCTACCACACTCAGCTGGGTTCCAGCCTCAGCAGTCTTTGAGCTGCTCCTAGAACAAGCCAAGTGAATGCACTTCAGGGTCTTTATGATTCTTTGGTCCCCTCTGCCTGCAACCCCCTTTCCCCATCACCATGTTTACGGCCATCTTCCTGACTCCACTCCTTGGCCATTCTATTAATACATGAAACAGCAGCCTACCATCTCTCCTCCTCACCCTGCCCTATTCATTTTCTTGCTGTTTGGCTAGAGTACTGTCTGTGTATTTTGTTATCTGTCTACTCCTTTAGAAAGTAAACTCTTCAGGAGCAGTGACTTTGTGGGTTCACTGGTGTATCTAGAAGATTGCTTGGCATATGTTGAATAATTAATAAAGGAAGACTGGGAGTGAAAAGAGAAAGTTGAACATTTCCTCTACTGGGTCCTAAGCCAGGCTTCATAGTCACTCTTAAAGAAAGTAATGTCCTCACCATGGCACATGTGGGCTCCCACTCTGTGGTTGCAAAGTCACAATGTCCAAAGTCATCATCATGATCTTTCTTCTCAGCCAGCCTTGCTTCCAGAGAATCTTATCTCAGTGAAATGGCAGCAGCATCTTCTGAGTTGTTCGAATTAGAAACCAAGGAGTTTTCCACTGTGCACCTGCTCCTTCATTGTCTAGATCCAATCCATCACAACGTCTTACTGATTTTGCCTCCTAAGTATCTCTCAAGTTCATCTGCCTCTCTCCATCTTTATTGTTAATACTCTTGTCCAAGGAATTCTTACTTTTCACTTGGATTTTGCAATAGCTTCCTACATGATTGACGTTCCTTTTCTATGCTTTTTCCTCTAACAATCCATTCTCTTCATGGAAACCCGAGTAATCATCATAAAACGCAGAAGTGATTATACCCTGGCCTTCCTCTCTTGCTTAGGTATTGCAATGATTTCCCATTGTTCTTAGCATAACACCAATGTCCTAACCTTGGCTTACCTGGTTGGGTACCATCTTACCTCTCTTCATCAGTTTCCACTCTGTTTACTGTGTGCTGGCCATTCAGGCTTGTGCCTTGTTTATTACACTCCAGGCGTCTTCCGAGCTCCTCCCATGTACTCTCATCGTCCTTCTGCCTTGTTGCCTTGTGATTAACTTCTCATCCTTTAAGTTTCAGCCCAGTTATAGCTTGAAAATGTGTCCCGATTCCACAGACTACAGATTGATGTGAAGCTTGATATAACAAGTGACTTCTCTGTCAGGGAGTGTGTCACAGTTATAACTAAGGGATGGTGAAATTTTACCTATCTTTCCTACTAGATTATAAACTCCTTGAAATAGCATCCTATACATCTTTTTAAAAATTTCACTGAACTTGTAGGAAATCATGTATTTATTATTTTGTTTATGCTTATAGAAAAGATAACACATTAAGTTAATTTTATTTTTTATTTTTGATTGCACCACGTGGCATGTGGGCTCTTCTTTCCCAGACCAGGGATTGAACCCATGCCCTTGCAGTAGAAACTCAGAGTCTTAACCACTGGACTGCCAGGGAATTCCAAAATTTTTGTTTAAAATACTTGAGGCTATGAATTAATGAAAATGAAGAAATAGCATGTACCAACTCCTTTCATATGCTGTCATGTTTAGTTCTTAAAGATGAATGAAGCTGGTTTCTGGCCCATTTTGTAGCTAGAGAAACTGAGCCTCAGAGGGGCTAAGTATCTTGCCCAAGATTCCTTATATACATTTATTTTATAGCTGCTTTTCCATCACTTAGAATCACACAGAGAAAGCACTCAGTAAAAATCATTGAATTAATGAATGTGACCTAACCTTGAATGGTGGACCTGATGAGGTTCGATCCTGGCTTTGAACCTGAGGCTGTTCGACTCCTATTCTCACTGACATTCTTTCCAAAAGTGTCCCAGTCCAAAGCCTACCAAGGACCAGAGAAGAGAGGACTGATGTTCTAGGAGACTGAAAAGTTCCTCCTGAAAGTAGAGGTTGGGAGGCAGCCAGTTGTGGGGCCACTCTTGCTCCAGGTCCACGGAAGTGCAGGGTTCTCAGCCCTCATCCAGCCTCCAAGACTGGTTTCGGTTCTCCTTGTTGGAGTTTACATTTGATTTCTCACTTCTCTCAGCTTTTGAAGCCGTGACAGAATATCACCTTTCAGGAGGCGCACTGCCTCACTTGGAGCTGTTAAGATAAGCTTAATTGATGGGAGAGCGACAAGACAGGTGCTGTGGGACAGCTGAAAATGAGGTGTGTGAGAGGCAACTGGATCTATGGTGCCAGCAGCAGCTCAGACAGGGCCATGCTGCTAAAAATCAGGGAAAACCCAGTCATTCATTCATCATTCATTCATTCATTTGCAGCATTCACCATTCAGTACTGACAGAGCTCTTACTATGAGCTATGCACTGATCTAGCACAAGTATACACAAGGTATCTACAAAAAAAAAGAAAAAGAAAAAAAAAAAAAAGAACAGCTGGCATTGTTCTAATGGGTCTTATATAAAATATCTCACAATATTTTATTGTGAGAAGACAATAAACAAATAATAAATATATACCCACATTAGCTGATGATATACACTTTGAAGGAAAGTAGTGTGTGGTAAGGGGATGGTAGACAGGGATGGAAGAGGGACTAGATTATTTTAGATGAGTAATCAGAAAAGGCAGACCTTTTGGAGTGGATGGCATTTAACTAAAGATGTGATGAATAGGCAGTATTAATACAGAAAGGTTTCAAGCCAAGGAAGTAAGTGACGCAGCAAAAGGTTTGGTATCTGATTTAGTTATGAGAGGACGATGCTTTTTAATAAATATCATTCATTCCCACCATGGAAACTCGGTGGTTTGATACAGGCTTAGTGGCTTAAAATAGGCTTAGTTCTTGCTCATAGCAGAGGCTAGGGTGTATTTAAGGGATGTGCTTTCATGTAGGGCTTCCCAGGTGGTGCAGTGGTAAAGAACCCACCTGCCAATGCAGGAGATGCAAGAGGTATGGGTTGGATCCCTGAGTTGCAAAGGTCCCCTGGAGGAAGGCATGGCAACCCTCTCTAGTATACTTGTCTGGAAAATCCCATGGACAGAAGAGTCTGGCAGGCTACAGTTTATGGGGTTGCAAGAGTTGGACATGACTGAAACGACTTAGCATGCATGCATGTATGCACTGTATAGATCAGGGAATTCTGCTCAATGTTATGTGGCAGCCTGGATGGGAGGGACATTTGGGGGAGGATGGCATACATGTATATATATGACTGAGTCCCTTCGCTGTTCGCCTGAAACTATCACAACATTGTTAATTGACTATACCTCAATACAAAATAAAAAGTTAAAAAAAAGTAAGTCTAAATGTTAAAAAAAAAAGAAGTTATCAGGTTAAATCTGTATTTTTTCAGTGAAAACACCAAGGTTCAAATGATTAAATTACTCATGTCAGATTCCATAATTTGTGCTGGCAGAATTAACTACTATCCAGATGTGGAGGCCGCTTGCCCACTGCTTCTTCATCTATATTATAGTCAAAATAATAATTTTGTAATTATCCAGTAAGGGATAAAAAGAAGAATCTATAAGATGAAAGAAAAAAAAGAGGGAAACAAAGTGTGTTTGGATGTTTTCCCCTCTATATCTGTTCTTCACCCTTCTAGTAGGTGCAGAGCATATTCTATGGAAAGGAAAGAGTATTCAATCATGTTTGTAATATTTCAACTAGGAAGGAACTGGAAGAGTCCTGAACAGTACCCAATACCATAGTATTGTGTCAGGAAACACATTTCAGATTGAATGGGGAAAGTAGGATGAGTTATTGGAAGAAAATGAAGGAAAAACTCCATCTGTTACCCTTATATTGGGAAGCAGAAATTTTTCTGGTTTTGCCTCTGCTTGAGAGCTCTAGACCTGGGCTAGATTTTTGGCTGGAGGTGAGGGAAGGTGGCTTCCATGGTGGCTCAGTGGTAAAAAATCTGCCTGCCAGTGGAGGAGATGTGGATTCAGTCTCTGGGTCAGCAAGATCCCCTGGAGTAGGAAATGACAACTTACTGCATTATTCTTGCCCGGGGTTCCTCTTTCTATTTACTCAGTGGTGAAACCAGGCCGTGTCAGACAGAGATCTTCTAACTCCATCATCCCTTTTAGATTTATGAACTGGTGATCTCCTGTAGGGTGGGATTTTCCCTTTTCCTCCATCTATTGATTTGTTTGTATCAGCATGTACTCAATGCTTTCCATTTTACTCAAGGAGTTACAGTATGTTACAGTTATCAAGTTTATCAAGTTTATATTCAAATTGACATGGGCTTCACCAGTGGGAACCTATTTAAACTGATTCGTGTGCCCTTCTGATGTCTCCATCATCCTTCAGCAATTCATTAGTTTCTGGCACAAAAGGTATTAGTTTTATTATGTATTTTTCTTGGCTGAATGCGGTGTGATGGTTTTCTGTTCCTACTTTCTTAGCACCTCCTCAGACCTTTCTCATCTACTCCCCACTCTTCTAACATTCAAATTTCACCCTCTTTTCTGAATGACAAAACATGCACCAACCATATTGATGGATATGAATATATCCAGCAGGAGAGAGGGTGGAGTGACCTCAGATCCAGAGCTCAGTCCACCCCAGGTGCCCATCTCCCTGATCAGACCATCTCGTGCTGCTTCCAGCACCCCAGACAGGCTGACAGCAACATGAAAGAAAGGGCTTGTCACCTCCCACATCCAGCCAAGCCCCATGGTACTTTGGAGACAAACACAGTGCTCCAAAGCTGGGCCAGCCCTAAGCGACTCACACTACTATAGGGGACCAGACTTCATGGAGCAACAGAGTAACATCCCCAGCAATGTGGGGGTTGATGGATCATGCTTGGATTACACCATGAGGGTGGGTAGCTTCCAGGTCTCTTCAGTTTAAGACACAGTTCTGAGTTATGTCCTGCATTCCAGATGTTGCTAAATGGCGAGGTTACAGGGTCGAATATTAGTATTAAAAGTAACAGGAAATAGTCCTTTTGATTGACGTGTACGCATTGCTGTATTTAAAGCAGATAACTAACAAGGACCTGCATAGCACAGGGACCACAGCTCAACATTCTGTAACCTACATAAGGAGAGATTTTGAAAAAGAATAGATGCAAGTATACACATAACTGAATCACTTTGCTGTGCACCTAAGACTAACGTAACAGTGTTAATCAACTATTCTCAAATATAAAAAAAGTTAAAAATAAGTAAATAGTCCTTTTCCTCGAATGATTCACTACCTAGTTTAAGGGACAGGAAAATGAACAAGTCACTGTAATGCATTGTGTTTGGTGGGGTGTCAGAGTATGATAGAAAGGTAGAACAAAGAGGAGCTGTCAGATTGGTGAGGATATGTGTTCTACACAAGTTCATAAGCTCTGTAAGAGGAGTAACAGTAGCTGGGCTGAGTTTATAGTGGAAGGAAAGGCATGGAGGTGGCAGAGAACCTGAAATTTGGTGGGTGGGAAGGGGGGTGGGGTATGTGTCAAGCAAGGAAACTAGTAAACCAGTCCAGCCACACACTCAAAGTCTGCTGTAGAGTCCAAATTGTTATAATCTTCCCAGAGGACAATTTATATTTCAGCAGCCTGGGTCTTTGACCCATTAATCTCACCTTTATGAATTTATCCCAAGGAAATAACCAGAGAGGTAGGAAAATACTTAAGCACAAAACCATGTTTATCTCAGTATTATTTATAATAGCTATTATGATAGATAAATAAAGTGCCCATGGTGAAAAGAAAGATGAACCTCGCAAAGGAAGAGACGGAGAATAATCACTGAAATAATAATATTTCAAAACATTGAAAATGACTTCTTTGTCTAATAAATTACAGTGGCATATTCATAGGTTCTTGGAATGGAACATTACACCATGGAGACTGTGAAGACATCAAATGCAATGTTTTAGCACACGATTGAATGAGGTGGGGAAATGCTCACAGTTTATTATTGTAGAGATACAATACAGTAAGATGTGGTTTTCCAGGCATCCAGATCTCTGCTCCTTCTGCCAAAGTAGCCTGCTCTTTCATTTATAAAGTCAATCCTTCCCTAGGCAGAGCAGCCATGGAGTTTGGGGAGAACTCCATGGGGAGTGGGCACTCCCCAGCTGCCCACTCCGGGACGGGCTCTCATGGATTCAAGTCCATCAGCTTGCCCAATTTGTCACTTGGAGAACCACTTCCCCTCAGTGGGGCCTTGAGAATGAAACTATGGGCTTCCTCTTAATGATTCACAGAGAAATCTCTCGATTTCTTTCTGGATGGTGCGGAATATGTGTTCCAAGTTTGAAATAGAAATGGTTATTTTCACTGCTATAAACAATGAAGTGAGCCTGCACATGAAGCCAGTCCATGTGAATGGCAGAGGTGATCGAACTGCAGAAAAAGGGAGCTGGATTTCTGAAAAAGCCCTACTTTGGGCATTTTCTATTATTGGAATAAAGACAGGTCTTTGATGGTTCCAGTCAGTCTGATTTGCAATTTTGGTTACTTACAGGCTTCCCTGGTGGCTCAGAGGGTAAAGCATCTGCCTGCAACGTGGGAGACCCAGGTTTGATCCCTGGGTTGGGAAGATCCCCTGGAGAAGGGAATAGCAACCCATTCCAGTACTCTTGCCTGGAGAATCCCATGGACGGAGGAGCCTGGTAGGCTACAGTGCATGAGGTCGCATAGAGTCGACACGACACTTTCACTTTCACACATGCAAACACCTTACCTGATACAATTAAGTGAAAATAGCAATAAATGAAGCTGCAAACATACACAATTAATTTGCTATTTTTGTACCTAGTGTGTTCCTCAACATGTTTTTAGAAGTCAAGTAATAGGAGGAGATGACATTTAAATGGATGCAGGAAGTTTTTATGTGAGTTGAAAAAGCAAAGGAGAAAAGGAAAGATATGCCCATTTGAATGCAGAGTTCCAAAATAGCAAGGAGAGATAAGAAAGCCTTCCTCAGTGATCAATGCAAAGAAATAGAGAAAAGAATAGAATGGGAAAGACTAGAGATCTCTTCAAGAAAATTAGAGATACCTTTTGAGATTAATCCTTTGTCTGTTTCTTCATTTGCTATTATTTTCTCCCAATCTGAGGGCTGTCTTTTCACCTTACTTATAGTTTCCTTTCTAGTGCAAAAGCTTTTAAGTTTCATTAGGTCCCATTTGTTTAGTTTTGCTTTTATTTCCAATATTCTGGGAGGTGGGTCATAGAGGATCTTGCTGTGATCTATGTCAGAGAGTGTTTTGCCTATGTTCTCCTCTAGGAGTTTTATAGTTTCTGGTCTTACATTTAGATCTTTAATCCATTTTGAGTTTATTTTTGTGTATGGTGTTAGAAAGTGTTCTAGTTTCATTCTTTTACAAGTGGTTGACCAGTTTTCCCAGCACCACTTGTTAAAGAGGTTGTCTTTTTTCCATTGTATATCCTTGCCTCCTTTGTCAAAGATAAGGTGTCCATAGGCTCGTGGATTTATCTCTGGGCTTTCTATTCTGTTCCATTGATCTATATTTCTGTCTTTGTGCCAGTAGTATACTGTCTTGATGACTGTGGCTTTGTAGTAGAATCTGAAGTCAGGCAGGTTGATTCCTCCAGTTCCATTCTTCTTTCTCAAGATTACTTTGGCTATTAGAGGTTTTTTGTATTTCCATACAAATTGTGGAATTATTTGTTCTAGTTCTGTGAAAAATACCGTTGGTAGCTTGATAGGGATTGCATTGAATCTATAGATTGTTTTGGGTAGAATAGCCATTTTGACATTATTGATTCTTCCAACCCATGAACACGGTATGTTTCTCCATCTGTTTGTGTCCTCTTTGATTTCTTTCATCAGTGTTTTATAGTTTTCTATGTATAGGTCTTTTGTTTCTTTAGGTAGAAATACTCCTAAGTATTTTATTCTTTTTGTTGCAATGGTGAATAGTATTGTTTCCTTAATTTCTCTTTCTGTTTTTTCATTGCTAGTATATAGGAATGCAAATGAAGAAACAGACAAAGGATTAATCTCAAAAATATACAAGCAACTCCTGAAGCTCAATTCCAGAAAAATAAATGACCCAATCAAAAAATGGGCCAAAGAACTAAATAGACATTTCTCCAAAGAAGACATACAGATGGCTAACAAACACATGAAAAGATGCTCAACATCACTCATTATTAGAGAAATGCAAATCAAAACCACAATGAGGTACCATTACACGCCAGTCAGGATGGCTGCTATCCAAAAGTCTACAAGCAATAATTGCTGGAGAGGGTGTGGAGAAAAGGGACCCCTCTTACACTGTTGGTGGGAATGCAAACTAGTACAGCCACTATGGAAAACAGTGTGGAGATTTCTTAAAAAACTGGAAATAGAACTGCCATATGACCCAGCAATACCACTTCTGGGCATACACACCGAAGAAACCAGATCTGAAAGAGACATGTGCACCCCAATGTTCATTGCAGCACTGTTTATAATAGCCAGGACATGGAAGCAGCCTAGATGCCCATCAGCAGACGAATGGATAAGGAAGCTGTGGTACATATACACAATGGACTATTACACAGCCATTAAAAAGAATTCATTTGAATCAGTTCTAATGAGATGGATGAAACTGGAGCCCATTATACAGAGTGAAGTAAGCCAGAAAGATAAAGAACATTACAGTATACTAACATATATATATGGAATTTAGAAAGATGGTAACGATAACCCTATATGCAAAACAGAAAAAGAGACACAGAAATACAGAACAGACTTTTGAACTCTGTAGGAGAAGGTGAGGGTGGGATGTTTCAAAAGAACAGCATGTATATTATCTAGGGTGAAACAGATCACCAGCCCAGGTGGGAGGCATGAGACGAGTGCTCGGGCCTGGTGCACTGGGAGGACCCAGAGGAGTCGGGTGGTGAGGGAGGTGGGAGGGGGGATCGGGATGGGGAATACGTGTAACTCTATGGCTGATTTGTGTCAATGTATGATAAAACCCACTGAAATGTTGTGAAGTAGTTAGCCTCCAACTAATAAAAAAAAAAAAGAAAAGAAAAGAAAAGAAAATCAGAGATACCAAGGGAATATTTCTTGCAAAGATGGACTCAATAAAGGACAGAAATGGTATGGACCTAACAGAAGCAGAAGATATTAAGAAGAGGTGGCAAGAATACACAGAAGAACGGTACAAAAAAGATCTTCATGACACAGATAATCACGAAGGTGTGATCACTCACACTCACCTAGAGCCGGACATCCTGGAATGTGAAGTCAGGTGGGCCTTAGGAAGCATCACTATGAACAAAGCTAGTGGAGGTGATGGAATTCCAGTTGAGCTATTTCAAATCCTAAAAGATGATGCTGTGAAAGTGCTGCACTCAATATGTGAACAAAATTGGAGAACTCAGCAGTGGGCACAGAACTGGAAAAGTTCAGTTTTCATTCCAATCCCAAAGAAAGGCAATGCCAAAGAATGCTCAAACTACGGCACAATTGCACTCATCTCACATGCTAGTAAAGTAATGCTCAAAATTCTCCAAGCCAGGCTTCAGCAATATGTGAACTGTGAATTTCCAGATGTTCAAGCTGGATTTAGAAAAGGCAGACCAGAGATCAAATTGCCAACATCCGCAGATCATCAAAAAAGCAACAGAATTCCAGAGAAATGTCTATTTCTGCTTTATTGACTATGCCAAAGCCTTTGACTATGTGGATCACGATAAACTGTGGAAAATTCTAAAAGAGATGGGAACACCAGACCGCCTGATCTGCCTCTTGAGAAACCTGTATACAGGTCAGGCAGCAACAGTTAGAAGTGGACATAGAACAACAGACTGGTTCCAAATAGGAAAAGGAGTATGTCAAGGCTGTATATTGTCACCCTGCTTATTTAACTTATATGCAGAGTACATCTTGAGAAATGCAGGACTGGAGGAAGCACAAGCTGGAATCAAGATTGCCGGGAGAAATATCAATAACCTCAGATATGCAGATGACACCACCCTTATGGCAGAAAGTGAAGAAGAACTAAAAAGCCTCTTGATGAAAGTGAAAGAGGAGAGTGAAAAAGTTGGCTTAAAGCTCAACATTCAGAAAACTAAGATCATCACATCCGGTCCCATCACTTCATGGCAAATAGATGGGGAAACAGTGGAAACAGTGACTGTCTTTATTTTTCTGGGCTCCCAAATCACTGCAGATGGTGATTGCAACCATGAAATTAAAAGACGCTTACTCCTTGGAAGGAAAGTTATGACCAATCTAGACAGCATATTAAAAAGCAGAGACATTACTTTATCAACAAAGGTCTGTCTAGTCAAGGCTATGGTTTTTCCATTGGTCATGTATGGATGTGAAAGTTGGACTATAAAGAAAGCTGAGCACCGAAGAATGGATGCCTTTGAACTGTGGTGTTGGAGAAGACTCTTGAGAGTCCCTTGGATTGCAAGGAGATCCAACCAGTCCATCCTAAAGGAAAACAGTCCTGGGTGTTCATTGGAGGAACTGATGTTGAAGCTGAAACTCCAATACTTTGGCCACCTCATGCGGAGAGCTGACTCATTTGAAAAGACTCTGATGCTGGGAAAGATTGAGGGCAGGAGGAGAAGGGAATGACAGAGGATGAGATGGTTGGATGGCATCACTGACACAATGGACGTGAGTTTGGGTGGACTCCGGGAGTTTGTGATGGACAGGGAGTCCTGGCGTGCTGCGGTTCATGCGGTCGTAAAGTGTAGTTCACAACTGAGTGACTGAACTGAACTGATGGAGGGAAGTGCAGAGAGGGAGGGTGTGGACAGATGTGGGTTAGAGACCTCTGATGGGAAAGAGACGTGGAGCTCAGGAGTGAAGGACAACCAGTGTGGATGAGGGGATCAGGTACCAAGATGGCCTGGGAAGGCCGGGAGGTCAGATCAAGCCAAAATTATCCTTTAAGTCAGGAGGAGTATCAATTCTCAGAGCAAATGGCAAGTCAGCAAAGGTTTTAAATGAAGTTTGGGGAGCAAAGACTGAGTGGATCTTGAGAGAGGATCCGGTTTAGATTTTGAAGTGGAAAGAAGATTCTCTCTGTAGAGTAGAGAATAAGTTCAAGTGGGGAGGTCAAGGAGTGAAGTGATTATTTAGTGCCCAGGTCAGTTCACACAGCAGTGGGTGATGGCAGTGTCATGGCATGGTGGGTGGATGATTTGGGAGTAAAATCAGAGAAACTTTCTCATCAAAGGAACATGGGGAGGTAAGAAGACTCAGTCTGGTGTGTACAATATTTAGTACTTACTATCAATACAGGCATACTGCTTTATTACGCTTCATAAAAATCGAGCTTTTTACAAATCTTTAGTTTGTGGCAACCCTACTTTGAACATGTCTATGAGCCTTTTCTAAAAGCACCTGCTCACTTTCCATCTCTGTGTCACATTTTGATAATTGTCACAATATTTCAAATGCTTTCATAACTATATCTGCTTTGATGGTCTCTGATCAGTGATCTTTGCTCTTACCATTACTGCTGAAATCTATCGATTTCAGCTTGCTGAAGGCGCCAATGATGGTTAACATTTTTTTTCCATTTATTTTTATTAGTTGGAGGCTAATTAGTTTACAATATTGTAGTGGGTTTTGTCATACACTGACATGAATCAGCCATGGATTTACATGTATTCCCCATCCCCATCCCCCCTCCCACCTCCCTCTCTACCCAATCCCTCTGAGTCTTCCCAGTGCACCAGGCCTGAGCACTTGTCTCATGCATCCAACCTGGGCTGGTGATCTGTTTCACTATAGATAATATACATGTTTCGATGCTGCTCTCTCGAAACATCCCACCCTCGCCTTCTCCCACAGAGTCCATTTTTTAACAATAAAGTTTATTTTTTACTGCTCAGTGGTAAACAATCTACCTGCCTTGCAGGAGATGTGGGTTTGATCCCTGGGTGGGAACATCCCCTGGAGATGGAAATGGCAACCCACTACAGTATTCTTCTCTGGGAAACCCCACGGACAGAGGAGCCTGGCAGGTTACAGTCCATGGGGTCACAAAAGGGTTGGACACCCTTAGGGAAAAAGATACAAAACATGAACCTACATGGCAGGATATATTAGCAAAATTAATACACAGACTAGGGACAACACTGAAGCTGGAATGGAATAGGAGCTGGAAGGGTGCTCTAGGCTTTAATGACCAGAGGAGTCTAGAGAGGAGGAGGGCCCTGAAGGAATAGGATAGTTCAGACAGGTGATGCAACTATGTGTTTAAAATGTTGAACTCTACTCAATGCTCTATGGTGATCTAAATGGGAAAGAAATCCAAGGAAGAGGGGATATACATTGTAAACCAAACATAATTAAATTAAATTTCAAAATAAGTTATTTAAGCTATTGAAATTTAATTTTTGAAATTAATTAAAATGCTATTATACAACAATAAAATAAAAATTTTTCCTGCTTAAATTAAAAAAAAGTTGTAATGAACTTTTTGCTATCTCAAAGTGTTCAGAGGATGACTGAATATGAGACTGACTGACAAAGCTATAGAATCAGTCTGAAATTTCATCCAGGGGTGAGAAAAGAAAACAGTTTGTAGAGCAGACTGGAAGGCAGTGAGAGCAAGCATGAAGTTGGTTTCTGCTCAGATTCTACTCTGTTGAACATATTCAAACACTGATAGCTTTTGGCAGAGCTAGTGACTTGTGGTAATCTATATCCCAGGATTAGTAACAAATCTGTTGGGATTTCATCTACAGCAGGGGTTGACAAACCACAGCCCAAGAACCAAATCTGATTTACAGCTGCTTTTGTAAATAGATTCTCAATGGCTTCCAGTCATACACTTTTGTTTAGTATTGTACCCAGTGCAGATTTAGCAATACAGTGGGAGGGTTGAGTACTTGTGACAGAGACCCTTTGCCCTGCAAAGCTAAACATATTTGCTACTTGACCTTAAAGAAAAAAAGTGCTGATCTTCAATCTAGAGAAACTGAGAAATGAGAAGGTCACTTCCTAATGCAGTGTAATTTTAGAAAGAGATAGATATACTGATTTAAATGAAAAACAATTTCAAACAATTTTTTATTGAAAAATGTGAGAAGTCAAATAATGCATTTAGAAAAAAGAAGTGAGATTTTATCCATATCACTACTCTATAGTCTTATTTTCATTCCATCTTTCATTCATCTAATAATTGCTTATCAAGTATATATCATGTGCCAGGCACACACAGCTAGCTGGGAAAAACCCCAGTCACATCAAAGCTTTATACTTAGGAGTGGGTACAAAGGTGATGGAAAGATAAAATAAAAATGAAAGTAAAAATATGTAGAATGTTGATGGTGATGCATACTATGAAGAATAATAGAGCAGGAAAGGAGAAAAGTGAGGGTGGATGGGTATTTAAAATAGTGTGATTAAGGAAAGCCTCATTAAAATTTTTTTTAAAAATTGATGTATAGTTGATTTACAGTCTTGTGTTTGTTTCAGGTGTATAGTAGAGTAAATCAGTTATACACATACATATACCCACTCTTTTTAAGATTCTTTTCCCATATAGGCTATTACAGAGTACTGTATATAATTCCCTGTGCTATACAGTAGGTACTTATTATTTATCTATTTTATAAGAGTAGTGTGTATATGTCAATTCAAATCACTTAATTTATCCCTCATCTTTCCCCTCTTTTACCCTCTAGTAACTGGTTTTTTTTTTTCTTTACATCTGTGACTCTATTTCTGTTTTATAATTGAGTTCATTTGTGCCATTTTTTTTAGATTCCACATAAAAACAGTATCATATATTTATCTTTTTCTGTCTAACTATCTTCACTCAGTATGACAATCTCTAGGCCCATCCATGTTGCTGCAAATGACTTTATTTCATTCTTTTCTATGGCTGAGTAATATTCCATTGTATAAACGCACAATACCATGTCTTCTTTATCCATTCATCTGTCGATGGACATTTAAGTTGCTTCCATGTCTTGGCTATTGCAAGTAGTGCTGCAATGAACACTGGGCTACATGAATGCTTTCAAATTCTTCCCAGGTGGTGCTAGTGGTAAAGAACCTGCCTGCTAATGCAGGAGACATAAGAGACATGGGTTTGATTGCTGGGTTGGGAAAATCTCCTGGAGAAGGACGTGGCAACCCACTCCAGTATTCTTGCCTAGAGAATCCCATGGACAGAGGAGCCTGGTGGGTTACAGTCCATAGGGTCACAAAGGGTTGGATACAACTGAAGTGATTTAGCATGGCACATCATACTTTCAAATTATATGCCCAGGAGTGGGGTTGCAGGATCATATGGTAGTTCTATTTTTAGTTTTTAAGGGAACTTCCACACTGTTCTCCTTAGTGATTGTACTAACTTCCATTCCCACTAACATGTGGGAGAACTCCCTCTTCTCCATACCATCTCCAGCCTTTATTGTTTGTAGATTTTTTGATGATGGCCATTCTAACCTGTGTGAGGTGATACCTCGTTGTAGTTTTGATTTGTATTTCTCTTATAACTGGAAGGACTGATGCTGAAGCTGAAACTCCAGTATTTTGGCCACCTCATGCAAAGAGTTGACTCATTGGAAAAAGCCCTGATGCTGGGAGGGATTGGGGGCAGGAGGAGAAGGGGACGACAGAGGATGAGATGGTTGAATGGCATCACCAACTCGATGGACATGGGTTTGAGTAAACTCCGGGAGTTGGTGATGGACAGAGAAGCCTGGCGTGCTTGGACAGAGAATCCTGGCGTGCTGCGATTCACGGGGTCACAAAGAGTCGGACACAACTGAGTGACTGAACTGAACTGAACTGAAATAAATTATTAGTGATGTTGAACATCTTTTCTTGTGCTTTTGGCCATCTGTATGGCTTCTTTTCATATGGGATTTTCGTCCTGGAAAATCCCATGGACGGAGAAGCATGGTAGGCTACAGTCCATGGGGTTGCAAAGAGTCGGACAGGACTGAGCCACTTCACTTTATGGCTTCTTTGGAGAAATATCTATTTAGATCTTCTGCCCACTTTTTTGATTGGATTGTTAATTTTTTCATATTGAGCTAGATGAACTGTTTGTATATTAATCCCTTGTCAGGGGCTTCATTTGCAAATATTCTTTTCCCATAGGAAAAGCCTCACTTGATAAGGAGACATTTGAATTGAGACCTGATGGAGGTGGAGGAAGATTGAGGTGTGGCTCTGAGGCTGAAGCCCCCATGGAGGGAACCACAGGGCAAATGAACATGCCCGCTGAGTAAGCAGAACCTGAGCAAGCAAGTGTTCCTGCTGCGGGGTGAAGCTAAAGGAAATAAGGTAAGAAGAGAAATAGCAAAGTCAGATGATGAGAGACCATTGTAGAGACTTTGGTTTTTCTTTGAATGACAAGGTGGGACTTGCAAAAGAGTAGTATGACCTGATTTAATGTTTTAAAGGCGTTTTCTGCCTGCTACTTGAGAACAAACCGTCAGAGCCTGGATAGATGGAGGAGAGCCAGTTAGGAGGCAATAATCCAGGCCAGAGGTGATGTGATTTAGAACAGGGTGGGCAGTTGAATAGGCAGCTCTGATAGGATTTGCAATTGGGTTGGATGTGAAGTATGAGAAAAATGCACAGCACAAGTATAACTTCAAGGTTTTGGAAATGAGTGATGGGAAAGACGATGGAAGTTTATGGGAGGAACCAATTTGTGTTGAAGATTAGGAGACTGAATTTTGATTCATTAAGATTGAGATGCCTATGGCATCCACATGGAGATGTCAAATAGAGGGATGCATGTGTCTGGAGTTCAGGGGAGAGGTTCCTTTTGTTTTAGTCCTGGATATAGCTGTTCCAAAAATTTAGGGAGACCACAGGTCTGAGAAGGGCAAGATGCTATTGAATATGATGAATTCAAAGACTTTCAGACTTAAGGTTAAATAAAATTTGACTTTAGACACCTAGAGTTAGAGATTTCTTTCTTTTAAAGGAACCGAATATTGAAAATCATTTAAAATTGTTTTTGCCCAACTACTATGTCTCAATAAATATGATTTCAATATCCTATTGCTTGACTTTTCCTAAGAGACTTTGTAGCTAAAAAGTTAAAGCAAAACAAACAAACAAGCAAACAAAAACCAAACCAATTGATGGCATCCAGGGCAGGCCATTCCCAAGTATACCACTTTGGCATTTTGATTATTTTGAATTAAAGTCATTTAAGAAACAGCTGGTGCAAGGACACTCTGAACTCCTTTGTCCCCTTAGGAGATAAATCTCTCATGTGAAGTGCATGCTCCTGTACCAGGGGAGGGGAGTCATCCTTATCACCAGGGACAGGGAATTCAGGTCCTGGAAGACTCCATAAACAAACTTTGTTACCTTCTCACTAATTTATTACCCTAAGGTCAAACTTTTCTGTCTTACCAATTCTTCACAAGTTTATTGTTCCTTTGTCTAAAAAGTATAAAAAAAAAACTGCCTGCTTCGTCAGTTCTTTGAGCATCATATCTTTAATGTACATACAACATTAAATTAAATTTGTTTTCTCTTGTTAATCTTTCTTTCATCTATGGGGAGGGGGCAGTCTTCAGCCAAAAACCTAGAAGTCAGAGGGGAAGTCATTTTCTCTCTCCTACACACCCAAGCAAAAACAAAAACAAAGTGCAGCTTTTAAAAATTAGTCTAAAGGGTTTTTGCAAAACTTAAATTATGTTATAAATTTCTCTTTAAAATGCAGAGTAACAACTTGCAGAGAACCCAAGTTTAGAAGTCCTTTTTTAAGTGAAAAAAAGAGATGGTAAAGCATGGTCTGGTGAGTAATGTTTAGAAAATCATACAACATTGCAGTTCACCTGAAACTCATACCTTCCTCCCACCCTCTGTCTTGAATTAATTTCCTTCTTTCCTGCCTTCTGCCTGCCTCCCTCCTTCCTTCCTTTGAATTGCAGGTTCATGTTCATGGCAGATGCCGTATCTGGCTTTTCCCAATCCCATTCTCCCCTTCATTTGTAGTGAAACAACTTCAATTTTATTCAGCGCTCAAATTTTATTCATTTTATTCAACTTCAATTTTATTCATCTGCCAAGTTAAACTACAACGACAACAGCATCAACAGTGGTTTTCTCAGCCCGTCGTGCAGCTGCGTATGTGCGGTCCTAGCTAAGGAGATGTGGACTTCACAGGGAGGGGCTTTGAGGAAAGCCCTTTAAAATGGGGTTGATAAGCCAGCTTGTTACATTTTTCTTCTGGCTTTGCCCTGTCTTTTCTCTTTGTCCTCCCTGATGTAAGAGTGCATTGCTGCAAGCCTTTTCATTGTGTGGTGAGGAGGAGAGGAAGGCCACCTGCAGAGGAAGGCCCAGCAGAGAGTCTGGTCCCTATTGGTGAGATTACATCATGATGCTTCCACAGCAGCTCCAGATTTCCGTACTTACCTCCAGACTAATTTTACATGAAAACAACATGTTTGCTTAAGCCATTCTAAGCCAGGTATTTTTTTAAGGTGCAGCTGATGTGTTCTCTGTCTCTAATGATGAAGACTATATTTTGGCTTTTAATGTAGAGGAGCTCTTTCGAGTTAAGAGGGTATAAATACCTTATTTAGTGAGTATTGGCAAATATTTTCTAGTTTCTCATTTCTTTAAATGTATTTTTGTATAGTCTGTTTTGGTATTTTAAAAAATTCAATTATCAAATTTATCAGTTTTTTGTTTTACAGTTTCTGCCTTAGTGTTATATTTGGGGAAACTTTCTCCAGTACATGATTTATTTATTTACTTACATTTTCGTTTAAAACTTAGATTTCATTTTTTCATGTAAAAAAAACTATGATGGTATATCTGTTTTCCCCTGACACACTCATGACAAACATTGCTAATTGATTGTGTCACTCATTCTTAGTGAGCAGCAAGGCAGGCTGCAAATCCTTTTTAACACCATTTCCTGGGCCTCCACTACCAAACAATAAAGTTTCATGTAGCATAAAAGTCATCTGTCATCTCTGATTTGTAGCATTTTATATTAAAACAAATCTTTCCCTCTAAGACACTTTAAATAATTTTTTGGACAAGATGAAACACGAGTAAATAGAAAGACTGATCTACTAGTACTTTTAATAATATTGGTCAAGCATCACTGAGGGCAGATGACCAGCTATTAATATTTCATAGACTAGAAAAGAAGCAGAGAAGAAACACTAAGAAAAGTTATGTAGCTTCCAGTCTCAAAAGAAGTTAGTGCAACTCAAAATGATGATATCCTTCAAATGACAAAATCACTGATCTATCTAAAGAAATCAACAATTATTTAGATAGATTTTTTTTTTTTTTTTTGCCTCTCACTTCTAAAATATAGGCTAGTGTTTGGGTATTCTAAACATTTGTGGGGGAGTCTAGGTTTCTGGGGTGTTTAGAACGATGCCAGTTTAATGGAAGGACTTAAGAGAAAGATGAACATCTTTGCATAATAGCTCCGAAATAGGGAGAAGTAACTCAAGAATTAGAAACAATAAATACACATCTTTTTAGGGAGCAAAAAGTTCTTCAGCAAGATTGAAGGAGCTAAAAGTAAGGGGGACATTGTGAGTGGACCCTAAAAATAAATTGTCAGAGGCCTTTGGGAGTCATGGTGATTTTTCTTTGACCTTCAGCTAGACCCATTCCCTTAACACTCTCTCTTGGAACCCGCCTGCCTCCTAACTAACAGAGAAGGTGCTGATACCTATTATGACTTTCCTTCTTGCTCTGTCCGCCGAATGCAAACCAAGGGGCACTGCGGATGTAGATGCATGTAACATTGAAAGGAAATAATTCTTTAAAATATGCTTTCTGTAGTTCCTTTCAGGGTTTAATTTATATTATTAGATGCTGAAAGGAAATGCCTAGACAGCCTCTAAAATCCTCCCTCTAGCTAGTGTCTGCCACAGAGCTACTAACTGAAGATGAGTGGCTGGCCGCTCTGAGGTTATCGATGGTGATACCACAGCATAAAGTAGGAAGAAATAAATGGGACTGGGCTTCATTGGTTTAACCTCTAGAAGAATCATGGAGCTAAGAAGAGAGGTTGTGGGAGGGGATCAATAGTTGACAAATGAAAAGAGTCTCAGTCAGTTGGAAAGAGCATTTATTTTCCCATGATGTAGCAGAATAAATCATTTGTAGAATCCCACAACTCAGGATTGTCTTTTGCAAAATAACACTATTTTTTGTTACCTAAAATCTTTGAGAACCACAGTACAAAATTTCTTTTTATTCTACATTAAGTAATAGGGAAAATAGAAATACAGCTCTCTAAATTCATGCTGGAGGAGAAGCAAATCTATCATCGCGGTCATTGTCCTGATCCAGTACTTATGTAATGTATAAATTATGGGTAACAACCTTAGGTACCATGGAATCAGCTTAGATAAAATATGACTCCTCCTCCTATCAAGTTATTTCCTTTCAATAAAGTAACTTATAGCTTACTAGTAACCTATGGTCTCTAAGTTCTTTTCTATTGAGAGAATGATCTCAAATCTTTATGTATCTCTCATTAACTCTTTGTGTAAGTAAAATTTATCTTTCACATTTGTAGGACTCTTGGCTATGTGACACATAAATATGTTTCAGTTATTTTGGAGTTAATCTATATTCTTTTTTCCATCCTTTCACTGCCATTAGGGCTAATGGCTAGTTTCTGCCTTCTCGTGTCACTCTATGCTCTGCGGTGTTGAGCCCTTTGGACTTCTTTTCATGGGTCCTCTCACGGATTGACTTCTGGTCGACTTTGACAGTGGGAGATGCTGTCAAATATGAACAAGGATAAGAGGAGGGAGAGACCTGGATATTCATTTGTTTCCTCTGCTCTTCTTTGAGCAGTGGCTACATGTCCTGGACCACAGCTTTTCCTAAGCTTTCCTTATTCCTGAAGCTTTCATTGGCTCTCAATATACTTCTTCTTCCTTTATTTCTTAACCTAAGGTACTGAAAGCCTCTAGCTATTATTCCTCACTGTATTTATTAGTTTTTACTATGGCAACAAACAGCTGCAAAGTTTCAGTAGCTTAAAACAATTTGTTGTTGTTCCAGTCGCTCAGTTGTGTCTGACTCTTTGCAACCCCATGAACTGCAGCATGCCAAGCTTCTGTGTCCTTCACCATCTCCTGGAGCTTGCTCAAACTCATGTCCATTGAATCAGTGAAGCTTAAAACCATAGAAACTTGTTTATGGTTCATGTTAATGGGAGGTATGAGTCAGCTGTGGCTCAAATTCCAAGTGTCTTCTCATTTTAAATTCCAGATTGAAAGGGTATTACACTTTCATGACAGAGGGTAGAAACTCCAAAGATAGCCAACACAGCCCCCACAATTACATGGAAATGTTCTACTTGGATAGGACAGAGGTCAAGTCTATCCACATTCAAGTGGCCAAAGCATGTAACATGGCCAAGCCTAAAGTCAAATAAGTCAGGACATTTACTTCTTCCCTAGGATTCTCAGATGATCTGAGTGACCTTTATTTCTTGCTTTGACTCTGGAAAATAGTTATCTATAGGGGGAAAAAAGAATATTTATTAAAATGATGCATAGTCTCTCTGAACTCAAAGGCAAGGATTGTAGGTAGCCCCTGGAATGAGCTGGAATTAGAGACTTGCGTGCTGGCTATTTCTCATCTCTGCTTCTTTCTGTTTGCTTCCCTCTTTCTGTTTCTGTAGGACAGTTTCATTTGCTTCTTTACCTGCATGATGGAAACATCATGGCCAGCAGTCCCTAAGTGTCTCTAGGTCCTACCTTGTAAAGGTAGGACTTCTGACAGGCTTAGAGTGCAAGAGGTGCTCATTTCCAGCACTATCAAAAGACTCCAACTGGCAGGACCAGGTTGCACAAAATAGCTTCTGGGATCCAGCAATGAAATTACATTGATTATAGCAAAGTAAAACTGATAGGAGATGGTGGGGGTGGCAAGACCATCCACTAGGTACTCAGTATAGAGATAATGTTTTGGTCATAAGCTTTCCTTTAGTCATCAATATTTTGTTAAACAGCCTTTATAAATAAATAAAATCAATTTACTTTTGCTTTATCTTTTATTTAGTGAAATATCTATTCCCTACTTAAGAAATCTGGACTTTAAGAATTTAGCTGTAGTTTGTTTTTAAAATCGACTTTCTCTGTGCAAGGCACCATGTCTAAATATTCAACTTCTCCCAAAGAAAGAAAGGAAACATTTTGAGTAGATATCTCTCCGCAGATGCCTGAGAAGTCCAACTACCTGCTTCCTGCATATATTGCTTTAAACCTGGTATTAAGGACATTTTCACTCATATATCAAGTACTTTAGAGGCAGAGATTTTGAATAAAAACAATGAAATATAATTATTTACACAGGCTTTGTTATGATGGCATTTTATAAAAGTAACAAGAAAATAATAAAAAGAATATTGTGCTTTAGGATTCTTATTGTTCCTTATGTTTCATAATCTATGTGAAATTTACTTTCACCTCAACACTGCTGTGAACCAGGTATTCTAACTCCATTTTGAAGATGAGAAAGCTCAGAGAAGTTCAGCAAATGACTCAAGGTCATGCATGCATGTGTTTATGCTGTACTAAGTTGCTTCGATCATGTCTGACTCTTTGCAACACTATGGACTGTAGTCCCCCAGGCTCCTCTGTTCATGGGATTCTCCAGGTGACAATACTAGAGTGGGTTGCCATGCCCTTCTCCAGGGGATCTTCCCGACCCAGGGACTGAACCTATGCATTGGTAGGCAGGTTCTTTACCACTAGTGCCCACCAGGTCACACAGCTATTCAATAGCAGGCCCAAGACACAAATCTAGGTTGAACTGACTTCAAAGTTGGTACTTATTTGAAAAGTATCTAGGATGGTGTCAAAGCCATGTGTCAAGTTGCGTTAGTCATGTCTGGCTCTTTGTGATCCCATGTACTGTAGCCAGTCAGGCTCCTCTGTCCATGGGATTTCCCAGGCAAGAATACCAGGCCCATAGTAAACATCAATAAACATTAGCTCTCCTTTCCTGTAAAGACTCTTTAACTTTGTTATACTGTGATTTGAATGGTTCTTTCAAGAAACTAGTGGAGTGGGACTATGCTAGTGATAGACTGCATTTGCCTCATTAGTGTTAGAGGGGATCCGAGATTGAGCTTGCTTTCCAGATGCCATTGAGCTTAACTCTCTTAATTAGGGTTTGTAATTTCTCTTTGGCCAAGTTCTGCAAAATTGTTTTATGTTTTTGGTACTAGAATAATTTCATGGGACCTCTGTTACAGTGTGGATGACAAGAAAGAGAAAGTAGAGATGGTCCCATTACTCATACAATCCTGGGGTTATTCCATTTTTGAGGACATATTGAGTCATACAGCATTTCTCATATGATTTACTGAGGAAATGTATTTAGTGTCTTTATATTCCAGTCAAAAATGTTGTATATAAGATATAATGGCATATTTATCATGTTACCATACTGTACCTGTTGCGACTACATAAAAACTGTGTGTATATGCATGTATACACACATATCCCTATATATTGGTACAGACAAGAAAAATATATTTAATTTATTGGTGATGAGATTCTTATTATTTTAAGAATATTTTAAAATTAATAATACTTTTGCATTAACAGTATTTAGTGTTTTTAAATTATATGGAATCTAGAAAGATGGTACTGATGACCCTATCTGCAGGGCTGCAAAGGAGATGTAGATGTAAAGGACAGAATTTTGGACACAATATGGGATGATCTGAGAGAATAACATTGAAACATATACATGACCATAAGTAAAATAGATAGTCAGTGGAAATTTGCTGCATAATGCAGGGAACCCAAAGCTGGTGCTCTGTGACAACTTAAAGGAGTGGGGTGTGGAGGGAGGTTCAAGAGGGAAGGTACATATGTGTATGGATCACTGATTCATGTTGATGTATGGCAGAAACCATTACAATATTGTAAAGCAATTATCCTCCAGTTAAAAATAAAATAAAATGAAAAGTCAATTGATATTTTTAAATTAAAAATACTTGGTATTTGAAAGTGATTTGTTAAATTAAAAAAGGAAACAATAACAAATAAACATCATAAAGCTTCAACTAAACAAATACACACAAAAGGGAGAATCTGGGGAAATTGAAGAAAACATTTTGAATCGTTTAAAACACTTCTGAACATATTCATTTATCTTTGCCAGGATACATATGGTTTTTATACAATAGTTTTCCTCTGGAGAGGAAGCAGAGTGGTGGGAGTGAGGGCTTCATTGTGTATCATGTTGATATCTTTGGAATTATGAATCTATGTAAGCGTGTCACTGACAAAAACCAAAGACAAAAAAGAAAAATATACTCTTCTTTCCTGTTTTATTAGGTGAAGTAGAATTAGCATGATTCTTAAAATGCTGTTTTTATTATCTTTTAAGAATTCTCCATCTTTATTTTTTAATGAGTCATTAAAGCAAATGCTTTAAGTACATAATTTCCTATGTTAATTTATTATTTTTTATTTTTATTTTTGTTTTTTTAGATTTGCTTTGAAAAATCTTTTATTTATCTATTTTTTGCTGCTTATTTTTTAAATAAATTAATTAATTTATTTATTTTACTGTACAACATTGTATTGGTTTTGCCATTCATTGATTTGAACCTGTGATGGGTGTACATGTGTTCCCCATCCTGAACCCCCCTCCCACCTCCCTACCCATCCCATCCCTCTGGGTCATCCCAGTGCACCAGCCCCCAGCATCCTGCATCATGCATTGAATCAAAGCAGTAGAACATCAGATAGAAATCACTTAAAGGGCAACAACTTTATTTGGGCATTGTGGGACATTCACAAAAAGTATAAAACGTGATCTCTGGCTTTGGTGAACTTACTTTTTCTTCTTTGATGATGGAACACATGAAATATAAACAGTAAGGCAAGACAAAAGTTGTGTGTATGAAATTATTACTGTAATGCCTAAGAGACTGAAATAATTCAACAGAGATCCAAGTGAGCACACAGATAGAGATCTCATGCACCATTTGTATTACTGTTACTGAAGAGAGTGTTATGTGTGGGTTCACGCTGCTTTGCTGCTCAAAAGCCAATAAATATTCACTGATTAGGTCTAGTAATTTTCTAGTGGAGTCTTTAGGGTTTTGTATGTAGAGGATCATGTCATCTGCAAACAGTGAGAGTTTTACTTCTTCATTTCCAATCTGGATTCTTTTGTTTCTTTTTCTTCTCCTATTGCTGCGGCTAAAATTTCAAAAACTATGTTGAATAGTAGTGGTGAGAGTGGGCACCCTTGTCTTGTTCCTGACTTTAGGGGAAATGCTTTCAATTTTTCACCATTGAGGATAATGTTTGCTGTGGGTTTGTCACATATAGCTTTTACTATGTTGAGGTATGTTCCTTCTATTCCTGCTTTCTGGAGGGTTTTTTTTTTTTTTTTTTTTTAATCATAAATGGATGTTGAATTTTGTCAAAGGCTTTCTCTGCATCTATTGAGATAATCATATGGTTTTATCTTTCAATTTGTTAATGTGGTGTATTACATTGATTGATTAGTGAATATTGAAGAATTCTTGCATCCCTGGGATAAAACCCACTTGGTCATGATGTATGATCTTTTAAATATGTTGTTGGATTCTGTTTGCTAGGATTTTGTTAAGGACTTTTGTATCTATGTTCATCAGTGATATTGGCCTGTAGTTTTCTTTTATTTGGTGGCATCTTTGTCTGGTTTTGGTATTAGGGTGATGGTGGCCTCATAAAATGAGTTTGGAAGTTAACCTTCCTCTGCAATTTTGTGGAAGAGTTTGAGTAGGATAGGTGTTAGCTCTTTTCGAAATTTTTGGTAAAATTCAGCTGTGAAGCCATCTGGTCCTGGGCTTTTGTTTGCTGGAAGATTTCTGATTACAGTTTTGATTTCCAGGTTTGTGATGGGTCTGTTAAGATTTTCTGTTTCTTCCTGGTTCAGTTTTGGAAAGTTATGCTTTTCTAGGAACTTGTCCATTTCTTCTGAGTTGTCCATTTTATTGGTATATAGTTGCTGATAGTAGTCTCTTATGATCCTTTGTATTTCTGTGTTTTCTGTTGTGATTTCTCCATTTTCATTTCTAATTTTGTTGATTTGATTCTTCTCTCTTTGTTTCTTGATGAGTCTGGCTAATGGTTTGTCTATTTTGTTTATCTTCTCAAAGAACCAGCTTCTGGCTTTGTTGATTTTTGCTATACTCTCTTTTGTTTCTTTTGCATTTGTTTCTGCCCTAATTTTTATGATTTCTTTCCTACTAACCCTGGGGTTCTTTGTTTCTTCCTTTTCTAGTTGTAGGATATAAAATTAATACACAGAAATCCCTTGCATTCCTATACACTAACAATAAGAAAACAGAGAAATTAAGGAAACAATTCCATTCACCATTGCAATGAAAAGAATAAAATACTTAGGAATAAATCTACCTAAAGAAACAAAAGATCTATATATAGAAAACTATAGAACATTGATGAAAGAAATCAAAGATGACATAAATAGATGGAGAAATATACCATGTTTATGGATAGGGAGAATCAATATAGTGAAAATGAGTATATTGCCCAAAGCAATCTATAGATTCAGTGCAATCCTTATCAAGCTACCAACAGTATTTTTCACAGAACTAGAATAAATAATTTCACATTTGTATGGAAATACAAAAAAACTTGAATAGCCAAAGCAATCTTGAGAAAGAAGAATGGAACTGGAGGAATCAATCTGCCTGACTTCAGGCTACAAAGCTACAGTCGTCAATACAATATGGTACAGGCACAAAGACTGAAATATAGATAAATGGAAAAAAAAATAGAAAGCCCAGAGATAAATCCACGCACCTATGGACACCTTATCTTTGACAAAGGAGGCAAGAATATACAATGGAGATAAGACAATCTCTTTAACAACTGGTGCTGGGAACACTGGTCAACCACTTGTAAAAAAATGAAACTAGAACACTTTCTAACACCATACACAAACATAAACTCAAAATGGATTAAAGATCTAAACATAAGACCAGAAACTATAAAACTCCTAGAGGAAAACATAGGCAAAACACTTTCTGACATAAATCACAGCAAGATTCTCTATGACCCACCTCCCAGAGTAATGGAGAAAAAACAAAACAAAACAAATGGGACCTAATTAAACTTAAAAGCTTTTGCACAACAAAGGAAACTATAAACAAGGAGAAAAGCCAGCCTTCAGAATGGGAGAAAATAATAGCAAATGAAGCAACCGACAAAGAACTAATCTCAAAAATAGACAAGCAGCTCCTGCTCAATTCCAGAAAAACAAGTAACCCAATCGGAAAATAGACCAAAGAACTAAACAGATATTTTCCCAAAGATGAAATACAGATGGCTAACACACACATGAAAAGATGCTCAACATCACTCATTATCAGAGAAATGCAAATCAAAACCACAATGAGGTACCATCTCAGGCTGGTCAGAATGCTGCTATCCAAAAGTCTACAAACAATAAATGCTGGAGAGGGTGTGGAGAAAAAGGAACCCTCTTACACTGTTGGTGGGAATGCAAACTAGTACAGCCACTATGGAGAACAGTGTGGAGATTTCTTAAAAAACTGGAAATAGAACTGCCATATGACCCAGCAATCCCACTGCTAGGCATACACACTGAGGAAACCAGAATTGAAAGAGACACGTGCACCCCAATGTTCATTGCAGCACTGCTTATAATAGCCAGGACACGGAAGCAACCTAGATGTCCATCGGCAGATGAATGGATAAGAAAGCTGTGGTACATATACACCATGGAATATTACTCAGCCATTAAAAGGAATACATTTGAATCAGTTCTAATAAGGTGGATGAAACTGGAGCCTATTATACAGAGTGAAGTAAGTCAGAAAGAAAAACACCAATACAGTATACTAAAGCAATATATATGGAAGTTAGAAAGATGGTAATGATGACCCTGTATGCGAGACAACAAAAGAGACACAGATGTGTAGAACAGTCTTTTGGACTCTGTGGGAGAAGGCGAGGGTGGGATGATTTGAAAGAATAGCATTGAAACGTATATTATCATATGTGAAACAGATCGCCAATCTGGGTTCGATGCATGAGACAGGATGCTCAGGGCTGGTGCACTGGGATGACCCTGAGGGATGGGATGGGAAGGGAGGTGGGAGGGGGGTTCAGGATGGGGAACACATGTACACCCATGGCTGATTTTCATGTCAATGAATGGCAAAAACCACTACAATATTGTAAAGTAATTAGTCTCCAATTAAAAGAAATAAATTAAAAATTAAAAAAAGCCAGTTATTAAAATAAACAGGCCAGGTTGATGGAAAGGAAAGTTTGTTTTATTTCAGATGCCGGGAACGTGAGGGGGAGGGTGGTGGACACTTGTCTACCTGACTCTCACCCCCGCCCACAAGCAAGGGGTGAAATACATCTTGTGGAGCAGGGGCCATGAAGAAACAGTACAATCATCTAACAGTCATCTTCAAATTGGTCATTAGTGGTCTGACCAGCATCATCTTGAATGTTTCAGGTTAATCTTCAGTTCCAGGGTCCATTTGTTCCCAATTCTTTGCGGTCACTTTTCGGAATTGTGGCTGCTCAAGTCCTCAAGTCTGGTCATCAACTTCTTCACCTGAGGCTTTAGTATCTGTAAGACAGCTCACAGGATATGGCTCAGAATACTATCTACAGCCCTTGAGAAGGAACTAAAGGTCTTTGACAATGCTTAATGACTACATCATTATTTAGTCTCCTTTGGCTGTTTTCCTTTGCTTCAGCATTTCTCACTTCTCAGATTAAACTTGTTCTTTGAAGTTTTCCATAGGCAAAAGGCAGGCAGAAGACACGGTGTGTGTGTGTGTGGGGGGGGGGGGGGTTGGCATGGTGCAAGGACCATACAGTGCTGCTCCATTTCATTAGTTAACTCACGCTAAGATGCAGTAACAAATCCATCCCAGTAATTTAATGGCTTAAAGAATAACATACATGTTTATTTCTCCTGTAGAAGTCCAGGGTGGGCTTTTGGTTAGCTGGGTGGCTCTCCTTCATGGTTGGAAAGACACTCAGATGGACAGTTGCTTTGCCCCCTTTACTGGGCAGCATCTCAGGTCCTTTTAGTCATCTATCTGAAACAGTAGAAGGGAAAATAGCACAGACAAGCCTGATGTGCTTTTACATAAGTTGACACATCCCTTGCTCTCATATCCTACCAGCTCCAGCTCAGCAACCAGGCCATACACCTCACTGCTTGAGGGGTAGGGGCATGCAGTCTAGCAGGCCTGCCATACCCTTGACCCTCCCACTTCAACAGAAGAAGGCAGAGGCTCCATGCTGGTGGCCAGCTGACAATCTCTTAACACAAATATAGAACATCAGTGATTTGGAATAATAAAGAAGAGAAAGAATGGCTTTATCCAGGCAGGAAGAACAATTTAAATAACCAGGCTGTTAAACCTCACCAGGTCCCCAATTCTTTCCTTTCCTTCTTCTTTGATCCTCTGCTTACTCTCTTTTTAAAAAAATGTTAATTAATTAATTAATTAATTTGGCCACACTGCATGGCATGCAAGATAGATATGAACAGGGATTGAACCCATGCCCCCTGCAGTGGAAGCACAGAGTCTCAACCACTGGACTGCCAGGGAAGTCTCTCCAATTATCTGATAAACAAAACCTATTCTAAATCACTTCCAAACATGTTTCCATCTTTTACATTTCTGTGGTTCTGGGAGCTAGCATTCAATGGGTATCACATGAGGCTGGAGCAGTTTCTTCATCTTGGAAATGGTGCAAGAAAATTCATGCTAGGTGGGTAAAGCGAGTCTTGAAAAGTCATTGTTTTTTGTTGGAGATTTTAAAAAAATCAAGTGACAAATAATGATCAAGTATGTACTACATACCAGATACTTTGTCCCATGCTGTAGAGGGCACAGTCAACTCATTCCTTCTGAGAAGAGATTATAGACTACTTATGGGGGAGCTGAGTGGGATGATGAAAAGGGAAGATGACAAATAAAGGAGAATGGGATACGTTCCCAGGGTTCTAGACCTTGCAGTAGGGGGTAAGGCATGAGGTGAATATTAAATGACCCCTGAATATATTTTACAGATTTTTATGAAGAAAAAAAACCTCTAGCAAAAGTTTGTTTGCCTGTAATTTGTCACTGACAATGGGAGACATGAAATTTCCATTCATTGAAAGTTCTGATTAATTAACATGAGGTTAACTATAGTTTTACCTGCAAATAAAAACGCATGATGCCACCCTCAGTTTTATAGGCAATGAATTAACTTAAGATTCTTTATGAAGTAAAGTTGGACCTTTAGGCTATGAAGGCATTCCACCCCCTTTACCTATTTCTATGAAAATATATTCTCAGGTGTTAAAATCTGTTGAAAATTCTGTCAACTCCCGTGCTCTACTGCTGTTAATTCTTAGCCAGTCATACCTCTAATATATCCCAGGATGCTCATCTTTGGACAAAATGGCCTTATTCTGACTTTACTTTTGTGTAATTTAAGCTTTAAAAAATTTGTTTTCATAGACATATCACAATCCTGAGGATTTTGCAGAGAGAGTGTTTCTAGCCATTTTCATGTTTGGTTTTGGCTTCTGAGTCATGTCTTCTTATAAACTCACTGCAGTTATTTTTTGTTTTGTTTTGAATATCTGCTTCAAGTTACCTTTCTACTGGAACACAAGGCCTGGGACAAGGAGGCAAGAGACTTGCATTTCGGTTGACTTTGTCACTTACTAAGTGGGCATGTCCTTGACTCTGATGGGGCCCTGGTTTTGCTTATCTGTCAAATGAGAAGTCTGAGCCAGAAGAGGCTGTCCTCTCCTTGAAACACTATTCTTCTATACATTAATATTGGTTTATTTTTCTTTGTTTTGTTGTCAATCCACTTGATTAATTTTCATTTTTAAAAGGGTCTCTTTCTTCAGCCATTTTCAAAAGTATTGTCAGAAGCCCATTTGAACCACTATAACCAAAGGTTCTTAAGATGCAGATTTTTAATTCCTAATTTACTAACTCCATTTACTAAATCAGTTTCTAAGGAAGTGCCTCTCAGTCTTTAATGTAAATACAAGTCACGTGGTGATCTTGTTAAAATGAAAACTCCAATTCAGTGTCAGAGGCAGGACCTGAGAGTCTGTATTTCCAACAAGCTTGCAGGTAATACTGCTAATGTGACAACTGCACTTTGAATATTTAAGTGTTGAATCCCTAAGTCATAATGGCAGCTCTCATCCAGCAGAACCATGTCTCTAATGGAGATAGGATTAGCCAGTTGTGGAATGTTTAGGATGCAGCAGTTGTGACTAAAATGTAGCATGTAGCATCTGGGTCATATAAAGTAAAGAAGAAAGGTGTTGCCGAATAACAGTGTTGGAGAATAAAGATTACAGGATATCGTATGCTATGAATCAGGTTCTCTTATGAATAGTCATGTTGGAGAACGGCATTCATTACTGCTGGTGTATTTTAGATCAGGAGAATGTGTTGAAATTCCAAGTACCAAGTAGAAGGAAGAAGGAAAATTGTTTTCTTTTCATTGATTACTGCTGTGCTACATGGGGTCCAAAAGTTTTGTCTTGTTTATTTCCCTTCCCCAGATTTTACAGCAGCTATGGCTGGTATGATCACCTTGTTCATAGTCATGAAAATACAGCCTCTTTCCTGATTCTGTGTGGTGATGAGTAATAAGATTGTTTCTGTGGAGGGGTGAAAAGGTCTTAAAACTAGTTTGCTTTCTCATAAATAGAGAGATCCTGAGACGATACCTAACATCTCCCTGAAGATTAAATTTCTGCTAGTGCTTTTTAAAATTTTTTTAAATTAATTGACACACAACATTATATTGTTTTCAGGTATTCACTCTATTAGTTTAAATCTCATTTTAAAAGGGTCTGTTTCTTTACATTTTGAACAATTTGTGATTGGGCATAGAATTAGCTTACATGAATGTCCTTTTCCTCAACTGCAGTACTCTAGGGCAAAAACGGTTTTGTAGAAATGTGTGCATTTGCATGTTTAAATGGGATCTGATTTATATTGTGCCAAGCACCATTACTGACAATTATGTAGGCTCTGAAATGAAATTATGTCTAAAAAATACATGTGGCATATGTTCTACGCCAATTAAAAAACATGCCTGAGGAACTTTCTTTCTTTATTTTTTAATTCCACAAATCCTGCTAAAATCTAAGAATTGTGCAAACCGATTTAGTGTTTTTTTCTTTATATAGATATAGTGTTTATACCACTCAACTTTTGAACATTAGACAATTTAAAATCGCCTTTCATTTGTAATAATAAACCTTAAAGGAAGCTCACAGAATTCTTACTAGACACCAAGCTATGTGCCAAGTGGTTTGTATGGATTATTATTTTCCTCTGCTTTATAAGCTCCATGGCCTAATTGCTCTGTTTAATATGAACATATGGAAGATCTGAATGCTCAGTTGATAATGCATATACACACGAGCACACACACACTAAACCATTGTGAAGAAAAGAAACAAGAACCATCTTTAAAAAAACAATAACTTAAACTCATGTGACAGATTTAGGAAATTCTTTTTATTTACATAGAAATGTGTACACATACTTTCTCTGTACACAGAAAACCTAAGTGTATATACACATATGGTTCCCACATATTTTACAATAAATAGTAGTTTAATCTTGTTCCTAGGTTAAAATAAAATGATGTCTCAAAGTATTTCACACCAACCACAAAATTACAAAAGCACCCGATGAACTCAGAGCAAAAATTTCAAGCCTGTACTACCACACACTAAGCCTAGTACAATTTTTACAAAAGACGAAAACAAACACTGTGCAGGTATCACCAGCCAAAGGAAAGGACTAGAGATGCAAAACAGAGACGAGAGCTGTTGGCTTTTTGAACAACGTAGTAAGAGCATTTTATGGTAAGAGCATTTTGTTCTTCCTTCAGCTGTCAGTTCAGTGTTTTACTTTGATATTTTACAGATAAGAAGGGGGAAAATGTTGACAGCTATCGTAAAAGGAGTAACCATTCCATGAATCTTCCAGGTTCTACAAACATTTTTTTTTACTGGTCAGCCAGATTCTCTCTCTATACTAATTCAAAGATCATCCAGTTCTATGACACAGATGACATCCGACCCCCTCAGAGAAGATGAAGAGGATGTTGTTACGAGGCAACATTCATTAGGAAGTTATCCCAAAAGCCTAGGGAGTCATGTGTCTTGGTTATTAGCATGATGATAATTAGCATTGTTTAAATATACTCTCTATTTCCACAATCTGGTCCCTCATTTAAATAGCTAAATGCAAGGAGAACTTAATCTAATAGGCTAGAAATAATGAATACATCATCCTGAAATTTCCTCCTTCCAATTCCAATCTTTCTCCCATTCTAGCTAGCCTAGGAAACAATTGCTTTCTCTCAATTTCAAAGTTGTTCTACACAGGTATACAAAAATCATACCACCAAATGAATAGAATTAGGTCACAGGGGGAAAACAGAGTTGTGATATTTTTGACAACCTCACGTCATTGAATCTGGCAAAATAATCTAAAAATATCTTGATCGTCATCATTGTTGAACTGACTTACAAAACATCAGATTTGCTTTTTTAATATACCAATATTACTACTCAGATGAGAATCCTAAGGATGGTGACTAACCCAAGGGTAAGTGTTTAAATCCCACTCCACTCAACTCTAGCTCAGATAATAATGTGTTTCATTCCACTGTGGCATTGTAACTTCACACATGAGATTTGAAGCACATTTTACCCCTTCATCTCTCATATCACTAACAGCACAGACATGGGGAAAAAGACAGCAATAAAAAAGAATTCAATGTCAGAAATGTGGTTCATCTATCAAATACAATCTTTTCAGTTACTTTACTGGATCTGCTATTTTTAAGGTAACTTTCCAAAACATACTTCAAAGGCAGGTTCATTTCAAGAGCAATGTTTATCACATGCATTATTTGGTTCTTTCCTGTTCCATGTTGCTACCATCAACTCTTAGAGAAACAAGAACAGCTGAAGGAGTCAGCCTCAGGAGAAAGAGATCTTATGAGAGAGTGATGGTTTCATATACAGTTTGACTGTTTAGATTAAGGTGCTTATGATCATAACAAACACATTTCAACTTTTAAGATGTTTCTTTTTCTTTTTTAAATTTGAAAACCTTATAGGGAATGAAGGTTCATTGCCAGAAACAAAAGGGATCCTTTGCCATGGAGAGCTGAGCTTGGTTCTTGGTGGTTCTATTAATAATTGAGTATGTATTTATCCTTCCTTTTTATTGGCCATGGGAAGATTCAGCCAGAAGATAAGTAGGGAGTCTCACTATGGTAATTGTAGTCAGGACAGACCTTTTGCACAAGTTTATAATCAACACTGTAAAAGGCAATGTAGATGCAAATGACCTTGAAGGGCTTGGAACACAACCAGGATACGTGGCTCTGAGTCTGCTCCTGGTAGCAGATCTTGGATGGGTCAAAATTGCACAGGGCGGTCTTCTTGGCCCGATCTGTTTTTTCATACTCAATGCGACAGTTGAAAGATTTGGATTCCTTGGTCTCCAAGGTAGACTGTGGGGAAACTTCAAACTCCACCACTTTGGAGGGGGGTACCAAACTCACTGAAACATTGCCCAGGCCGGTGGAATTATGTCGAAAATAAACACTGAAGGTTCCATTTCCATGGTCAACGATTTTCCCCGTGATGAGGAGGTTGAGTTTCACAGTTTTAATGTTGGAATGGAAGTCACCCCATCCAAACATTTTCTTAAATTTTCCTGTTTTCACTATCGGCCTCCTTTTAGTTCTTGCCAATGGCTCCTGAACCTCCGTGATGTTGGCCAGCCAATCCCAAAAGTTCTCCATGCTGTCCGCATAGGCCAAGTGTCCAGGCTTGGGGACTGGAGACTGTTTAACAAACAGGCGCAGAGGGTTGATGATCCTTGAGTGCACCACATTACCCACCAGGGTCCCCGCGGCATCTTTGTCTTCCCAGTCCAGTCCCTCCGTGGCATGCACCACCTTCTCACTGTCACAAAACAGCTGTTCAAAAGGAAGAAAGAAAAATATACTTTAGGTTGGGCTGTGAGTCCACACATACCGAAGCCAAAGCACTGGGGCAATTCTTGTAGTATTATTTCGCTTTCTGCTAAATACCATTTCACATACACAGTTGGGCTCTGCAGTATAACAAAATGACCATGTCATTCGAGCAGTATAAATCTGTGAGTACAAACATGGAAATGATGAGATTAGGAAGAGAGAACAGTTGGTTCTTTGTATACGCAGGCTCTGAATCTACTGGATTCAACCAACACTGAATTGAAATTAAAGCTAAATAAAAAAATCCCAACTGCCCCCAACTCAAACACAGAAATTTCCAAAAAGCAAAACTTGAATTTGTCACATTCTGGCAACTATTTACATAGTACTAGGCATTATAAATAATCTAGAGAAGTTTTAAAATATACAGAAGTATGTGCCTAGGTTATATGCAAATACTAAACCATCTTATATAAGGAGTTTAAACATCCCTGGATTTTGGTATCCAAGGGGATCTTGAAACCAATCTCCCATGGATACCAAGGGATGACTGCATTTGATTTTAATGGGTTGATGTGGCTTTAATCTCTGTCTCCTAATCTTTACAATTCTATCTTCCCAGACCAGGGGATATAGTATTTTTTGGCCTCTTATTGGATAAAAACATTCAATTTGTAAGGTCCTTTTTTTTTAGGTAGAAAATAACTTTAGTAAGCTGAGATTTCTACCATGGAGCTAGAAACCATCTGAATATAAGATATTGATAAGATTCTTAAAATATATTTGTAGATAGCAAGCATATTATTGTATTCAAAAGCTTATGTCATATAATTTCATAACTTGATATAATTCAATTTTAAATTCTGTAATTAAAAGTAGCATGAATAATAATATGAAGTTCCATAAAAGATTTAGTTGAAAAAATATAATTTCAAATTATCTGCCTTTAGAGAAGCAGAAATAAATTGGAAATGTATATTTTGAATTAAGTAATTGTTGATAAATAAATTTTATTACAACTGAATAATACCCTGAAAGATAGGATTGCTAAGAAAGAATCGTGTGCCTGTGTTTTATGGATTCCACAGTATTTTGATTCAAATCATTCCCCCTGAAACACAGTACTTTATTTGCATTTGATTTTCTTTTAACTCTCTTTGCAGTGTAAGAGTCCTCATGATTCCTAAAAATCATTTAGTTAAGTCAATATGAATTTTGAGAGACAGATTCATAATATATGAAATTGCTGCTTGGAGTGGATATTTATAGATGAATTATAAAGTCTGGAAAATAGAGGTTTCTCGTGGAAACACAGATAGCCTCTTATCTCTAATGGCACAATCCACTCTGGTAATGATTCTCTGGAAAACTGTCAGCGTGATGAAAAGGATGAGAAGGAACTGAGGCTGTTTTTATGTACTGTTTCCCCAACCCTTTCAAACTTGGCGAAGTACCTGGTAAAACCAGTCTCAGATTATTATAGGAATTATTGCTTTCAATTCAGTTTTGAGAAAAAAAAAAAAAAAAACTGGCATAGCTTGGATTGTAAATATTGCACTTGACTATATGGTAGAGTTTAATAATATGAGGTTATATTTTATACATTCATAAAAGTTTAAGTTCTAATAGAGTTTCATGAGAAGTGTTTTCACCTATAACTTGTCCCTGAATACTTTAGAGGAGGAATGCAAGGACTTAAGTGTATGTGTGTATTTTTCTTTTTTGTTTTCTGCTTTGGTGGGGAGGGGGCACATACTATATATTTATCCCTTTGATTAATTCCTGAAGGCTTTTCCCACTCATGCCTAGTATTTTCAAAAATTCTCTTCTCTACTTAAATTACTGAGGTTTGGCAGAAGGGCAAACTGATATTCTGCACATTCTTATTGTTTTGAAAACCTGAATTCATACTCTTTGTTCCTAGGGTCGCGCACATCCTGAGTCGATACTTCTTTCTCTCTCCTGGTGTTGAAGGACTGGCATAGCCACCAGAAAAAGAAGGATCATTACTCAGCATTTCTGGCTCAAAATATTCTGGGTATTTCTGATACTGTCACTAGTTTTCTGACTTTGAACATTCTTCATTACAACGTGCACAGAGCCTTATTGAGATCAACTGGTCAGACAGCCCATGGAAGTCAGTACTGGCTACAGATAGGACTTGAGGTTGCTAAGAACTAATGCAACCTGGTCCAAGTGACTTGTCCTGTCCTCTCTCCAAGGAGACAGTTCAGGACACATGGACAAATAAGAAACCCCTTGTTGATCAAGGTCCAGTATCTCTTCTCTGTGATTATGATTCTTGCTATTATTATTTTTCACCTTTTCCCAATATTTAATGAGATGTGCCTTGCTTGGTCAATGTTGACAGCCACACCTATCAATCTTGAGAATGGCCGGTACTAAAGAACTTAATTTCCTGATCTCTATTCCCCAATTTGTCCAATTTCCTAAACTCTTCCTTCACTCCTGTCTTTCTTCCTATTGTTCACAAGATAAATCCCTTCTAGCTTGCTTAAAAAAAAAAACACCCCAATTCTTACTCATACACAATATGCTTGTGCTCAAGTGCTTAGTTGTGACCAACTCTTTGGGACCCCATGGATTAACATATACACACTAGAGACAGTGACTGTCACTCAGTCATATCTGACTCTTTGTGATCCTGTGGACTGCAGCCTGCCAGGCTCCTCTGTCCATGGGATTTCCCAGGCAAGAATACTGGAGCAGGTTGCCATTTTCTACTCCAGGGGATCTTCCTGACTCAGGAATCAAACCCCTGTCTCTTGGGTCTCCTGCATTGGCAGGTGGAGTCTTTACCACATGCTTTACCTCTGGGAAGTTCTCCCAATTAATACTGTGTTAGTAGAATAAAGATCTATTTTGCATTCAAAAACACTTTTTTTTTTTTTTTTTTTGGCACAAGTATGACAACACTCTGTATTACCAGCACCAATATGCTCTTTTTATCTTAAAATGCTTGCTTCACATTGCACATTTTTCTGAGTTTTCTCTGCTTGGGTCATTTTTCTTGATGCTTTGCCTGATTTTCTCCTTTTTCTGTTATTGAAAACCTATCAACGTTAAACTTATTGTACAGTGACAAGTTTTCAATCATGTAGAGTCTCAGGCTAACTGATATTGGTGCATTTTAAAATACATGATGAGTTCTATCGTGAGATGGACATTATGAGATCCTTGGGCTTCCCTGGTAGTTCAGATGGTAAAGTGTCTGCCTGCAATGTGGGAGACCCGGGTTCAATCCCTGGGTTGGGAAGATCCCCTGGAGAAGGAAATGGCAACCCACTCCAGTATTCTTGCCTGGAAAATCCCATGGACTGAGGATCCTGGTAGGCTACAGCCCATGGGGTCTCAAAGAGTCGACACCACTGAGCGACTTCACTTTCACTTTCTCTTATATCTAGGACTTCTGATGTGATAGTTCTAAGATGACTGGATAATAATTACTGAAAAAATCACTTGTTAATTTTCAAAAATACTACAGATTTTCATTGTAGTAACTGATGTTGTAACAATTTGACCCAAATATATGTAAATCATCCTAAGAAAGTGAAAAAAAAAAAAAAAAGAAAACAAAACTTACCAAACAGATAAATTAGATGTAATTATTTGCTTTTATAAACACTCTATTCTTCAGGCGAGATTCTACAGATGACGATTGAAAATGAAATTTGATTCTTAAAAAGTATATTCTAACACAATACTCTTTATTTTCAAATCTACTCAAGTTGCCTTTGATTTTAAGATTTGCCTATGTAAAAATAATGCAATTTAACTCTTAAGCACAGATCTATGATTGTTCTCTGTTTCAGTGAAAACTGTCATTGAGGATTCCTTAGATAAAAAGTTCCCTGGTGGCTCAGAGGTTAAAGTGTCTGCCTGGAATGTGGGAGACCCCGGTTTGATCCCTGAGTTCGGAAGATCCCCTGGAGAAGGAAATGGCAACCCGCTCCAGTACTCTTGCCTGGAGAATCCCATGGAGGGAGGAGCCTGGTAGGCTACAGTCCATGGGGTAGCAAAGAGTCGGACACGACTGAGCGACTTCACTTTCACTTTCTTAGATAAAAAGTAGATGTATGCATCTTTTAATTTTTTTGCTTTGCCCTAGACTCTACTTTGACAACATTAAACAAATTGAGAAAAGCTGGGTAATGGCAACACACTCCAATATTCTTGCCTGGAAGATCCCATGGATGGAGAAACTTGGTAGGCTACAGTCCATGGGGTTGCAAAGAGTCGGACATGACTGAGCAACTTCACTTCACTTCTTTAACTTATTTATTACTCTAAAATGTATGGACAGTTCTTACAAGTACTGTTTTCCAAATCTAAACTCAAATTTCAAAAAGTTATTGGATGATGATGTATATAGCTAGAAGAGTGTAATTAAAAAAATAAATATATTTCTAATTGTCTTAAAAAGCTGCTAGTTGTACCTCTTCTCCCAACTTCCTCTCCCTGGGGTATAACTTGTTCAGCCTTCTCTCTAGAATGCTGCTTAAACGTGTGCATCACTACTGAGAAGACATCCTCACCTAAACAGGTCTACATAGATAGTTGGGTGACCAAGTTCCCAAGGCTCATGCTTAACCTCAAAAGACCTACTGAGGGATGACTGTGATTTGAAGGAACCACAACCCCGCCCACACTCATCCAATATACTCCCAATATGGAAGCAGCATGGTGGAAAAAGGATAGGATTTGCTGCCTGATGACCTCATTGTCCCTTGACATAAGCCCCAATTTTCCCACCTATACCTCCTTTGTTGGTTGATTGTAAGGACTAAATTTAAAAAATGGATGGAAATTACTGAGCCCAACCTCTGGCAAAAGACACTCAGAGACTGATGGGTCTTACATTATCCAATGGATAGTTCCATGCCTCCTCTTCAAAAGATGATATGGATTCTCAGGTCTCCAGGGAACTGATTAGTGATCAATCAAGCAACTTGTTCAGTGCCATAGGATAAATTAATGAGTAGAAATCAACCCTAGAGCATCAATCAAATGCTTCTTCGTGCTTCCCATCTCACTGACATCTGAGTCATACCCAGATCACAGGGACAGGTGAGCATTCTTAGCTAACAAAATGTGTTTGTGGATCTTTGATTTCAGCCTACCAAATGAGTCAGCGAAGGATCTGAAAGTGCCAAGTGTCTGGCAGGACGCTCATTCCTCTGTAGACAATTTCAGTGATACAACATGCTGGGAGAGGACTGAGGTGGATCTGAACCTGTTGGCAAACCAGTCTGTCCAAGGCAAGGTTGTTGGATGTTATCTGCAAAACACAAGGCTGTATCCCCCACTGCTTTTGTGCTTGCTGGGGTTCTCTATGCTGCTATCAATATCATGGCTGTCTTTTGTCCCATCATATTACAATAATAATGCAAAAACATTTAACTGCTTGCACGAAATGGAGTTTAAAAAAGGGAGAAAAAGAGGAATTGCTGTGCTTTATCTGTTTGAACATTCCCTGATTTCAACACATTTATCAAAGCTTAAGTAATTTATGTCTTGGCAGGGTGTATCAATTTCACAAAGCACACACATTAGCCAGATACAATGATATCATATTAGCTTTTTCTGCATCTTACAGAGGAGCTCAAAAAGATTAATAAAAGCTCAAACCTTCATCAATTAAATGAAGCAGGTGGAAGGAAGGAAGTAAAGGAGGAAGACTGTCTTTCATTTCATTTCTTTTGTTTTTAGGGAGAAAAAAAGTTGACAGGTTCAAATCATTCATCATAACAAGCTGGAGTTGAATTTCACTGATAATTAAATGCATTTTTTCCCAAGAGGCAGAGAAGCTGCAATGAATTTTATAGTAGCAGATGTGAGAACTGTCACAAATTATGGAAATAATTTATAAACTAAAAAGCATCTTTCTCTGCAAATACTATATCAGAAGATCTTTTAGAAATATATCTGTTATGTATTTTTCAGGAAAACATTTTATATTAGAATAGTTTTAGTTTACTGGACAGTTGTGTGGTACAGTTATAATACCCTGCCCCTAGTTTCCTAAATTATTAATATCTTATATATCTTACACTTGTTACAACTAAAGATTCAACACATGCTTGCATGCTCGCTCACTTTAGTCGTGTCTGACTCTGTGACCCTGTGGATGGTAGCCTGCCAGACTCTTCATTCCATGGGATTTTCCAGGCAAGAAGGCTGGAGTGGGCTGCCTTGCTCTCCTCCAGGGGATCTTCTGACCCAGGGATCAAACCTGTGTATCTTATGTCTCCTGCCTTGGCAGGCAAATTCTTTACCACTAGTGTGACCTGAGAAGCCCAAAGATCCAATACTTACACCTTATTGCTAACTAAAGTCCATGCTTTATTCAGATTTCCTTAATGTCTTTTATATGTTCCAAGATCCCATCTAGGATCCCACATTATATTTGGTCATCATGAATTGTTAAGCTTGTTTTGGCTGTGACCATTTCTCAGTTGTTCCTTGTTTTTGGTGACCTTGAACATTTCAAGGAGCACTGGCTAGGCCTTTCAGTTTGAGTTGGTCTGATGTCTTTCTTATGATTAGAGTAGGCTTTGAGGAGGAAGAACACAGAAGTAAGGTACCATTTTCATCCCTTCAAGGGTACTCTCTAGCAACAAGACTTAATCACTGTTCATGTTAATCTCTGATTCAGGCAGAGAAGATCTTTTTAAGTTTCGCTTTCAGAATTCTCACAAGGCTTGTACATTTTTGTTATCGTAAGCTTAGTCTAATTTACATTTAATTCAGTGGGACTTGGTTTAGGATTGATTTTTTGTTTTTAAAGTCAGGAATTCAAGCATTTCAATTTATAATTCTTTAGTGCACCACTGAATTCTCTCAAGTAACCTCAGAGTTGCTTAGGAATTCCTATACTATTTATACATTATTCTGGCACTATTATGTGATATAAGTATGTCTGTCATCATCAATTATTATTGTTGTTATTTCACATTCATTTAGTATTTATTTCTTAAAAATGGTGCTCATTTAGATAATTGATAATTCAATAAAGAAGAGCTTAGTCTATAAATATCTCACATGGAGTTGGAATTACCTGCTTAATATATTAGATTCAGATATTCTCCTCTGTTTTGGATCAGGTCTATTGTACTTGACTGTATACATCCAATGAGTCAGTATCAGCATTTACATGGGGCTTTCTTTGCAGGTGGATGAAGAGGTTGAAGCTAAGCAAAGCCTCACAAAGCAGTGTTCTTCACAGTAAGCTGGGTGCTGTGGGGCCATGACCATTACTAGGGCTCCCTTGGGATCTGAGACAGTCAGACCTTTGCCATAATTATGGGATAATCATCTACATGGGCTTCCCAGGTGGTGCAGTGGTAAAATCTGCCTGCCAATGCAGGAGATGCAAGAGAAACAGGTTCAATTCCTGGGTTGGGAAGATCCCATGGAGTAGGAAATGGCAATCCATTCCAGTATTCTTGCTGGGATAATCCCATGGTCAGAGGAGGCTGGTGGGCTACAGTCCCATGGGGTCACAAAGAGTCAGACATGATTGAGCACACATGCTATGCTACACTACATCTAGATATCCATCATTGTGATAGCTTTGCTTCTTCTCTGTCACTGCATGTGTGGATGGGTCCTAAACTGCACGTGACGGGGCGTGGGGGTGGGGAGAAGAGGAGGAAGAGATGACTTGTCTACACCCATGAGTAATACCAAGGTAGTGAAAGGCATTTAAAATGTGAGCTTATGGCATTCAAATTCCATTCAATGTACACGATGCCATTATCAGTTCAGGATACTCTATCCTACTGCAGTCCCAACAGGGGGTGTTTTTATTATTTGAAGATTTACCTGTGGATGAAATAAGAAAACCAGGCTTGCTGTTCTACTCCAGTGTTTATCAGTTCTAATTGGCACATTTTATTTAGCCCCACTGACTCTTCACTTGCAAGGTTGGAGTTGCACTTTAAGGAGACAAAGGAGGCTTTGAGGTAGAAAGTGAGCTAGAGTGAAGTGGTCCATGCACAGGAACATCTGTAACAAACACTGTGTAATCTAGGGGAGAAGTGAGGGGGTCAGAACTTTGGTCACAAATTCATGTGTTCTCTTTTTTTGTTAAATTGAATTATAGCCGATTTACAATATTGTGTGGTTTCAAGTATTATAAAGTGATTCAGTTTTATATAATCTATACATAATATATGTAATATATAAATTTTCAGGTTCTTTTCCATTATAGATTTATTGCATGCATGTGTGCATGCTCAGTTGCTTCAGTCAAGTCTGACTCTTGGCAACTCGATGGACTGTAGGCTTCCAGGCTCCTTTGTCCCTGGGATTCTCCAGGCAAGCATACTGGAGTGGGTTGCCATGCAGTCCCCCAGGGGATCCTCCCAATCAAGGGACTCAACCTGTGTCTCCTGCATCTCCTGCACTACAGTTGGATTCTTTTACCATTGAGCTGCCTGGGAAGCCCCATAGGTTTATTATAATATATCAAATACACTTCCCTGTACTATACAGCAGGACCTTGTTATTTATCTCTTTTATATATAGTAGTGTGTCTCTGTTAACCCCTCCCAACCTTCCACCTTGGTAACCATAATGTTGTTTTCTATGTCTGTGAGTCTGTATATTTTGTAAAATAGTTCATCTGTGCCATATTTTAGATTCCACTTGTAACTGATAAGGTATTTGTTTCTTTCTGACTTACTTCACTTAGTATGATAATCTCTAGATCCATCCATGTTGCTGAAAATGGTATTATTTATTCTTTTTTATGGCTGAGTAATATGCCATTATGTATGTATGTTTGTATATATACATACATACATATATATACACCATATCTTCTTTATCCATTCATCTGTTGATGGAAATTTAGGTTGTTTTCATGCCTTGGCTACTGTGAATAGTGTTGCTATGAACATTAGGGTGTGCATATCTTTTGAATGCATTCATCTTTAATCACTGATTTAACACGTATCTATCACATGCCTTTTAGGTACAGCATCTGTGCTCTGGGCACTGGGAACATACTGCTGAATAAGGTAGATAAAGTGCCTGCCTTAATGTGATTTACAGGAAATTAAGGAAAAGAATATCAAGACAGTCAGGTCATGGTGGAGAGGCCTGACAAAATGTGGTCCCCTGGAGAAGGGAATGGCAAACCACTTTAGTATTCTTGGGTTAAGAACCCCATGAACAGTATGAAAAGGCAAAAAGATAGCACAGTGAAAGGAACTCCCTAGGTTGGTCGATGCCCAATATGCTACTGGAAATCAGTGGAGAAATAACTCTAGAAAGAATGAAGAGACGGAGCCAAAGCAAAAACAATACCCAGTTGTGGATGTGACTGGTGATGAGAGCAAAGTCCGATCCTGTAAAGAGCAATATTGCATAGGAACCTGGAATGTTAGGTCCATGAATCAAGGCAAATTGGAAGAGGTCAAACAGAGGATGACAAGAGTGAATATCCACATTTTAGGAATCAGCAAGCTAAAATGGTCTGGAATGGGTGAATTTAACTCAGATGACCATTATATCTACTACTGTGAGCAAGAATCCCTTAGAAGAAATGGAGTAGCCATCAGAGTTAACAAAAGAGTTCGAAATGCAGTACTTGGATGCAATTTCAAAAACAACAGAATGATCACTGTTCGTTTCCAGGCAAGCCATTCAATATCACAGTAATCCAAGTCTGTCCTGACCACTAATGTTGAAGAAGCTGAAGTTGAACGGTTCTATGAAGACCTACAAGATCTTCTAAAACCAACACCCAAAAAAGATGTCCTTTTCATTATAGGGGACTGGAATGCAAACGTAGGAAGTCAAGAAAAACCTGGAATACCAGGCAAATTTGGCCTTGGAGTACAAAATGAAGCAGGACAAAGGCTAATAGAGTTTTGCCAAGAGAATGCACTCGTCATAGCAAACACCCTCTTCCAACAACACAAGAGAAGACTCTACACATGGACATCACCAGATGGTCAATACCAAAATCAGATTGATTATATTCTTTGCAGCTAAAGATGGAGAAGCTCTACAGAGCCAGAAAAACAAGACTGGGAGCAGACTGTGGCTCAGATCATGAGCTCCTTATTGCCAAATTCAGATTGAAATTGAAGAAAGTAGGGAAAGTCACTAGACCACTGAGGTATGACCTAAATCAAATCCCTTACGATTATACAGTGGAAGTGAGAAATAGATTCAAGGGATTAGATCTCATAGATAGAATGCCTGAAGAACTATGGACAGAGGTTCATGACATTGAACAAGAGACAGTGGTCAAGACTATCCCCAATAAAAAGAAATGCAAAAAAGCAAAATGACTGTCTGAGGAGGCCTTACAAATAGCTTTGAAAAGAAGAGAAGCAAAAACCAAAGGAGAAAAGGAAAGATATACCCATTTGAATGCAGAGTTCCAAAGAATTAGCAAGGAGAGATAAGAAAGCCTTCCTCAGCAATCAATGCAAAGAAATAGAGGAAAACAATAGAATGGGAAAGACTAGAGATCTCTTCAAGAACAACAGAGATACCAAGGGAACATTTCATGCAAAGATGGGCACAATAAAGGACAGAAATGGTATGGACCTCACAGAAGCAGAAGATATTAAGAAGAGGTGGCAAGAAAACACAGAAGAACTATACAAAAAGAACTTCATGACCCAGATAATCATGATGGTGTGATCACTCACCTGGAGGCAGACATCCTGGAATGTGAAGTCAAGTGGGCCTTAGAAAGCATCACCACGAACAAAGCTAGTGGAGGTCATGGAATTCCAGCTGAGCTATTTCAAATCCTAAAGATGATGCTGTGAAAGTGCTGCACTCAATATGTCAGCAAATTTGGAAAACTCAGCAGTGACCACAGGACTGGAAAAGATCAGTTTTCATTCAAATCCCAAAGAAAGACAATGAATGTCAAAGAATGTTCAAACTACTGCACAATTGCACTCATCTCACACACTAGTAAAGTAATGCTCAAAATTCTCCAAGCCAGGCTTCAGCAATACGTGAACCATGAACTTCCAGATGTTCAAGCTGGTTTTAGAAAAGGCAGAGGAACCAGAGATCAAATTGCCAACATCTGTTGGATCATCAAAAAAGCAAAAGAGTTCCAGAAAAATATCTACTTCTGCTTTATTGACTATGCCAGAGCCTTTGACAGTGTGGATCACTACAGACTCTGGAAAATTCTGAAAGAGATGGGAATATCAGACCACCTGACCTGCCTCTTGAGAAATCTATATGCAGATCAGGAAGCAACAGCTAAAACTGGACATGGAACAACAGACTGGTTCCAAATTGGGAAAGGTGTACGTCAAGGCTGTATATTGCCACCCTGCTTATTTAACCTATATGCAGAGTACATCATGAGAAAGGTTGGGCTGGATGAAGCACAAGCTGGAATCAAGATTGTCAGGAGAAATACCAATAACATCAGATATGCAGTTGACACCACCCTTATGGCAGAAAGTGAAGAAGAACCTCTTGATGAAAGTGAAAGAGAAGAGTGAAAAAATTGGTTTAAATCTCAACATTCAGAAGACTAAATCATGGCATCTGGTCACATCACTTCATGGCAAATAGATGGGGAAACAGTGACAGACTTATTTTCTTGGGCTCCAAAATCACTGCAGATGGTGATTGCAGCCATGAAATTAGAAGATGCTTAATCCTCAGAAGAAAAGTTATGACCAACCTAGACAGCATATTAAAAAGTAGAGACATTACTTTGCCAACAAAGTTTGGTCTAGTCAAATCTACTTTTTTTCCAATAGTCATGTATGGATGTGAGAGTTGGACTCTAAAGAAAGCTGAGCACAGAAGAATTGATGCTTTTGAACTGTGGTGTTAGAGAAGACTCTTGAGAGTCACTTAGATTGCAAAGAGATCCATCCAGTTCACCCTAAAGGAAATCAGTCCTGAATATTCATTGGAAGGATGGATGCTGAAGCTGAAATTTCAATACTTTGGCCACCTGATGCAAAGAACTGCCTCATTTGGAAAGACCCAGAGGATGAGATGGTTGGATGGCATCACCGACTCAATGGACATGAGTTTGAGTAAACTCTGGGAGTTGCTGATGAATATGGAGGCCTGGTGTGCTGCTGTCCATGGGGTGCAGAGTCAGACATGACTGAGCAACTGAACTTAGCTGAAGGAAAACAAACTTTACATAAATAATCATAAATAATATCCCACTGACATAGTTGTCATAAGCATCTGAAATATGTGCATATATAATATGTATATATACAGATAGATATAGATACATCGAGCAGGTGGCACTAGTCCTAAACAGGGAGGCAACAGAGCAAAGCATGAGCAGAATTGAGTTTTATTTTGATGAGAAAAATTAAACCCAAGATGTATTCACCGATCGTTGAAAATGAATGAATTCATGACAAGGAAATGAATTGATCTTGGTATTTATATTCTTCTTTACCTAGTTCCAAATTGTATATTGATTTGTTTATAATTACTAATGAGTGTGATAGCATTATAAGACAATAGCTATATTTTTCCTAGTAGAAGACTCATTTTTTCTTTTCTTTTCCAGCTTTATTGAGGTATAATTGACAAATAAAATTATAATATATTTAAACTGTACAACATGTTTACATTGTGAAAGGATTCCTATCATCAAGTAATTAAATTAACACACCCATCCCCTCACATGGTTACCCCCTCCTTTTTTGGGAGTGAGAACCCTTAAGAAAGGGTTCTTAGTAAATTTCAATCAGGACTTATTCATCTTATAACTGAAAGTACATGTACACTTCTCCTAATGATAAATAGGATCAGTCAGTGCTAAATTTCTGACTTGGAGGTCTTGTGCTCAGGGTGGCAGCCCGAGTAGCCTTGTGGTTCACCCTTAAATCTCCTAAGAGTTGTTGAAGTTTATAATAGATATTTTTAGGCTCTGAGACAGTCAAACCTTTGCCATAATTGTGGTATAACCCTCTTCTATTATCTTATATAATTATTACAATGTATATTAGTATTTCTTGATAATGAACCACATAGGTTCTAGGTAAATAACATTTTGAATAATGTAGCTTGTCTGCATGTTTATGGGTGTGTTATGATATGTTAACAGACAACAAATCTGGCTTATGTCTATGATTTTCACAAGAACTGATGAATACTCTAAATGAAAGGTAAAACACAACAACTGAATTTTTTTTCTCCCCCCAGCAATCAGAGCACTGAAGAGGCATCTATACCTCAAGTGGATGTTTTCAGCTTTTGGTGTTATACTGAATATAAGGTATTTATAGCCCATACTAGTTTTCTGTGACATGCTTGCCATAATAGAAATAACTTACCAAGGATAGATTGAAAAGATCACCTACCATTAACAAGAAGGCCACGCCCTTAACTATTCCATAGTACATCAAAAATACATAGTCCTCTGTCTGTCAAAGAAAAAAATGTACGGTTTTCCAGGATCAAGCAGAATAAACTGAATGCTCCAAACTTGTGAATTTATATCAAGCTGGGAGGGTTTGCTTTTCCTTGATAACATGACTGGCAGATGTTACTAGAGATAAATTGATACAGATATGTACAAATATTTTTAAAGACAGCTGCCTTGCTCCACTTGGATATCCTGAAAGGATTTATTAACTTTTTTTTTTCCACAGAGACAATCATCGCTGAGTGCCAGTTTGGAAGAATAACTGGTTTGTTTAATGGATCTGTTTATCACGTTCTTCCTGATGCACTCTGGATAGCTAGCTATTAATTATTTCACTGGGAGTATCAGTTCATGCTAAGAACCCCCAAAGTGACCAGTGTTATACTGTGTGGAGGTGGCCGGCAGATTCCATGCTAGCTGAACAACTGTAGAACAAGTAATGAAAAGTGATCTAAGGCTTCCTTTATGTTGTGTATATATATATATATATATATATATATATACACGTGTGTATATATATATATATATATATATATATATATATATATATATAGCTTATATAATTGGACTGCTTTAACAATTCTGTCCCACATCCTGTAGTTAAAATAAAACAACGATCTGCTCAGCAGGAAGGAAAAAAAAACTGTTATGATCAAACTTAGCTTCCCATTAAATTTTCTCCTTGTAAACAAATCTTGGAAAGCATTTTCTCTGGGTAGAAATTTTGCAGACTATCATCCCTGCTGACAAAAGAACACGTATTTCTGAACAACATAGAACACTGTATTGATGATTAGTAATATGGCTTGCCCTCAAATCATATTTCTGGGGCTCCATTACAGAACTGTCACAGCAGATTAAAAGAAGAATGACGTAAAGGGGATGAAGAATGACAGAATCAAACATGTATCAATGTATTAATTGTATCTATTAATATTTTGTGTCATAATGTGGCAGTGTTTCAAAATTCATTTTGCAAGTTGAAAAACAAATGATTGCTTAGGAGAACAAAGCTAAACAACGGACAACCTTAGTGCTGAGAGTAGCAAATTCATTTTACCTTCCAGATATCTTTTAATAGCTGCCCTTTACATTTTTCTAAATTGATCCAGGAACTAACAGGAAACATAAATGTGAAGACAGAAATCTTAGCAGTAAGAGCCAAAAAGCTAGATTGCAATGCTTGGCAGTAGTTTTATTGCTAAGGTTAAATATGGCAATTCTTATTTTATCTTGAAGACAGTAATCAGGAAAATCAATGACATAACCTCTGCAAAAAATCTTACACACAAGCACACATCCTGACATGCAGAACTATCGTGTAAAAATGCATGTGTGCATGCACGTACCATAATTTATGTAAACATTTCAAAGAAATGGTGTGATACTAAGTGATGGAAGCCAGAGTGAGAAAGACAAATATAATATCACTTAGATGTAGAATCCTAAAAAGTTGATACAAATGAACTTAAATCCAGAACAAAAACAGACCTACAGACATAGAAAACAAAGTTTTCTATGGTTACCAAAGTGGAGAGGAGGGGAGGAATGAATTAGGAGTTTGGGATTAACAGATGTATACTATTATATATAAAATAGATAACCAACAAGGACCTACTGTATATATAGAACTATACTCAACACTTTGTAACAACTTATAACGAAAAAGAATCTGAAAAAGAATACATATTATATACATATTAATATATATAAGTGAATCACTTTGCTGTATATCTGAAACTAACACAAAATTGTAAATCAATTATATTGCAATAAAAAAATTGAAAAAAGAAATGATGTGGAAGAAAAAGATTTCATTTTGTATTTGCAAGCTGCATAAAAAGGGCTCTTTAACAAATTACAAACAGATTAGAAGTGAATGGTAAAATGCCCTGTGGTAGGGGGCTGCTAAATACTAGGCTACAGTCACAGGTCCCAAGTAAAACAGAGTCAGAGTGCAATCTCATTTAACTCGAGTTTTGCAAGTCAAAAAAGGTACTCTTTTGACCATCTAATAGAAACAATCCTTTCTCTGTTTAGGAATAAATGGCTCAGCATGGTAAGTGGCACTGTCTTTTTTCACCCCTTTGTCTTCGGATGCCCTGTCCAAGTCTTCAGTGAGAGAGAAGGGCTTTCCATGATAGGAACACAAAAATGACCCTAAAATATAATGGTCTGGGAGAGACAACATGCGCCTGTTTCTTGACCCCTAAAAGTTGGCATTTGAAAAAGAAAGTTGCAACAGAAGAAAGAGCAGTGAACAGAGAAGTGTAAATGGCAGATACTGTACTTTTAAGACAGCTTAAGCAGCTTCAATGCAGGATGAGGAAACGTGGACAGATGGGAGGGTGGATGGCGCAGGGCTTCGGAGAGGTGCAGTGTGTATGATTTTGTACTTTACCATCATATCCATTTGATATTTCTATCTTCAGCTACCAATAACCTAGCAATTAGCACATACTGCCTGTGATGGGCAGTTTTAATTTCCAATTTGGAATGCTAGTACTCTGTGTTCAAACACTAGGTGCAAATTCCAGGTGATGAACATATTTTGTAGATATGGTAAACATTGCCAATCAGTTGTTTTTTTTTTTTTTCAGTTCAAAATGTCAGCACTTATTGATTACATCTTGCATCTAACATGACATTCAGTAAGTTTAAATATTTTTCAAATTGTCTTAGATATAGAGTGTGATATTTTAATTAAATGTAAACAATCATAGTCTGTTGGAGATTTTTACAGGCTCCTACATAAATGTGGTGCTTTATGATGACCCAATATAAGTATGTTTTGTAAGATCAATATCAGTTTTCCACACTATAAAACACTTACTTAATAAAAAAAGCCAATGTATATTGCTTGTGTATATGAAGCAGGTAATTGTGACAAAATTATGTTTTGCAATAATCATTCCTGACATTTATACTGAGAATAATAGGGTCCCTGTAGCCTTAGAGAATTTAAGAGACTTGTCCAAAGTCCAAACATTGAGAGGCAGCAATAAGTTTAGAAATCAGGTCTTTTGTATCAAGTAACTGATCTTTCCACACTAATACTGTAATATATTTGACACATAAAAAAGCTTGAGCAATGTAATATAAATAATAATACAATAAAAATAAAATAATAGAAATAAAATTTTTTATCATTAAAAGAGGAAGATTACTTTAGCAAATGAAGCTAAGAAAACTGAGGAAAATTAAAGTCAGCAATTGCTAATATTTTAATATTTATTCATATTTTCTCTCTATGTAATATAAATAATATGTCATATATTATCTTTATTTCCGAGGAAAATACTATATTGTATTTTGCTTGATGGCAGCTTCTGTGTCTTCCTCAGCTCTATGTCTCCAACACTCATCAGAGTGCTTGAGTCACACTAAGTGTCTAGTAGAAACTGAATGCATAAATATGACTGGCACAAATACACAGAGTCAGAAAGTACGCTGGTAGATGCCAGGGGCCGGGGGTAGGAGTGGATGGGGAGGGGTATGGAGAGTTACTATTTCGTGGGGACAGAGTTTCAGTTTAAGAAGGTGACAAATTGGGGAGACAGATGATGGTGAGAGTTGCACAATGTGAATGTACTTAGGGCCACCGAAATGCATAGTTAAATATGGTTAAAATAGGATGTTTTATATTATGTGACTTTTACTGTAATTAAAAAAAAAATCTTAAAAAATCTGACTGGCAGTGTAGAGTATCCTGGACTTTTCACACCTTTTTATATCTTTAGGCTTAAAAACAGGCCATTTTGGAAAATGCTTTACATCTCAAATAAAACGTGGTCAGTAAAGGAGTCAAGTAGGAAAGACAATGGAAATGGAGAAAAAAGGGTTACAAGTTGGGGGGATGGAACTAAATAATAAGTAATGATAATTGGATAAAAGAAAATGAACCTAAATCAAAACATTAAAAAATAACATTTGAAAAAGTAGCAATTATTGAAAGAATTAATGTATACAATGTTATAAAAAAAGACAGAATTGTCTTATTTTCAAGAGGTCCTCATTCCTATGACCTCAATCTAATACCTATAAGCTGATAAAAATTCACAGGACCCCACCTTCAGCCCAGACTCCCTGAGGTTCACTATTCGGACATCTAGTTTCTTAACAGATAGGCTGACTTTAATTGAACCATGAAAATTATACAGCACCAGTTCTGCATTTTGTAAAACATGAGGTGATGCCTTCATGAGTGTGGCGGTAGCAGTTAAAAAGAGGCTGGAAGGGGAGTCAGAAGACATGAGTTCTTTGTTAGAACTCAACTGACCACAACGCTCCCTCATCCGAACTCTGGGCTCATCTTCCGTCTGCACAGCCCCCGGAACTGTGCCTCGCTGACAATGGCACAGCCAGGCATACATACTGGGGTCTCTCTTTAGTCGTCTGATATTTGGCTAGGATCAATTGTGGCTTCTTTCTTGGCATCTACCAGCATTTGAAACCAAGATCAAAATCAAAGTCTCCTCTGTCCCTCTCCCCTCAGCGCCTCTGGGCACACTTGGTCCAGAAGTCCTGGGAAAGGTCGAACAGGACAGTCCTGGGATGATGAGCTGGTTCCAGACCACAGGCAGTGGGCTAGGCTCTGCCTTGCAACCATTTCTTGTCAGACCACATCCATCAGGTATCTGGCCTGGTGAATTTTGTAAGATCTGACTTGTGAGTCTTTAAATAGCTTCTGATTACTCAGAGCTGTGTTTTCACACTTTCAGAGATACGGAACCTTTTCCCCTTAAAGTAAGCTTTTGTAGAATCTCAACAGGTGCAAGAGACAATTATGCTATTTACATGCATTCTACAATTATACATGAGTTCACATGTGTAACCATTATTATTAAAAGCTTCATGAGTGAGTGTAATATGGATCTGAAGACAAACATGAAATCAGTGGTAACAGATGATTGTTGCAGTCTTATCAGCCTCAAAATAGCTCATGGTAGCATCTCCTCCATAAAGTATCTGTGATAATCTAAGGGACTTGGGTGTTCTTCTTTTGGGCCCCCCACCATTATACTCCTATAATAGCACCCAAAGTGGTTGGTCTCCCTTCATTAGGCTGAATTCTTTAAAGACAGGGACATTTTCTTATCCTCTGTTGTATACACAAGGCTCACCATGGTGTCTAAAATAAAGTACACATACTTGGTAAACATATGTTGTTAAAAAGGTGCAACCCTTCCCATAAAGCACTATCATTTCAGTGGGTTTCCCTGGTGGCTCAGTGGTAAAGGACCCACTGCCAATGCAGGAGATGCGGGTTCAATCCTCGGGTTGGGAAGATTCCCTGGAGAAGGAAATATCAATCACTCCAGTATTTTTGCCTGGAACATCCCATGGACAGAGGAGCCTGGTGGGCTACAGTCTATGGGGTTGCAAAAGAGTCAGTCACAGTTTAGCAACTAAACCACAACACAACATAAATTTCAATACTGACTAAATGTCTTGGTTAAACTTCCCTTGAGATTTTTTTTTTTTTAATGTGGACCATTCTTTTAAGTCTTTATTGAATTTGTTACATTATTGTTTCTGCCCTATGTGTTGTTTTTTGGCCGAGAGGCATGTGGGAATCTTAGCTCCCTGACTAGGACTGAACCTGCAACTCCTGCATTGGAAGGCAGTCTTAATCACTGGTCCACAAGAGAAGCCCCCCCTCCCTCCTGAGATTTTTACATATTGCAAAGTCATTCCTGGCTTGTACCCAAATACCCATACAATATTTTAAAATTATTGGGAATCAAATACATCAGGTTTAATTGGCTGTGGTTTCTGTAGACAGCCTGGATAGAAAAGTTATGTTTGAGGAAGGAAAATATGGGCTACTACAAGCAATTCCTGAGGCATCCAGGCCACTCTGGCCCTTGGAGACTCAAGCATAATCCCAGCCTCTGGGATCCAGAGGAGAAGGGACTTGGTTGGGGAGCATGGTCAGATTCAGGAAGGGACCTGGAAAGCGGTGCTGTGGCTTACCCTATTTAAACAGGAAAAGGGAGAAGAAGATCCCTATAAAGGGTATCTTCCTGGGCATTGGGGGAGAATTAGTAGAAGATTCACTGGTGTATCAAGGAGCTTGTATGTGCGCTCAGTAGTGTCTGACCCTGTGACCCCATGGACTGTAGCCGCCAGCCTCCTCTTGCCAGGAGGGGTTCTCCAGGCAAGAATACTGGAGAGTGTTGCCATTTCCTTCTCCAGCGGATCTTCCCCACCCAAGAATTGAACCCAGGTCTCTTGCGTGTCCTGCATTGGCAGGTGATTCCTCACCGCTAGTGCCACCTGGGGAGTACCCACTGAAGTAACAAGGAGAGAGGATGCTTTTTCAGGAGCAACCAGGTCAAAGTAAAGAACTAAGGAAGATGTTATTCGGGTAAGTTACAGTGTTGTGGAAAGATCTGATGTTTTCAGGCTGAAAGTGATCTGAGCCTCATTCATATATATTCCATTGCTCACTGTATTGTGCTTGGCTTTTGCATATTTAACAACCCATTAAGTAAGGCAGAATACTTAATAACTCATGAAAACCTTTTCAATGTGTTACTAGGGAAGGAGGATCAATCAGGATTCACTAGATCTTTATGGGCAAAAACCTGTTGAGAACTTTTAGTCTGTTGGTTAACTTTGGTTCAGCTTGGTGCTTACTGAGCAACTAGGATGTGCAGACCACGTTGGTAACAGCCCCTTCTCATGAACTTGCAGTGGAATCAATGGGGATGCTCATGTGGGAAGGAGCTTGTAGAGTGGCAGAGGGAGAAAGTGGTCAGAAAGCAAAGTTATCTAGAGGCTGAGAAACTCAATCCGCAACAATGTAAACTTACCCTCAACAATGCCTATAACAGGGCCAGTTACACTTATTTCCTTTCTGATTTTCCTCCCGCAAATGTATTTCCTCCCTTTGCCACCAAATATCTTCATCGAGTTCTTCTCCATCCACTAGTCACTCATCCCAGCTCAGTTATTCTGAGCCCTTCCTTGTTCTCACCCTCCCACAGCTAATTCACCACTCATTCCTATAGTTTATTCCTAAATCTATTTTAAGTTTGTCTACCTGTCTCCATTTCCACTGTCTTCTCCATCAACAATGAGATCTGTCTCCTGGACATCTTAGGAACCTTGTGTCCAACCTTGCCCCTTCCATGGCTCTCTGTGTAGCATCAAGAATGACCTTTAGGCAACCAGGCCATGCTCAAACTTGTCAGAGAATTTCACTGCACTGAATATAAAATTCAGACTCCTTAGATGGTGGCCGAGGTCCTCTGGCTCTTCTCCTCCTGCCTTGCCAACAGCACTCCACTCACTCCCATGCAGTAAGTGACCTCTGCTACCTTCTTTCAGCTCCTCTTGAAAACCACCAGACAACTTCACTTACAGCTTTCTAAGGGCACACAAACATTCTGCCTTCTTTTACCTCCTCTCCCTGGATTATAGGTGACTTTGGGTCTCCTATCACCTCCATTGTGTACATATTTTGGGGGTGCTCCTGTGTTCCAGGCACTGGGATGCAGAGTGACAACTCCCTCTTCATGGAGTGTAGAGTGGAGTGGAGGAGATGGACAAAACATGAGTAAACAAACACATTTACAAAATAAACACAAACAGTGGGGAGTGCAGAGAGGAAAACCAGAAGATTCACCAGAGGAGAGGGTGAGTCACTTGAAAGTGGGTAGCACGAGGTGGTGGCATTTAAGCTCACACAGAGAGAATGAGCTGAGCTCACTGTAGGGACAGTGCAGAAGGGTGGTGTGGCAGAGGGCCAGCATGTGAAAGACCTGAGAAAGCTCAGGGAAGGCCAAGAATCAAATGAAGACAGTTACTGGGGGTGGGGGTGGGGCGCTGGATAAAGGTGAGAAGTAGGCAGGGGTCAGATCACATGGGCATCCAGTTGAGCATCTCCCTTGTGGGAAGTGTTGAATAAATACTTGTTGAGTTTGTGAGATGAATATACTCCGGTTGCAAACTTATGCAGGTTAGGAAATTGAAGGCCTTAAAATTTAAAAAGATCTAGTACTGAGGTCTCCACACATTTCCCAGTTGAGCGCTTTTTCTGGTATCACTTGTTGTTCAGCCAATAACTGAAACATGAAGAACCTATGCAACTCTGTGAGGTGTCAGAGTAGCATCCATGATGTGCAGGTGCTAAGGAGACAATCATAACTTTGCCCAGGAGAGGAGGCTGCATGTGGAGTGACTTGCAGAATCAACCTAGATGGTTCAGTCTGGAGCTGTTCTAATTTACGGATCCCACCTGAAGTCCTGGCTTCCCTGGTGGCTCAGTGGGTGGAGTCCACCTACAATGCAGGAGACACAGGTTTGATCCCTGGATTGAGAAGATCCCCTGGAGGAGGGAATGGCAACCCACTTCAGTATTTTGCCTGGAAAATCCTGTGGATGGTGATTGCAGTCATGAAATTAAAAGACACTTGCTCTTTGTAAAGAAAGCTATGACAAACCTAGACAGCATATTAACAAACAGAGGCATCACTTTGCCAACAAAGGTCTGTATAGTCAAAGCTATGGTTTTTCCAGTAGTCATGTATGGGTATTAGCGTTGGACCATAAAGAAGGCTGAGTATGAAAGAATTGATACTTTTGAATTGTGGTGCTGGAGAAGACTCTTGAGAGTTCATTGGACTGCAAAGAGATCAAGTCAGTCAATCCTAAATTAATTCAATATTATAGGAAGGATTGATGCTAAAGCTTCCATACATTGGCCATCTGATGTGGAGAGTCAATCCACTAGAAGAGACTCTGATGCTGGGAAAGATTGAAGGCAAAAGGAGAAGGGGTGGCAGAGGATGGGAAGGTTAGATAGCATCACTGACTCAACGGACATGAATTTGAGGAAACTCAGGGAGATAGTGAAGGACAGGGAAGCCATGAGTGCTGTAACCCATGAGGCTGCAAAGAGTGGGACATGACTTGGTGCCTGAACAAGAGCACAAAGCCCTGGGGTCTGTCTAAACTGTGCCTCCAGGATGTCATGGTCCTTGTTAACGAAGGTCTTAAAAAGTCCAGACCCAATACCTGGGCTCTCCTGAACACAATGTCTGGAGTCCAGACTGCTGGTATGACTGCCACAAGATTCAAAGGTCATGGAACCAATGTTAGATCTTCAGCGGCTACTGGTCATTTTGTAGATCTCAATGAGATTCAAGATATGTGAAAGAGAAGCTTTTGTAACTATCCTCCAATGCTAAGTAACCATCTCTCTGTTTTGCTTTGCCTAATATTTCCTATGTTTTGGATCTTAACTGGGACTTTTTTGCCCTGAAGAAAATTCTTAAAGGTTAATTCTGAATTGACAGAAAAAGAGAGAGAGAAAAAAAAAGAAGACCAAGAAAATGTTGTTAAGCTAACAGAAAGCAGATGAAATTCATGATTGTTGGTTTCTATTTACTTAATAGTATACTCACAACCCTGGAGAAGGAAATGGCAACCCACTCCAGTATTCTTGCCTGAAGAATCCCATGGACAGAGGAGCCTGCCAGGCTACAGTCCATGGGGTCGCAAGAGTTGGACACAACTGAGCAACTAAACCACCACCGCCACCACCATACTCACAACCAACATCATTTTTTACACATAGCTTATGTGGTCATTAGCTATATCTCACTTCTCATCTTGATACGACCTAATTCTAAACAGTGGGTGCCTCAGAATACTTGGAGAACTGTAATCTTTTATAAAGGAATCATTTCAAGGACAACAGAGGAGGAAACAATTAGAAGTGATCTGATTTCTTAAGTCAGTTGTCAGAACTACATGGCCTTTTTTTGAATAGATTAAAATTTTTTCCTTATTACACAGTGCATATAAGTTATATTTCCATTTCATGAATATTCTTTTCATAAGAAATTTCCAACAAGGAATTAATTATTAATAATACTTAACACCTTGCTTGCCTCTTTTCCATATTACCTCCTTTTTAATAACTTTGGTTGATTTGCTTTCATGCTTTGCCTCATAAATGCACTTAAGCTTCTCAGGCTCTATCTCTCATCACGGCTGAAACACTTAGGAGAGACCATCTGTTCTGGCCACCATGGTCAATTAAAAGAAGGATAAAAAATAGAAATGCTGATCACCCATTTCCTCACCAACTATGCACCTGCAGGAGAAAACTCACTGTTACAAAGTGTGACAGTTTATTACTAGGCTTTGCTCAAGCTAAAAGTGTAAGGTAAGGTCCATGCCTTTGAGTTGCCACATACTTTATAGATCCTTATTTGTGGCCATTTCTTGATTTTTTTTTTCAGTGAAATGTGACTGTCTCTGAACAGTGATTTATGAGAACAGTTTGTATCTGAAGGGTTGTCCAGCAGAAGCCAGGTAAGACTTGTAGTGGTTTGTCCTGGGTATAAGTATGGAGACAAAAGGTAAGCGGACTGGGGGACTCCCCTGGTGGTCCAGTGGTTAAGAGACTGGCTTCCACTGTATGGGACATGAGTTTGATCCCTGGTCAGGGAACTAAGATTCCACACCCCACAGGGTAACTAATTTGCTCCCCACTAGAGAAGCCTGCATGCTGTAATGAAGACCCAGTGAAGGTGAAGGAAGGGAAAAAAAAGGTTCGCAAACTATGGTTGGTAGAAGGAAGTGATTTACAGCCATGAAGACTGCCCATCATTAGAATAGCCTACTCCTATAATAGTGTTATAAGTTGAGTTGTGTCCTCCTAAAAAGATATTCTGCAGTCCTAACCCCTGGTACCTGGGACTATAACTGTTTAGAAAGAGTCTTTACAGATGTAATCAAATTATGGTGATCTCATTAAAGTGGGTCCTAATCCAATATGTCTGGGGTCTTTACAAGAAGAGAAGAAAAAACACACAGGTAAAACACCATGTGAAGACAGAGATACATAGATGATCTCTGAAGATGGATGCAGAATTGGAGTTCTGCTGCCACTGGCCAAGGAACATCCGAGGTGACCAGAAGCTGGAAGGGGCAAGGAAGCCTCCTTGCTTAGAAGCTTCCAGGGGAGCATGCTCTCAACCAACAGCTTGATCATGGACTTGTAGCATGTAGACTGTTACAGAACAAACGTCTGCTGTTCTAAGCCTCCCAGTTTGTTGTACTTTGATTTGGCAGCACTAGAAAACTAACACCAATGGTCAATTTCCTTGTTTTCATCACTTGATATGTTAAAACAGAGTATCTGAGGTTATAAGGGAAATTCAACTAAATAATAATAAATACTAAATACATAATAAGTCAACTAAGTATTCACCTAGACAATCTTTATGTTTCTTCTAGTCTTAGATAGTCTTCATTTTTAATATACTTTTATATGGTCTGTAAATGATATTTGAGGCTTAAATAAGATCATGTATCTACTATAAATATTATTATTTAATCCTATTGCTAGTGGTTGCTGTTGCTAGTGGTTGCTAGTGTAGCTGTTGCTAGCTTTAATCCCAAAGCTAGTGGAGGTGATGGAATTCCAGTTGAGCTATTTCAAATCCTAAAAGATGATGCTGTGAAAGTGCTGCACTCTATATGCCAGCAAATTTGGAAAACTCAGCAGTAGTCACAGGACTGGAAAAGGTCAGTTTTCATTTCAATCCCAAAGAAAGGCAATGCCGGAGAATGCTCAAACTACTGCACGATTGTACTCATCTCACAAGCTAGAAAAGTAATGCTGAAAATTCTCCAAGTCAGACTTCTACAATACATGAACCGTGAACTTCCAGATGTTCGAGCTGGATTTAGAAAAGGCAGAGGAACCAGAGATCAAATTGCCAACATCTGCTGGATCATTGAAAAAGCAAGAGAGCTCCAGAAAAACATCTATTTCTGCTTTATTGACTATGCCAAAACCTTTGACTGTGTGAACCACAAAAAACTCTGGAAAATTCTTAAAGAGATGGGAATAACAGACTACCTTACCTACCTCTTGAGAAATCTGTATGCAGGTCAGGAAGCAACAGTTAGAACTGGACATGGAACAATAGACCGGTTCCAAATAGGAAAAGGAGTCTGTCAAGGCTGTATATTGTCACTCTGCTTATTTAACTTATATGCAGAGTACATCATGAGAAACGCTAGGCTGGATGAAGAACAAGCTGGAATCAAGATTGCTGGGAGAAATAACAATAACCTCAGATATGCAGATGACACCACCCTTATGGCAGAAAGCGAAGAACTAAAGAGCCTCTTGATGAAAGTGAAAGAGGATAGTGAAAAAGATGGTTTAAAACTCAACATTCAGAAAACTAGGATCAGGGCATCTCATCCCATCACTTCAAAGCAAAAAGATGGGGAAACAATGACAAACTTTATTTTCTTGGGCTCCAAAGTCACTGCAGATGGTGACGGCAGCAATGAAATTAGAAGATGCTTACTCCTTGGAAGAAAAGTTATGACCAACATAGACAGCATATTAAAAAGAAGAGACATTTTTTGCCAACAAGGGTCCGTCTAGTCAAAGCTATGGTTTTTCCAGTAGTCATGTATGGAATGAGAGTCAGACTGTTAAGAAACCTGAGCGCTGAAGAATTGATGCTTTTGAACTGTGGTGTTGGAGAAGACTCTTGAGAGTCCCTTGGACTGCAAGGAGATCATCCTAAAGGAAATCAGTCCTGAATATTCATTGGAAGGACTGATACTGAAGCTGAGACTCCAATACTTTGGCCACCTGATACGAAGAACTGACTCATTTGATAAGACTATCATGCTGGGAAAGATTGAAGTTGAGAGGAGAAGGAGAATGAGATGATTGGTTGGCATCAGTGACTCAATGGACATGAGTTTGAGTAAACTCTGGGAATTGCTGATGGACAGGGAGGCCTGGCGTGCTGCAGTCCAAGGAGTCGCAGAGTCCGACACAATTGAGTGACTGAACTGAACTGAAATGAATCCCGTTGCAGAAGTTCTGACCAATTCAATAAGGCACAAAGCAAAATAATCAGAAAAAACTCCTGGCAATGAATGACTAAATTATTATTACCTGCTAAGAAAAATATCTTGGATAAACAAGAAATCCAAGGAAATTAAATGAAAAAGATTCCAAATTGATACCAGTACAGCAAAATGACTAGATAAGAGATAAATAAGCAAAAATAAGTAGGTTTCTATATTTTAATACTAATAATATTAGAATGTAATTTGAAGAAGATGCTGTTCATGGTAACAACATAAAGTTTCACATATGTAGAGGTTGCCTCAGACTTCTTTGAGTAAATCTACAGCTTTGAGTAAATCTACAAAGAGAAACAAAGGAAGTTTACTTTAAATGGAGATGTACCATGTGCTTGATTGGGAAGAATGGACAGTGTGAAGGTATTGCTCTACTCAAATAAACATATATTTCATGTATTTGATCTAAGAATTCAAACAAGATTTTTTGGAGAACATAAAAAATTATTCTAAAGTCCATTCATAAATAAAATAATAAATGTTATACATCTCTTGATATTGGAATTCTGACTAATGAAATTAAAATGCAAACAAGCTGATAAACTATTCGCAATAAATACATAGTAGAAAAAAGCTTCATAACATTCTTATGTGGGCTTCCCAGGTGGAGCTAGTGGTTAAGAACCTGCCTGTCAGTGCAGAAGATACAAAAGACATGGGTTCGATCCCTGGGTCGGAAAGATCCCCTGGAAGAGAGCATGGCAACCCACTCCAGTATTCTTGTCTGGAGAATCCCATGGGCAGAGGAGCCTGGAGGGTTACCAACTGATAGGGTTGCAGAGAGTTGGACACCACTTTGGCAACTTAGCATGCATGCACAACAATATTACATACAGAGATTTTACATATCACTAAGAAAAAGGTAAAAATCACAATGAAAACATATGCAAAAGGTAAAAACATATAATTCACAGGACAAGACATACAAATAGGCAATAAATATTGTGATATATACACAAATATTGATATACATATAAAGATATAAATGCACATTTAAATGATGACATAATATTTTCCAAAAGTTAGGTTGGATTTTTTTTTTAAGGGAAACAACCAAGGTTGAAGCTTGGGAAAGTGCCTGGAAAAATAAGCAGATGCAATCTTTCTAGAGAGAAATTTAGGCACATGAATCATAACCTTAAAAACTGTGATAATCTCAGTTTATCACAGCTCAAACCCAACATTCCATGTTTTTGAATTTACCCTAAGGTAAAAGAATGCCCCTCCCTGAAACCTAGGATGCCCTAATTTTCTGACATATAGAAAGACAAACAAACAGAGCAATGGAACAGAATAGAATTCCCAGAAAAAAAAACAACTCACAAATATATGGTCAATTGATTTTTGATCAAAGTGCCAGACTAATTAAATAGGGAAACAGTAGTGTTTTCAACAAATAGTGCTGAAGTAGCTCAATAGCCACCTGGAACAAATGAACCTCTTACACCATACATGAGAATCAGTACATTTAACTGCTGGATCCAAAGATCCAATGGATCTTAGACCTAAATGTAAAATTCTAAACTATAAGACTTCTTTTTACAAAACAAAATAATTTTCAAGACCTTGGCATAAATAAAAATTTCTTAGATAGGACTTAGAGTACAGGAACCATAAAATATAAAAAGGTAAAATTGTATGTCATTAAAATGAACAATATCTGTGCTTTGAAATATGCTTTTGAGAAAATGAAAGACACAGACTGGGAAGATATAGTCCCAATACATTTATCTTACAAGGGTTGTAGCCAGATTATAGTAAAAATCTCATTCAATTCAATAATAAGAAGACATAATTTCTTAAAAGAAGAAAAATAGTTGAGCAAAAGAAGACATATTTTACCAAAGGTATACAAATGTCCAATATACTCACTATAAAATACTCGTTAGTCATTAGGAAGATTAAAATGAAATCCACATGAGATAGAACTACATAGCCACTAGAATGGGGATTCCCAGATAGTGCTAGTGGTAAAGAATATGTCTGCCAACGCAGGAGACTTAAGAGACATGGGTTCAATTCCTGGGTCAGGAAGATCCCCTGGAGAAGGGCATGGCAACCCTTTCCAGTATTCTTGCCTGGAGAATTCCATGGACAGAGGAACCTGGTGGGCTATAGTCCATGGGGTTGCAAATAGTTGGACACGACCGAAATGACTTAGCACACGCCCATGTATCCACTAGAATGGCTAAAATGAAAAAGACTAACAGTACAAAATGGTGGCAAAGATGTGGATTCACTAAAACTCTTAAACACTGCTGATGGAAAAGTAAATCATAAAAGAGTGGTGAGAACAGATGAATAGGGTTCAAGGTCTAAATAGGTTCAGGGAGCTAGCCCAAAGAGGGGTGAGAATGAAGGGAGATCTTGCCATGCCCAGTTTCCAAGAGGGATAGATGCTATCAAGAGGGGTATTTTCTGCTGGGATTAGATTGAGTCAGAGCTTTAACTGAGCAAGTATCCTACCTGATCCCAACCCCTCTCCTGTACTATGTTCTTACTAATAGTAACCTTTAATTCAAAATCCTGCAGGAGGTCAAAATATATTAAGATACAAATTAAGGCTTGTGTGCTAATATGTGCACCCTTGTGTAATAAATGTAATGCTGTTCCATTCATGTGCGGGGTGTGTCCTTGCAGTGGCCGTGCATTTTGAGGACATCAACAAATTCTCTTTTCGCTATTTGCCAGTAAGCCAAGTAAAGGAAATAGTAATAATCTCATTTTGCAGATGAGACATCAGAGTACAGAGAGTTTACGCAATTAATCCAATGTCCCCAAGCAAGTGAGCCCTGGAAAATAAACATAGACCGGCTCCCTTAATTACCCCTACAGGGATGCCTTTAATCGTCCATTTTAATCCAGCACTCAGATGATTTTTTAACGTAATCTAAGCCTATTCTTTTAGTTGCGTAAGTTGTATAGTGACCAAGCCCATAGTAAATTATATGGTTAGCATTGTAAGGTAACCAGGCTTTCTCTGGTGGCTCAGTCAGTAAATATTCCGCCTGCAAAGCAGGAGACCTGAGTTTGATCCATGAATTCGGAAGATCTCCCGGAGGAGGGCATGGCAACCCACTCCAGTATCCTTGCCTGGAGAATCCCATGGACAGAGGAGCCTGGTGGGCTACAATCTATGGAGTCACAAGAGTCTGACACATCTTAGTGACTAAATCACCACCACGATAAATGGTAACAACTCAACAAGCTTTCCCCCAACTCACATCTGGTCTCTAACATTTCTATTTTGCTGAAACAGTTTATGACATTGCTAACAACTACTGTTGGGTATCAGACCACATAAATATTTAATGATGCCATTAATTTCTGAAAGGAAAAAGCAAAACTTTGACATCAGGTTTTAATGAATGAGGAATTTATTTTCCTATATTTTGCGCTGATATTTAATTTGAGGTGCTGGGTTTGAAGCCTCAGATCTATAATTGATTAGAATTTGACACGGCCCTTTAGGTGTTTCTGTTCACCTTCAGACATGGACTTATCCCTGCCTGGTGCAGCACATAAAAACTGGACCACTCAGCTCTCCGTCACATCAGTACCTGCTGACCATCCGTTCGCTGGATTTCTTAGTTAATGTCCTCTCTACTCCTCATTTCTTGAATGCCTGGGAGATTGCACTTTACATTTGCTAAGACTGGTTCATTAAAATACTAATTTTAAACTGTAATTATCTGTTGGTTCATATCGGTGGTTGAACCACAGTGGCGCTGATATCTTTAAACTGCAGGAGAATTTCACATCTGTTCTCATCCCCTGGAGCCTTCAGCAAGAGTTACCTTGGCATTTGAAAGCAAGCAGTTTGAAAGAGAGGGAGAGAGCCATGTTTCAAGAAAAGCAGCATAGGCAGGCAGGAAGAATTGTAAATATGGTTAATAGACTTGATTGTAAAACTATTCATGATAATACCTTCTGGGGAAAAACAAAAGCAATCAAATTGGAATTGTAGCAGGTAATAGCCCAGTTCAGGCTGGGAGGGTTTTAACTGTGCAACAGCAACACTAATTCCTAGAGGGTCTGCAATCTGCTGGCCCAATAGGTAGGAGCCAGGTGGGCGTAGGATGGGTTATTCTTTCTTTTTGGATAAAGGTCAATGATATCTTTAGCCTGGGATAGCATCAGCCAGACAAGGGAATGCCCTTCGGCTGGCAGAATTGAGCACAATTCTCAGACTTAAGGTATAAACATGTGCGTGCATGCTAAATTGGGATTAGTACTCTGTCCATCAGGATTCTCCAGGCAAGAATACTGGAGTGGGTTATCATGCTCTCCTCCAGGGGATCTTCCTAACCCAGGGATTGAAACCATATCTCCTGCTCCTGCATTACAGGCAGGTTCTTTACAACTATCATCACCTGGGAAGCCCATAAACATGTGAGAAAGGTGGGGGAAAGGCAAACTAAAATAGAAAGTGTTTTAAAAAGAATAGGAATAAAAAGATGAATGGATAAAGTAAAGAGCAAGAGGAACATCCTAGAGAGCTGCTGCAGTAATTTTTGGGGATGAACTGCACATAAGGAGACAGGTTAAAGAGGACCATTCACTGAATGTTTATGATATGCTTGGAGCTTTGGGCCTTTGGGTCAGATGGATATTATCTACATTATACAGATGAAGAAGCTGAGGCTAGGAGAGATCGGAATCTGGGTTTGAGACCCTGCTTATCTCACTCTGTATCTTTTCCATGATGAGACACTGTTCGTCAATATTTCAGAGAGGTACAGAAATGAATAAGACAGGAATCATTCCTCCACAGAGCTCATGGCCTATGAGGCGTGCACGTGTGTTAAATTGCTGTCATGTCCGACTCTTTGTGACCCTGCAGACCGTAGCCCGCCAGGCTCCTCTGTCCAGGGGATTCTCCAGGCAAAAATACCGGAGTGGGTTGCCATGCCCTCCTTCAGGGGATCTTCCCGACCCAGGGATCAAAAGAGACACGTGCACCCCAATGTTCATCGCAGCACTGTTTATAATAGCCAGGACATGGAAGCAGCCTAGATGCCCATCCGCAGATGAATGGATAAGGAAGCTGTGGTACATATACACCATGGAATATTACTCAGCCGTTAAAAAGAATTCATTTGAATCAGTTCTAATGAGATGGACGAAACTGGAGCCCATTATACAGAGTGAAGTAAGCCAGAAAGATAAAGAACATTACAGCATACTAACACATATATACGGAATTTAGAAAGATGGTAACGATAACCCTATATGCAAAACAGAAAAAGAGACACAGAAGTACAGAACAGACTTTTGAACTCCGTGGGAGAAGGTGAGGGTGGGATGTTTCGAAAGAACAGCATGTATATTATCTATGGTGAATCAGATCACTAGCCCAGGTGGGATGCATGAGACGAGTGCTCGGGCCTGGTGCACTTGGAGGACCCAGAGGAGTCAGGTGGAGAGGGAGGTGGGAGGGCGGATCGGGATGGGGAATACGTGTAACTCAATGGCTGATTCGTGTCAATGTATGACAAAACCCACTGAAATGTTGTGAAGTAATTGGCCTCCAACTAATAAAATAAAATTAAAAAAAAAAAAAAAAAAAACCTGTATCTCTTACGTCTCCTGCATTGGCAGGCGGGTTCGTTACCACTATCCACCTGGGAAGCCGGCAGCCTGTGATACACCCTGTAAAGCCAGTGTCATTCATATACTACAGAAACTTGCCTCATTTAACTGAGGGCTCTGGCCCGCTTACCCAGACTCTGTCCTAGGCTCTCGGGGAGATTCACCTGATGGCCTCTCATTTCCATATGAATGTCACCCCCACACATGGGCAGTTTTTGTAAGGAGCAGGTCTCTGGCTGTCCACGATAGAGAGCAGAAGCGAGGCAAGATCTCTTACTCTGGTGTAGGGCAAGGCAGGTATGGAGGATTGTTGGGAGAAATTTCCACAACATGGAAGCTCCTTTGTCACTTTCTAGAGGCTGTTTCTTTATCTTTTAATATACCCAGACGCAGGTCCTGGTGAACGAAACTACAAAGTTGGCCCATAGAATCATATCACCTTCTGGTTCCCACCCACAACATCCACCACTAGAATGACAAGAGATTCAAAATTTTTCTTGAGCTACCTTCCAACTCTACCGCCTTCACCCCCACATCCTCTGAGTAAATTAACCTGAGAAAAAATGAATAATGATGGAAGCATAGCAGCAATGCAGCTGGAGGGGCAGGCAGCTTTGGCCGGGAACACCCAGCGCTTCAAATCCAGTGCAAAATCAGCTGCCTTTGTCTACAAATGAGAAGTCTCCGGGTGCTAAGAACAAAACAAGTGAAGGATCTTTTAAAACTCTGAGTAGACAAATAAGAGCTGCAACAACAGCCAACCAAAGGGAAGATGCTGAAGTTTAGGAGAACCAAAAAAACAAAAACAAAAACAAAAACCTCTCCTTTGTTCTGGGAGTAGAAGGAGGTAAGGCAAGTGAGAGTTAAATCAAGGGATGTTCTATTGACAAATTAATTTGGAAATCATTTAAGAGAAATTGTGCTTCAGCTCTTATTTATATCTGCTGGAGAGAATGGGCTATGATCTCTCCCCTGTGTTAAATAACAAGTATTTAACCCAGGAACTCACAGTCCATTTTTCTTTTATATCTCCAGGACCCAGGGACTGTATTGTTAATAATTTAGCTAATTGAGTAAAACCTAATGCTTCAAATCTTGAAGCAGGGAAATAAAAATTCAAGATTTCCTGTAGATATGGGATGCGTAATATTTAATGCTTCAGAGATCATTAGTAAAAGAAAATATTACAGCCATACACACCCTCTGAGAGTCTAATGAACATCTCCCAGCTGCTGTTGAAAAATCATCAGCGGCATCGGTACCAATTTCAAGACAAAGCACAGCTGACAGATGTTTGAAGGGATAAATCAGGCTATACAAGGATTAAAATAATAAGTCCCCAGTGTCTTCTAAAGGCAGAGGTGCCTCAGCAGACTATTTTCAGCCACTTGAGTATGACTGAAAGATCCTAGGGGTCATTAGCTAGCAGTCCAGTAGGTGTCTGAGTGGTTAATTACTAAAACCCAGCACAGGTTCTAAGCACACATGATTTAAGTAAGAAAGCTTTTACTGTTACCTCTGTTTTAAGGGAGTCTCAAGGATTCTACTTCAGTTACAATGCTTAGGATTGAATGTGAATCATCAGCCAATATAATAAAACACAGGGAATTCCCTGACGGTCCAGTAGTTAGGATTCGGTGCTTTTACTGCCAAGGAGCAGAGTTTGGTCCATGGTCAGGGAACTAAGATCACGTCAGCTGCGTGGCATGGTCAAAATGTAAAGAATAAAATAAAGTAAAAAATATATAATAAAACTGACGGTGACTCTTTGTGTACATTGTTAATGATGCTTATCATGGTTATACAGCTATCATTAAAAAGAGGATGGTAAACATGTACTCTTAATTGAGAAATGTGCACTTGTTGGGAATCTATTGCATGTGTATTCCTATTTACTATTTATAAGGTGGGTTAGTGAGACTTTATAACAAATATAAACCATTAGGGCTTCATTCCAAACTATGGAACACTTTAGAACTCCAGGCTTCTACAACTCCCAGGATATGACCTTATTACACCATTTACTAAGCTGCACTGTAATGGTTTGAATGCAGGCTAGCTACATCCCCCTTGCCAGATTCGAGCCTCTTGAGGGCAAAACCTGGATCCGAGTCACCTTCTGTCCCTCAGAGTCTTAGACAATGCCTATAATACAACACATCTGCTAAAAGTCTTGGTTTCCTATGCGTCATTGTGTGATGGTTAATTTTCTTTTCTATTTGACTAACTCATGGACTGCTTGGACAATTCCTCAAATATTAATCTGGGTGTTTCTGTGCAAGTTTTTTGGGATGAGTTTAGCGTTTAAATCAGTAGACTGAGTAAAGCAGATAGCTCTCCCTGAGGTGGGTGGGCCTTATCCAATCAGTCGAAGGCCTGAATAGAATAAGAAAATTGACCTTCCCTGAAAGTGAAAGTCGCTCCGTTGTGTCGAACTCTTTGTGACCCCATAGACTATACAGTCCATGGAATTCTCCAAGTAAGAATACTGGAGTCGGTAGCCTTTCCCTTCTCCAGGGTCCCTGGGTAAGACAGAATTTTTCCTGCCTGACAGCCTTCAAACTGGAACAATAGCCTTCTTCTTTGCCTTCAAACTTGAACTGAAATACTGGCTCTTCCTGAGTCTCGAGCCTGCTGGTCTTTGGACTGAAACCACATCATCGGCTCCTCTCCTGGCTCTCTAGTTTGCCAATTCATCCTGCAGACCTTGGAACTTGCCAGCCTCCATAATCATGTGGCCCATTTATTGTAAGGATACAATAAATGATCTTGGCTAAAAAATATCTTCAGGCTATTAAAGTATAAAATCTAAATAGTTACAAGGAAGGCAATGACCGACAGACTGTCCAGGCTCTCTAAGTCTGTGTGGTTCATTACTCTGGCCTTGTATTAGAACCAGCACTCCTTAGAGTATGATCCACAAACTGTCGCCAGTCTAAGATAAATACTTCTGTGTTTAGATACTTTTCTAGCAATTTGCCACTTGCAACAACGTCCAATCATGTGGTTTTTCATTTTACCAAAGTATCAGATTGGAACTTAAAGCAAGCAACAACAGTAACTGCTCATTTACACAGATGGTTTGAGAAACACTGACCTGGAAAGCTTCTGCCATCTCAGACCAATTAAGTCAGAATGAGGGTGTTATGGAGATTGAGCATCTCCTGGGCATTAACCTCCTCAGGGGATTCTAATCTGGTGATGGCCGCTGGGTCAGGTGCTCTGTTGTATCTGACTCTTTGTGACCCCATGGACTATAGAGTCCCAGGCTCCTCTGTCCATAGGATTTCCCCGGCACGAATACTGGAGTGTGTTGCCATTTCCTTCTCCAGGAGATCTTCCTGACCCAGGGATTGAATCCAGGTCTCCTGCATTGCAGGCAGATTCTTTACTATCTGAGCTATCATAAATAGAACTAACTGGTTCAGCACAGGTACTAACCAATCAGAATGGTGGCCAGTTAGTGTCCACCAATCAGAACAGACACAGGCTATAACCAATCAGCCCTATAATACCAGCTGAAGAGCAACCTTTCATGTTAAATGGTCCAAATGGGCAGAATCCCTTGATGAAGAAGTCTGGGTTAATCTAGATTGATTCACAGTCACATGTGAAGGGAAGATATTTTTCTTATCCATATAGATGTGCTTTAAAGGGATTAAAATTGGAAATTTATGGGTACACACTGGCTGTGAAGTAGAGGAAAACTCCATGATGGAATGGAGCTAAGGTAGAGCAGGGCTCAAATTATGTCCCTCAGAATGTGACAGCTCTCGAGTTAAAGACTACTATAATGTGGTGTCTTGTCTCCTAATAAGAAAATCAGGAGACATCTATGCTGTTAGATTGCTATCCTCTGACAGCTACAACCATGTCACGTGGATTTTATTCAACAGGGTAGAATCTAGCACCATATTTTTCAACATAAGCACTGTTGAGCATAATCAACCTAACGTGCTTCTTTTCTGATTCATGTCATTTTAAATTCACATAGCAAATCTTTGTAGAGATGCAAAATAACCCTATCCCAGAAGACATCATTATTAATAATATTAATAAGATCTGTGTTTCTTTCTCCTTGATTTGAGATGTGGAGTTCTCATCCTGTAACAGCCTCTCTCTCCATATATATACATATATGTATGTGTCTGTGCATATATATATATATATATATATATATATATATATATATATATGTTAATATATATATAGGCTTCCCTGGTGGCTCAGCAGTGAAGAATCCACCTGCGATGCAGGAGCCAGCCGCAGGATAAATGGGTTCAATTTCTGGGTCAGGAAGATCCCCTGGAGAGGGCATGGCAACCCACTCCAGTATTCTTTCCTGGCGAATCCCAAGAACAGAGGAGCCTGGAGGGCTACAGTCCATGGGGTCAGAAAGAGTTGGACACAACTGAAGTGACTTAGCATGCATGCATCAGTCAGTCAGTTCATTTGCTCAGTTGTGTCCGACTCTGCGACCCCATGAATCGCAGCAGGCCAGGCCTCCCTGTCTGTCACAAACTCCTGGAGTTTACTCAAACTCATGCCCATCGAGTAGGTGATGCCATCCAACCATCTCATTCTCTGTCATCCTCTTCTCCTCCTTCCCCCAATCCCTCCCAGCATCAGGGTCTTTTCCAATGAGTCAACTCTTTGCATGAGGTGGCCAAAGTATTGGAGTTTCAGCTTCAGTATCAGTCCTTCCAATGAACACCCAGGACTCATCTCCTTTAGGAAGGACTGGTTGCATCTCCTTGCAGTCTAAGGGACTCTCAAGAGTCTTCTCCAACACCACAGTTCAAAAGCATCAATTCTTCAGTACTCAGCTTTCTGCACAGTCCAACTCTCACATCCATACATGACCACTGGAAAAACCATAGCCTTGACTAGACGGACCTTTGTTGGCAAAGTAATATCTCTGCTTTTTAATATGCTGTCTAGGTTGGTCATAACTTTCTTTCCAAGGAGTAAGCGTCTTTTAATTTCATGGCTGCAGTCACTATCTGCAGTGATTTGGCAGCCCAAAAAAATAAAGTCTGACACTGTTTCCACTGTCTCCCCATCTATTTCCCATGAGGTAATGGGACCAGATGCCACGATCTTAGTTTTCTGAATGTTAAGCTTTAGGCCAAATTTTTCACTCTCCTCTTTCACTTTCATCAAGAGGCTTTTTAGTTCCTCTTCACTTTCTGCCATAAGGATGGTGTCATCTGCATATCTGACATTATTGATATTTCTCCCAGGAATCTTGATTCCAGCTTGTGCTTCCTCCAGCCCAGCATTTCTCATGATGTACTCTGCATATAAGTTAAATAAGCAGGGTGACAATATACAGCCTTGACTTAGCATTCATGCATACATACATATAAATGTTATTGTAGCTGTTCAGTCGCCAACATATATGTTCCCTGTCTCTCACATATATGTCAAACATAAGATATCAGATGTTAGATATCAGACACCTTAATAATCATTATTCTAAAAAGAAAATGTGTTTTATTTAAGTTAAAATGAAGGAATGACACTTTAGACTACCCTCATTTTGGCAATCTGATAGCCCAAGAAATGTCTTCTGCCTAATTTTAGTAGATTTTCCTCAGTTACTGATTCCCCTGCATTGTCATTACAACTTGAGAAGTTACTATTATCTAATTGAATTCCCCACTTTATTCTGAATGTGTTCTATACCATCACTGCCAAGTTGGTCATCCTGCCTGTGTTCAAACATGTCCAGTGACAGCTATCTCCCAAGAAAGCCCAGGTCATATTTAAATTCATACTGATATGAGCTGAACATTGCCTGCCTATAATGATATTCAGTGGTCTGTGTTCTCTCTCTCTCGCATCTCTCTCTGGAGTCCTAGAGAGGAAGCTTGGTGAATCTATATAATAAATCTATTAATAACATCAGCAGACATTCATATCACTGAAGCAACTCCTCTTAAGACTAAACGCCTCCACTGGCCTCAATCATAAGGCACCCTTCAGTCCCCATAATCATCCTGGTGATTTTGTCTTATTGATACTGTTTCACATCACACTGACTGTTCACTACCAGTGGGCTCTTCTCCTGAGTTGTATGTGAAATAGCTGTTTGTCCTCATCCTGTTGATGCCTCTCATGTTGGTCATTTTAATTATATAATTTAATACAATATTACATAAGCTGGTGAAATATGAGTGAGAAAAGAGCTACCATTTATATGAAAATCAACTTGAATGCTTGGAGAAACTTGTTGCAGAAGAGTCTCTTAAAATATTTCTCCTGAAATAAGTGAGAGCAAGAAAACTGTAAAAGGAAAAAAATGGAAAAATTCTGGGATGATTTGAATTGATTGAGAGTTGTCTTTCGGTAATTGCTCCATTAAAAAGAAAGAAAGGTGGGAGGGGATATATGTATACATAGAGCTGATTCATATTGTTTAACAGCAGAAACTAACACAGCATTATAAAGCAATTATACTCTATTTCTTTTTTAAAAGAAGCATCTAGAAATCTTAGATAATTAAGGATGGGGTTTGTTTAAATGAGAAAATGAAAAACTCCAGTCAGGGGACCCAAACGCAGGGGGATGATATTCCAAATATTATTATAAACAATTGGAGCACACACCTAGCAAAAGAGAATGGAGACAAGCCACAAACCACAGATGTGGCCGTACAAGGGCATTCTGATGGAAGGTCGGCTCCACCAGCAAAGGAAAAGGCATGACCCTACACCAAAAATTTTGTAAAGAATGAATATTCACAGCTGACGTTAAAAGGTTTACTCTACTTTTGATAGTTTTAGGAATCACTTATTAAGAGTTGCTATGATAAGCTGGAAATGGGATCTGATAAATGGTTGTCTGGCCCCAAAGACCATTTGTTTGACATCTGTGTATATTGCCTGCAAATGCTTTATGCTATCACTTTTCTCTTACTAAATATCATGCTCTATTAATACAATCTAAGGTTATATAAGCATTCTGGAAAACTTATGCACATTTGGAAAGCTGTCGCCATATTGATGTCTCACAACTTTATTTCAACCAAAACGTTTCTGTACTCGCTCATCATATATCCTTTATCCTCTGGTGGTGCTGTTCTTTTGTATCCAAGTGCCAGACCTCAAAATGATGTCTTTGAACTTTCTTCTTTGTAGCTTTGGCCCATCATTCTAGCCTGCTGAGATCCTTTTGAATCCTGTCAACCAACATAGCCCGCCCCGTCTCTCTGAGCCTCATGTCATCAGCTAATTTAATAAGTAAGACTTGTGTCTGCCCTTTTAGAATCTGACCTTGTCAGAAGGCTCCCTGGGCAGTCAAGCTGATGTCTATAGATACTTCTTCCATTTCTTTCTCACTGGAATCATTTGTGATTGTAGTCACTACTCTGGCTGTCCCAAGATGCCAGGGCTGTCTGTCAGCAAAGCCTCATATGCATTGCTTCCCCTTTCTTGTCCACAATTGCATTTAGTCTAATACAGAGCATTTAACTTATTTAGATCAGAGAATTTCATTCTATTTCTCTGGCACAGGATGATAAGGAAAGCCTGGCTGGAAAAATAAAAAACAAAAACAGCTGCTACTTTCTCTGTCCATCATATACACAAACTGCTCCAAAGTGATCCCCAAAACCATGACGCTAAACTTGGGAGAAGAATAAGCATCGACAAATTAAGATGTTTTAGAAACTCTCCGAATTGAGCCAGCACTATTTCTTATATCAGGATCTGAATATTGCAAAAGACTGTATTGATGGCTGAAATCTAAAAATAATTTCATTAATGGAGGCAGATGTAATGTGATTTAATATGCAAATGATGCTGCATTCACTGAAAAATATTAAATAACCCCATTTAGCAAATCGATGGAAAATCACAAATAAAATTCAAGACAGCTTTGATTTCTCCTTTCACAATTTTACTGAAAACTCTTCAAAGACAATAAATGTGTTCTGAATATTTCACACAGAGGTCTAGAAATAGGCCTGAACTAATGTGAGGTAGAGCGCTTATTATTCTTTGACTGTTGTTCTAAATTAAGGAGACAAGCTGCAGAAAAGTTAACCACTATGAACTGGAAAACCTCCAATTAAGTGGTTGGATTCCAACCTCTCCTTGACTCAAAGGCTGGAGGGCATTATCAATGTGTAGGGAAATCAAGATAGAAAATAAGGGCTGGTTTAGACAACAGAAAACTCTGATTCACTCTCTCCATGTTGACAAAATTCTTTATGCCCACAAACCTAGGCTGTGTCCACATACACACATACCAATTAGAAACAAAAACAAGTGGAAGCGTTTAAATTTAGCCCAATTATGACAGTAAAAGCTGTGTTTGCTGGCATTCTACCAAACCCAAAGCTGCAGAAACCAGCACGGGCCCCTGTGTGTGTTCTAGCGGCAGGACTGGCGGTAGAGCTAGTTCCAATCAACGACTAAGCTACTCAGATCCCAGAGGACTGGCTCCGAGAGTCACTGGGGAAGCCGGGATGTGGGCTGGCAGTTCCAGTTGTGGTCCTGCAGCATCTCAGGATGATAGTGCCAGCCGTGGGGCCCAGCATCCCTGAAGAAGGAGAGAGGGAGGGTCCCTTAGGAACTGCATTTTACTCTCCCTCTTAAATCCTACAAACAGCCTTTGCAGCTTCTCTCTTTTTAAAAATAAATTTATTTATTCATTTATTTATGGCTGCACTGGGTCTCTGTCGCTTTGCATGGGCTTTCTTTAGTTGGGGCGAGTGGGGCTGCTCTTTGTTTAGGGCTTCCCATTGCGGAGGCTTCTCTTGTGGTGCACAGGCTCTAGGCCCGTGGGCTTCAGCAGTTGCGGCTCCTGGGCTCCAGAGCACAGCCTCAGTACTTGTGGTGCACGGGCTTAGCTGCGCCTCAGCATGTGGAATCTTCCTGGACCAGGGATCGAACCTGTGTCCCCTGAATTGGCAAGTGGACTCTTCTCCACTGTGCCACCAGGGAAGTCCACAGCTTCTCTTTTTAAAAAATATTTGTAAATTGTGGTAAAATATACATAACAAAATTTACCAGTTTAATGATTTTTCAGTGGACAGTTCAGCAGCATTGAGTGCATTCACATTGCTGTCCAACCAATACCATTATCTATTTCCAAACCTTTTTCACTGCCTCAAATGGAAATTCTGAGGTCATTAGGCAATGACTCCCTATTTACTCCAAGGCCCTGGTAACTTACTTTCTGGCTCTATGGATTTGTTTCTTCTAAATATTGTGTATAAGCAGACTTAGAAAATATTTGTTCTTTCGTGTCTGATTTATTTTACTTAGCATAATGCTTTCAAGATTCATCCATCTCGTAGCATATATCTGAAATTCATTCTTTTTTATGGCTGAATAACATTCTATTGTATGTATGTAACATGCTTTGCTCATTCATTCATCTGGTGATGGACACTTGGCTTATTTTCACCTTTGGCTATTGTGAATAGATTCTTCAATGGACAATGGTAGATAAGTATCTGTTTGAGACTCTATTTTCAATTCTTTTCAACTTTGTTTTTCAATATCTAGAAGTGGGATTGCTGGATCATATGATAATTCTATGTTTAGCTTTCTGAGGAACTGCCAAACTGATTTCCACAGTGAATCCATCATTTTACACTCCAACCAGCAGTGCACAAAAGTTCCAATTTGCAGCTTATCTTGAAACCCAAGCAGAGTGGTTAGTTCAGCTAATGATTACCTTGAGGTTACCTGGCATCCTGATTTTTACCTAAGAGTCTAAGATAAATTATACTGCAAGCTATTACAGTTTACCCATCCCAGACCTATGGCTGCCCTCTCGAGTTTCCTTCACCAACAAGTTTTCTTCCTATGCTTTAGTCTAATTACTCTCCCATTATCATAGCCTTCATTCACTCGCTCTCTGTCTCCCTCTCTGCTTAAACAGTCTAAACTATCTCTGACTCGACCTCATCTAAACCACCCAAGACTTACCCAAGTTGGCATCCCCACCACCCATTCCTCAGCCTCTGCCTGGCCCCACTTGGGCCCTTAGTGCTTCCTGTTGATATCCTCCTTCTTTAGTGGACGTTCATCGTGCTGCCATCTCCCCAGGGCTGAGTCTCTCCTTATCAAGAAGAGGTGAGATGCTGCTTTTAATTTCATGGAGTCTTATGACTGGCAGGCTGACTAATTAATGGACACTCCTATAGGAATTTGCTCCACTTTTTTCTAGCATTTACACTTTCCTTTCAGTCACCCATCTGCCTCCATCCCACCTGAGGCCAAAGTTATCTCATGACAACAGCTTCCACACTCGTCTAAACTTGTCTCGCTGCCTCTAAATTGCACCTCAGTCGAATCCATCTTGTCAACTGCAATCACAGTATAGTTCTAAAAACACAGCTTTGTTTACTCAGACCCTTTGATTGTTCCTTTGTTCCTACTCCAGGTGATTCAAATACCTGATTCCAGCAGGTCAGGCCTCCCACGATGGCCCAACCCGCCTTTCCCACACCATCTCCCACTGTTTCTAGTCTCTCTTGTCTGTGCACCTTCCTCTGCCTCTAGCTTAGGTCTTGGCCTCTGGGTTCTCGTTCACCAAGGCCCTTGGCCTAATAAACCTCTGTGTATGTTCAAGGATAGTTTCCATGATGACTCCAGCTAGGTGTGAAATGTATATGCTCTGCTGGGTGTTGTGTAGTTTATGGCATTTGGTTTCTATCTTAGTTTGATCTGAGAAAGTATTCAGTGAGCTTGGGGTGTCACTTGAAGAAGGCAGGTCCCTCAATCAGGTCACCTTGGGACAGGCTCTAATCCTCAGGCTGGTGGGGGGAGCCTGACTTTGAACAGAGTATGCTGGGCAGAATTTTTTCTAGGAATGCACACACATGACCTAAACTCATGGAACTAGTGTGTGTGTGTATGTGTGCGTGCACACATCTGCATTGTAGGATGCCATGACATTAATTAATTTGCAGTGACGACTATAACCTACATGGATAGAAGAATGTATGTCACACGAGTAGAAGCCTCGCTCCCTGATGGATAGACTGAAACCAGAAGCCAATTGCTAACCAGAATATTAAGTGACTGTAGAATCAAAACAAATGGCTGGTTAATGACTCAAAATGGAGATTCCTTTGTCTCAGGGTCTGAAATGTTCATCTCCTTAGGCCAATAAGCACTTACTCCTCTCTGGCCTGATGACCTTCTATTGATTCAGTTTCACTTCAAACAGCCTGAATACAATTCACCGCAATTTCACCTCCCCCAGCCCTAGCATATTCCATGAGACATTCTGGCAGCAGTGAGTGGAGTTTTACTTTTCCCCAAATGTGCAGCAGCTTGGCGTCTGTGGTTTAGACCAAGTTCAACTGCTGTGAATCTAAGTGTACCTTCCTAGTTTAACTCTTAGGAGGCAAATCACCCCCCATCCCCAACACAACTTTTCTAAGTTCTTAGGAGGGACTTCGCTGTTCTGCCTTGCACTGGTTATTTTGCGGCAATGAGGACTAATTTAATCCATAAGCACTACAAGTACTTGGACTCATCCTTTATTTCCACATCTGGATGGAAGATTCTTCGAGGACTAGTCCAGTGTCTTGTAGGTCTGTCTATGCCTTCCATGGCTTACCACACAGCAAGTATTCCGCTAATATTACTGAGAAAAAGAGGGCCTCCCAGATGGCACTAGTGGTAAAGAACCCGCCTGCCCATGCAGGAGACTTAAGAGACATAGCTTCGATCCTTGGGTCGGGAAGAGCCTCTGGAGAGGGCATGGCAACCCAGCCCAATATTCTTACCTGGAGAATCCCATGGACAGAGGAGCCTAGCAGGCTACTGTCTGTAGGCTTGCAGAATTGGACACAATGAAGATACTTGGTATGCATGCATGCATTGAGAAAAGGAACAATCTTACAAATACTCTATGATAAATTCCCTGCAACTCTTCTTTCTCTCAGCTGTGCCAACTATTTGTGATTGTCTTGAGACAATTTTATTTTTAAGAAAATTTACTTGTTTTTTAATTGGAAGATAATTGCTTTACAATATTGTGTTGGTTTCTGCTGTATGAGTTTAAATGTTGGTTCTTCTGAAAATGCTCTGAATGAAAAAAAAAAAAATTATCCAATGTTTCCAGGCCTTCAATAGTTAACCATAGAGGAACAGTCTCTGCTAAGTTTAAAGGGCTTCCTTTGGGGAGAAAATTGGATTTGGAAGTTACTCAGGACCTGCTTCTGTAACCAAAAGTGGGGTCCAGCTGCTTGTTGCTCAAAAGTCATTAAAGAGGCCAGGTTGGTGGAAAGGAAAGTTTGCTTTACTTTAAATGCTGGTGACTAGAGAGGGGGGCAGATAGCTGTCGAAAGGCTGACTCCTCCCCACTCCCAACAATCAGGGGGCAAGAGCTTTTCTAGGCTGAAGGAGAGGGCAACGTGCAGAAACAGCACAGTCAGCTCTGACAGTCATCTTGAAATTGGTTATCGGTGGACTAACCAGCATCGTTCTGACTCTTTTAAGTACAGTTAATCTTCAGTTCCAGTGGCAGTTTGTTCCAATTTCCTCGAGGCCAATTCTTGAAATTGTGAAGCTGATGTCATGGCTGCAATCTGGGAATCATGTAGTTAACCTCTCTACCTGGTGAGGGTTTTCGTACCTATAAGACAGTTCACAGGAAATGCAGCAGGATACGGCTCAGGATATTATCTATAGCCCTTGAGGAGGAACTGAAGGTCCTTGATTATGCTTAATGACTAAACTATTATTATTTTGTCTGCTTTATTTTCCTTTGCTTCTGCATTTTCTCACTTCTCTAAATCTTTTTCACAGGCAAAAGGCAGGATGAGGACATGGGAGGCAAGGACCATAGGGTCCTGCTCCATTTCACTTCCATCCTCACAGGCGGCTCTTACTTGGAGCTGGGACTAGGCCCTTGGCTGCTGTTGTGAGAATCTGACCTCTGTCTGCAAGTCTCAGAGTTACAGGAGAACGTGGCGAATTTCTGTGGCTGTGCTGCTGACCCTAGCTGACTGAGAAGGAACACCTCTTCATTGGGAGTAACGGGTATTTTTACCCCCTGCCATCTTTAGATGCTTCAAAGGCAGGGAAGCAGAATACAAACAGTGAACGTGGCTCCCAGCTTTGCTGCCCGCTGCTGGGTGATGTGGGGTGCCAGTACTCATCTGCTGATGCCCATGAGGGAAAGGGGACGAATAGGAAGGGAGAACATGGGAAACAGTCCTTTCTAACGGCTGGATTTCCCTGCACTTAAACTCAACTGTAGAAGCCTTTAAAAAAAAAAAAAAAGGCTGCAAAATTGCTGCAAGTAAAATCTCCACTTGCCCATCTCCCAAGAGAAATGCTATCTGGTAGCGTGTTCCATGATGAGGCGGTGGGCCAGACAATGGGCCTGGGACTGAACAGTGGCCACAGGGATGCTTGCCAGCCTTTTGTTTCACACAGACGCACAATGGACCCATCAAGGGAACCCAATGTGTTCCTTATCGAGCCCTTCTGTTTGCAGTGTGAATTACCAAACAACCCTCCAGATACTGATTTTTATCTCCTCACAAGATAAATTTCAGCTTCTACTGACACATTCCTATTAAGTGTGCTGTTCTCAAATTATGTTTTTTTTTTTTTTTAAAACACAAAAAACCCTACAGTTAGTGGAACAAAATAGGCCAGAAAAGTCAGTGAGAAGAGCTTCTTTCCTTTTTATTCTTATTAGAAACTGTAAGAGCTTAAATATATATCCTAAAGTAAGAGATCACTCCTTTGGATTATAATTACTGGTTATTTCTGGCTTCAAAATGATACTGGAATAAATTAAATTTATTTTCTATTCCTGCTTCTTTCTCTTTTGTGTATATATATGTGATGGGGGGAGCATATTAAATGAAAAAGCAAATAAAATCTCATCATTAGCTCACTTCTAGGATGGTAGTTTGATATTATTGGTTCCTTATTTTTAAAAGTATAGCCATTCATTTTTTCCATTTAGTCAACAAATATTTATCAAGTGCCTGTCATGCATATACCTCACTTGATGCTGTGTATACCCTCATTTGGCTGATCTTCCTATCCTTAATTTTTCTGAACTCTTAGAAATGAAGTAACCCTTCTCACATAAATATAAGACTTCCTTATTCCTAGCATGATAGGAAGTATGTTGGAGTCTTTTTGAAGATGATGTGCAAGGTGAATGCTAGATTCTTCTAAACACAGAGGAATCACTTGTGTTCACTTCCCCACACTCTGAAAATAACACACCTTGCTGTCAGTGAAAGTTGCTCAGTTGTGTCCGACTCTTTGTGACTCCATTTCAAGGAATTCTCCAGGCCAGAATACTGGAGTGGGCAGCTGTTCCCTTCTCCAGGGGATCTTCCCGACCCAGGAATCTAACCGGGGTCTCCTGCGTTGCAGGCGGATTCTTGACCAGGTGAGTTACCAGGGAATGCTGCCAATGGCCAGATTAAAAAATTTGAGATGAGATAGTGAAGAACTAGGTCCACCTCTGAGATACTGGTGTTAAGACATGAGAATTACTTTATTTATGTCATGTTTTCTCCCACCACAGTATCTAATTGGTTTCAATACTGTTGCTGCTGCTGCTGCTGCTGCTGCTAAGTCGCTTCAGTCGTGTCCGACTCTGCGACCCCATAGACGGCAGCCCACCAGGCTCCCCCATCCCCGGGATTCTCCAGGCAAGAACACTGGAGCGGGTTGCCATTTCTTTCTCCAATGCATGAAAGAGAAAAGTGAAAGTGAAGTTGCTCAGTCGTGTCTCACTCTCAGTGACCCCATGGACTGCAGCCCACCAGGCTCCTCCGTTCATGGAATTTGCCAGGCAAGAGTATACAAAATAGCATAAGAACAAGGTCTAGAACCTGAAAGAAATTAGACCACATGCTAAAGCAAACTACTTCATGCCAAATATTACAACCTCTAAAAGCAAATACATGTACGAGACAAATAGATAGATACTGATACTTTTTTTGAATTGTTGCTGTTCATTAACATTAGCTCTGTGATTCCTTTATCCAGAAAAATAAAGAAAATCAGAGAAAGCTTACATATGTGCAATAGAGCCAGCAAAGTTACTTGCAAAGTTAGTTAAAGGCTTATTAACACATTTTCCTCACACTTTTTAATGAAAATCCATAAAACACTATGGCTAAGAAAATTAATTTAGGATTTAATTAGAGATGTTAGAAAATAGATTCTGGACTAATACAAAGATATCAGAAAGAAACTTATTTTCACTGTATTAATATGATAACCAGCTGATTACAGTTTATCTGGACTAACCAAACAGACTATTTCATCCTCTGCTCATTTACTTTTGATATAATCGCTAATGGCCTCCCAAAACATTGCTAAAGCTATTTCATAATGATAACTGAACCAGTGTTGTTGTGAGGGACCCTTCTGCTGTAGAAAAGAACCTTGGGGGGGCATGCTTTCTGATTATAATAAAAACCAAAACCATGAGATGCTCAGAATTAAGAGTAGAGGGAGGGTACAGGTTTGCTCTGAGGTCTGATGCCTACAGAGGTGCAGTAAGTTTGATATTGAACAGTGGGCCAACAACAACACTGACAGGCTGAGCCTGAGAATCCTATCTTGAATTGTGACTCTTAGAAGGATCAAATTGTCCTGACTGGTGCAGACTCTTACTTTACAGAAGAAGCAGAAACAAACACTCTTCTGAAGAAAGCATCCCCTTAGGATTCCACTGACGAAGAATAAATAAGATTCTCCAATTAAAGATGGAAAGCAGGGACTTTCCTGGCAGTCTAGTGGTTAAGTTCATGCTTCCAGTGGCGGAGGTGTGGGTTTGGTCACTGGTTGGGGAACTCAGATCCCACATGCCACAAGGTGCAGCCAAGAAAAGAAAAAGAAAGAAAGAAAAAATCCAAAAACCTTATTCAAAAGTAAAAAGAAAAAATCAACAAGCACAAGAGAAGGCCAGTTCCATGAGTGAGAGTCAGAGAAATGACAAGGAATAGATCTGGACCTTCAAGGATGCAGACACTGATACTGTTGGATATAAAATTAAAAATTACCTGTAAACAATTCAAAGAAATAATATAGAAACTAAAAATGCAAGCAGGAAACAAATCATTATCAGGAATGACCACATCAGTATGTAAAAAATAAGCTTTCTATATAAAATCAGATATAAACTCTAAAAATGGAAAATTTGGTGTTCAGTTCAGTTGCTCAGTTGTGTCTGACTCTTTGAGACCCCATGAATTGCAGCACACCAGGCCTCCCTGTCCATCACCAACTACTGGAGTTTACTCAAACTCATGTCCATCGAGTCGGTGATGCCATCCAGCCATCTCATCCTCTGTCATCCCCTTCTCCTCCTGCCCGCAATCCCTCCCAGCATCAGGGTCTTTTCTGAGTCATCTCTTCACATGAGGTGGCCAAAGTATTGGAGTTTCAGCTTCAGCATCAGTCCTTCCAATGAACACCCAGGACTGATCTCCTTTAGGATGGACTGGTTGGATGTTGGGGGGACATAAAAGGCAAAAGTGCTGCTTGGGTAAAGCTAAAGAGGGCATTAATGGACAGAAAGATCTGACGAAAATATCACAGATAGATAAGAAGATGGAAACATGAAAGTTTCAAAATATGAAGTGAGTGAAAGCTCTAGCATTTGTTTAATTAGAATCTCAGAAAGAGAGTAGAGAGAAGATGGAGAAGAAATTTTTGAAGAAGTAATGCCTGAGAATTTTCCAGAAATGATAAATGACATCAATCTACAAATACTAATCTAAAGAGGACAAGTAAAACAATTCCATAAGTAGATACATTGAAATTCCTGAACACCAGTGACAAAGAGCAGACGTGAAATTTGAAGCAAAATACAAATTATTCACTGATTACATCAGTGATGGAGATATTGGTGTTCTGTAGACTCTGGATACCCTCATCCAAAGATGCTGAAAAGGGTTCCATCGCATTGTAGGCCTGCTACAGGCACTCTGTTTTTTCACTGGAGTCCCTGTACATTTATTATAATTGACTATAAGCTAATAGCTTTCTTGGGACAAAAGTTGTTATTAATCAAGTTGATGTAGAATTTGATTTTTCATTCTAAACTCAATTTTAAAAGAGCAGAGATAATTTTATACTGTGCTGTGCTTAGTTGCTTACTTGTATCCAACTCTTTGTGACCCTATGTAGCCTGCCAGCCTCCTCTGTCCATGGGGATTCTCCAGGCAAGAACACTGGAGTGGGCTGCCATGCCCTCCTCCAGGGGATCTTCCCAACCCCAGGATCAAGCCCAGGTCTCCCGCATTGCGGGTGGATTCTTTACCGTCTGAGCCACCAGGCAAGCCCAACAATACTGGAGTGGGGAGCCTAACCCTTCTCCAGGGGATCTTCCCTACCCAGGAATCTAACCCGAGTCTCCTGCATTGCAGGTGGATTCTTTTTACCAGCTGAACTACACAACTATTCAATTTAGTTGTTCGGAGCATGGTTTCTCAATCCTGGCTGCAAATTAGAATTACTTAGTGAGGTTTTTTTTTTTTTTTTTTTAACATTTATTTGGCTGTATCAAGTCTTGGCTGCAGGGTGAGGGCTTTTCTAGTTGCAGCACAAGGGCTCCAGAGTGCAAGGTCTCAGCAGTTTTGGTGTGCGAGCTTAGTTACCCCACTGCAGGTGGGATCCCAGTCCCCCGACCAGGGGTCAAGCCTGTGTCCCTGCCCTGGAAGGCGAATTCTTAACCACTGGACCACAGGGAAATCCCCACTTGGTAAGTTTTTTGATGTATATAATATTGCACAAAGTTTACATGCATAGATGGGTGAATTATAACAAAGTGACCCACTTGGGGTGCAGGCTGGTTTTACCAAATGCTTTTTCTCCCAAACTAGAGGGTAGAATTAATCAGTGACAGTGCTCTGGTCTGTTTATAGTTCCATGCTGGTTTGGAGCAGACAGGATGCTGGGAAACCACAGCGGTCAAGGGAAGAGCCCTTACTCTGGTGGTAGAGGGCTTTCCTGTTTTTACCCCTGGACAGAGCAGTCTCTTATATTTCCCCTCACTCTCTGAAGTAGAGGTCTGCATGAGTGCATGCTAAGTCACTTCAGTTGTATCCAACTGTGTGTGACCCTATGGACTGTAGCCCTCCAGGCTCCTCTGTCCATGGGATTCTTCAGGCAAGAATACTGGAGTGGGTTGCCATGCCCTCCTCCAGGTAATCTTCCTGACCCACAGATCGAACCCATGTCTCTTAAGTCTCCTGCAATGGCAGCTGGGTTCTTTACCACTAGCGCCAATTGGGAAGTAGAGGTCTAGGATTATCTAACTTTTCATATCTTTTACTCTGCAGGTCCAGTACATTTTCTGGGACCCTTTCCCTATCTCATTAGCCATCTAGTCATCAGAGAACTGGTCTTCAGGACTAAGGGCAAAATGTTCCCCAGCTAGCCTGTGGACTGGCTGCTCTAAATTTAGTTATCAACTTAAAAAATACTGGTGTTAATGCTACTCTGCTACTGTGTCCCACCTTCCCCTTCTTCACTTGTGTCCACTAGTTAGTTCTCTACATCTGTGTCTCTACTGAAACGATTCTGTGAAAAATAGCTAGTTAGTGGGACGCTGCAGTAGAGTTGCTCAGCCCAGTGCTCTGGGATGACCTAGATGGGTAAGATGGAGAGGTGGGAGGAAGGCTCAGTGGGGAGCGGATATATGTATACATGGGCTTCCCTGGTAGCTCAGCCGGTAAAGAACACACCTGCAATGGAGGAGATCCTGGTTTGGTTTCTGAGTTGGGAAGATCCCCTGGAGCAGGGTTAGGTTACCCACTCTAGTCTTCTTGGCCTTCCCTGGTGCCTCTGATGGTAAAGAATCCTCCTGCAATGAGGGAAACCTGGGTTCAATCCCTGGGTTGGAAAGGTCTGCTAGAGGAGGGCATGGCAACCCTCTCCAGTATTCTTGCCTGGAGAATCCCCATGTACTGAGGAGCCTGGTTGGCTACAATCCATGAGGTCACAAAGAGCCGGACACGACTGGGTGACTAAGCACAGCACAGACGTATACATGCAGCTGGTCCCCTTTGTTGTAGAGCAGAAACAATACGACATTGTAAAGCAATTATGCTGGTGCTGGTCTGGCTTGGTTGCTCAGTGATGTCCAACTCTTTGCAACCCCATGGACTGTAGCTCACCGGGCTCCTCTGTCCATGGGGTTTCCCAGGCAAGAATAGTGGAGTAGATTGCCATTTTCTTCCCCAGGGGATCTTCCTGATCCGGGATCAAACCCAGGTCTCCAGCATTGCAGGTGGTTTCCTGCATTGCAGATGAATTCTTTACTGACTGAGCCACCAGGGAAGTATGAAGCAATTGTACTGCAATAAAAAAAATCTAAAGAAAATCTTGATGTGTGCCTGATGATCTACTCTTTCCTTTGTCCTAACTGTACTTGTAGTTTCTTTGGACACCATCTGGAGAACTGCTTATTTCTGGCGTTTCTGGCTGTCTTTCTCCAAAATTTCCTTAAATATTCTGGGCCACCACCGACTTCATTTTTATTTTGTTTTGCTTTATTTTCATATCATCGTTGCGTTGTCTCTGTAAGTATATATCTTTTTAAATTGTTTCATGAGTCCATGGAAAATGGGAGGTAGCTCTTTAGTCCTCCAGTTACCAACTCATGATATCATGAATAATCTCTGATAATCAGTTTTACCAAATCACCAGACATAGCTGTAGTGTTTGTTCATAGGACACAGGGAAAGAAGTGTCATATGGTAGAAAAAATGCAAGAGTGAGTGACACAAAGCACAAAGTTCCATTTCACATACTGGCATAAACTTGTTAGGTGACTATGATCAAGTCATCTCACCACTCTAGGGCTGTTTCCTCCTGTTTAAAATGGAGCAACAATTTGTCAATATTTATCAAAATTGAAAATACATTTAACTTTTCAGCCAGGATTCCATATTTAGAGAATTTATTTTGTAGGTATATAAAATGATAGATAAGATTATTCATTACAGCATTACAGGAAAAATTCTTCACCCTAATATCTGAAAAATTGCAAGAGTTTCACATCACGAGGGAAGTAATTAAATAGCTATGGTACATCTACACAATAGAATACTGTGAAGTCCTAACAAAGGAAATAGTTTTTTACACACTGATAAGGATCTACAGGACATGTTATTTGTCTGAAGAAGACTAGGTGAAGAAGCCCGTGCATAATCATTACCTCCATTACCTGGTAGAAATACTTCTGTGTCTTTATTCCACGTGAGAATCATCCACAGAAATTTTAACAATACTCATAGCATGGCACTTCAGGTCAGTCTACACATTTCACAAATATGAACAAATAGCAGAACACCAACAGAAAAGTGAGGAAACAAAAAGGATCCCAAATGACCTTAAAAACTCTAAATATTATCTGTAGAAAAATTAGAGAGGTTATTACACCTACCAAACAAAAGAGAATTTTAAAACATGATTACTGAGATAAAAAAAACTCAATGGCTCACTACACATTATATAATAGAGTTAAAAACTAATCATTGATTTGGAAGCTCAAGAAAAGAAATTTCTAGCAGCCCAAAACAACAAACAAAAATGACATGAGAAATAAAAGACAAGATTTAAAAATACAGAGAATGAGTCCAAGAAACTCAATTGTTGACAAAAATAAGCTCCAAGAGAAAAAAAACAGATATGAAGGCCAGGGGAATAATAAAAGAAACAGTGGAATAAAAATATTCCAGACTGAAGAAACAAGATCCTTCATACTGAAAGTCTCATTGAGACTAAGTGGAGTAGATGGGAAAAAAGATCCATACTGAAACATTCTCTGTTGAAATTTCTGGAAAGACAATTTAAATAATGTCCAAAAAGAGAAAAAAAATGAGGTCATCTATAAAGGAAGGAGAATCAGATTAATGGCAGTTTTTCCATTAGCAACACAGAACACTAAAACTCAAAGGAATAAAAACTGTCAGAAACATTTGCTAGGATAATGATTCTGGATTTAGAATTCCATATTTAAACTATTATTTTATGTAACATTTTCAGTCACACCAGTTCTCAGAAAGTTTATCAACCTCACAAGCTGTCCATAGCGTTACTCAAGGAGGCTCTCCAGCAGATCAAACAAAAAAAAGATAAATTTAAAAGACCTAATTAAACTTTAAAAAGTTCTTGTACAGCAAAGGAAACCATAAACAAAATGTGAGAAAAAAATTTGCAAATGAATGGCCAACAAAGGATTAATCTCCAAAATATACAAATAGCTCATACAGATTTATGTCAAACAAACAACCCAATCAACAAATGAGCAGAAGATCTAAATGGACATTTCCAAAGAATACATACAGATGGCTAAAAAGAACATGGAAAGGTGTTCAACATCACTAATTATCAGAGAAATGTAAATCAAAATTATACTAAAGTATTACCTTATATAGGTTAGAATGGTCATCATCAAAAAATCTATAAACAATAAATGCTGGAGAGGGTGTGGAGAAAAGGGAACCCTCCTGTCATGTTGGTGGTAATGTAAATTGGTACAAACACGATGGAGAACAATATGGAGGTTCCTTAAAAAACAGAGATACAATATGATCCAGGGCAATTCCACTCCTGGGCATATATCCTGAGAAAACCATAATTCAGAAATAGACAAGCACCACGGTGTTCACTATGGCATTATTTATAATAGCCAAGGCATGGAAACAACCAAAATGTCCCTGATAGAAGAACGGATAAAGAAGATGTGGTACAATATACAATGGAATATTACTCAGCCATAAAAATGCTATTTGCCGCAACATGGATGGCTTTGGGAGATTTTCAGACTAAAGGAAAGTCAGAAAGAGAAAGACAAATATGTAGAATCACTCATCAGTTCAGTTCAGTCACTCAGTCATGCCTGACTCTTTGTGACCCCATGGACTGCAGCATGCCAGGCCTCCCTGTCCATCACTAACACCCAGAGCTTGCTCAAACTCATGTCCATCAAGTCTGTGATGCCATCCAACCATCTCATCCTCTGTCATCCCCTTCTCCTCCCGCCTTCAATCTCTCCCAACATCAGGGTCTTTTCAAACGAGTCAGCTCTTCGCATCAGGTGGCCAAAGTGCTGGAGTTTCAGCTTCAGCATCAGTCCTTCAAATGAACATTCAGGACTAATTTTCTTTAGGATGGACTGGCTGGATCTCCTTGCAGTCCAAGGAACTCTCAAGAATCTTCTCCAACACCACAGTTCAAAAGCATCAGTTATTTGGCGCTCAGCTTTGTTTATAGTCCAACTCTCACGTCCATACATGACTACTGGAAAAACCATAGCTTTGACTGGATGGACCTTTGTTGGCAAAGAAATGTCACTCAAATATGGAAGTATTATCACCCATATGTGGAAAAGTAATATCACTCTTATGTGGAATCAAAGTAGTCAAAGTAATATCACTCATATGTGGAATCGAATTTTTAAAATGACATAAGTGAACTTATTTACAAAACAGAAACAGACTTACAGATTTCAAAAACTTATGGTTACTAAAGATGAAATGCAGAAAGGGGGAGGGATAAATTAGGAGTTTGGGATTAACATACACACACAACTATATATAAAATAGATAACCAACAAGGGCCTAATGTAAAAGCATAGGGAACTCCACTCAAATATTCTCTAATAACCTATATGGGAAAAGAATCTGAAGTGAATTTTATATGTATAAAAGAACCATTTTGCTGTACATCTAAAACTACCACAACATTGTAAATCAACTACATGCCAATAAATTAAAAAAAAAAGTATACCATGAGCCTCAGGAATACCAGCTGAAATGACTTAAAAGAAAAGAAGAAAACTCAAAAGAAATTAGAAGAGAAACCACTACTGTCAGGCTTGAAGCATCATCCTTTGAGTGGTTGGAGATTAGTGTCTTAACATTATATTTCTTTCTGTCTAAATCCAATAACATAACTGGGTTGTGCAGTGAATATTTATAAGAGCAAAATCTTATTAAATCCTCTTAAACTGGGGTTAAAAGTTTTGCATTAACCTATGGACTAAACATGGAATACATAGTCATAGACAGAGAACAGTAGATGTAGGGAACTAGAGGAGATAAGAGACACACTCTCATCAATTATACAATCTAATGAGTGTATAATTTCCATACCAAGAAGTCAACAGCTACTCTATAAAACTGATTCCCTCCTCCAAAAAATAAAGAGAAAAATTTTATGTATTTATTCCTAGAGAAGAATATTTGAAATCTAGTAGAAGATATCCTGACGTTTCATTTTTGACCTTCTGTATGATTTGACTTTTAAAAATACATTAAATATCTCCTTTATCAGAAGGGATTACTTAAAGAATTTGAAGTGGAATCATCTAGAGAAATACTGGATAGCATTTGGAAAGAATGAGATTTGTCAGTATATGTTTTTATGCAAGTTTGTCCACAATTGCATGTTTTATGTAAAAAAAAGAAAGGAATTTTCAAAATAATATCATGTCACCCCCACTCAAGTAAAAAAAGAAAGTCAGTGAGCGTGTATATATGTAAATGTCAGGGAGGAGAGTCTATAAACTACTACTACTAGGGGAAGGAGGGAATCTTTCAGTGTTCACTGTTAAAACTTCTAGACTGTTTTAATGTTAGCAATATGTAATCTATAATATGGAATATTAAATATTACTTATTACAAAGGTAATATGTGTTGTAACAAGCAAAATGTAAATTTATAAATGTATAGTGTTCTTAACTTTCTTCATCTAAAACTGAATTGTTTAAATATATTACAACATTCAAACTGTTTTTTTGCTTTGATAGCCAAATACTGCCAATATTATTTATTAAATAAATTCTAATTCCCATGACATAGAAACACCCTCATTATCATACAGTAACATTCTACATTTACTTACATGTTTCTCAATTTGATTCTATTCCCTGCTATGTTTGCTTTTTCTTGTGCAAAGAGCATTTTTTTTTATTACATTAGCTTTAAAGTAAATTCCAGTACCTCACACTACTGTACCACCTCATTATTCTTTCTCCCTCTTACATTCTTGAGAATTCTTGCATTTGTTTTTCCATATGAACTTTTAAATCGTTCAGTTCAGTACAAAAAATAAATCTGTTGAATTTGGGGGAGATTACATAAAACATGCATTGTAAGTGTAGTAAGAAAAAGTTTTTAATAAAAAAAGCAGTATGGTTAAGTCAATGGAAGTCATTTCCACCACAGGGCAGACAACGTAAAGCAGGTCTCCTACTGACTGTATGAACAGTACAAGGAGTGATGGTAGAGACCCATCTTCACCCGTAAAATCCAGGCTAATAGAAAAGATAAGTATGACTATAAACGTCCTTACTGGCAGAGAGTAAGAAAACAGAAGTGCATGTTATCTGAAGCCGTAGTTATCTGAACTGAATGAGCAAGCCTCAGTGAGGTACGCAGCTTTTCTTAGCCAGCTTTGAATGAGTGGTGAGGGACAAGAGCACGTGGTTAGCGTAAGGGCTAACTGGTCTACGACTGCAGACGTAATTCCCAGATAGGGTTTTTTACACAGACAATGAATCCTATTTATGTAACTGTTAAATAGATGACCCAGGTCACGGAGGCGCTATAGCTGCCAAAAGGAAAAAAGAAAAAAAGCTGTCAGTGGAAAAGAAAAAACAACAACAACTCTGTCACTGGGGGGCTTGCCATCTCTTAGGGGAAGATGCTGTCACAAGGGTGGATGCGTGGTCCCAGGACAGTGGGAAAATGATGGTCTGGGGAGCCATGACAGTGACTCAGATGCCTGCTCTCCCGCTGTGTAGTCTTGGGGTCTTGGACTCTCTTAGTTTCAATTTCTTTATCTGAAAAGGTGGACAGAAATGCTTGTGAGCAGGACTGTTGTGAGCATTAAACAACATATTAGGTTGGCAAAAAGTTCGTTTGGATTTTTCCATAGGATTGTTTGGAAAAAAGATGAACGAACTTTTTGGCCAACCCAATATAAAGCACCTTGAATAATACCCAACATGTGGGCTCTCAGTAGATGCTCGATATAAATGACAAGCAGAAATGTACAAGCGGCAAAAACTGGGCAGAAATGGCAATATTTCAGAGCGTCTGGAGCAGCAAAAAGTATTTAAATGTGAAGCTGAATAATGTATGTGAGGCATTATTAAATACTTCCACATTGTGAAATTAAAAGTTGCCAGAGGGGAGCATAGGAATTCAATTAGAAAGGTCCTCGTAGGCTTGCATGCCAGGTTGAGAAATCATGATTATGCCATATAACATAGCAGTTTGTCTTTTTCAAAATGGAGTGAAATAATAAGATTCATGTTTTATAAAGACCTTCCTGATAGCAGTACAGAGGATGTGCTAGAGGAATTTAGAAGCAGCGCTGGCAGTAACACTAAAGCCAGGAGGATCACATTATTTCAACAGAAGCACTGGACTTATTTTTTAAGTTGCAATGGGCGAGATATGATGTGAGCAGAAAAGAGTTAAAAAAAAAAATACGTTGAATAGCTAGAGAAGTGACCCAAACTCCGGGAGTTAAGGAACCCCTTGTTAAGCTTCATCTTGCTCTCTTACTGTTTTTCCCTCTCCTGCAAACCTAGGAGTGACAGAGGCTTAAACTTCCCTACGCTGAGCAACCTTGTCAGCAAGCGGATAATGCCTGTAAGTTTGCAGGATTTAGATGCAGCAGGTAGATAGGAGAGTGTAACTTCGCTTTGAGCATTCTGTCTTTATTGATGTGCAGACCTGCAGTAGCAATGGATGGAGCTTGACTCTTTTTGCTCCAATCCCTGGTTGATTTAGCAGAGACAGCAGGGGTAGCAGTCTGACTGGAGGTTGTGGTCTAGTTACTCATTTACAGCATGGGCAAGTGAGTTAATTTCACCCAGAGACTCAGGCTCATCTGTGAGTGTGTCTCTCATGAAATCTGTGTACTAGTGGAAGCAGAGGTGACATCAATAAACAAATACATACCAAAGATGGTATGGGTAGAAAAGAAGAACACAGCAGCGCCAGACCATAAGAGAGTAACTTAAGCTTTTTTTCTTAAGATGAGCAATGAAGGCGTCCATGATAAATAAGGTTTTGAGCACACACCTGCAGGAAGTGAGGGAGTAGCTTTGAAGACCTTTGAGGAAAAGAGAATTCTAGGCTTAGAATGCAGCATGTACAATGGCTCTGATGCAGAAATAAGCTGGGCATAGGGGAAGGCATGTCAAGGGGGCAGGTGTGGTGGGAGTAGAAAAGCAGTGGAGATGATGCACTGCAGGGAGGTGGTGCAGGTCAGACCACAGTGGGATCTGCAGGCGGCATGGAGACTCAGCCAGGCAACACAGGTAGGCATCCAGACCAGCGTCTCCTCTGAGTGCTCAGAGATGGGAAGGCAATCTGAGCAGAAGAGAGGCATCATCTGACTTGCCTGAACCTCACAGGGCTTGCAGTGTTCAGTACAGACTGTAGGGGGCGTCAGGAGCAAGACCAGCCCCAAGTGAGGAGATACTGCAAGGACCGTAGAGAAATGCAGAGGGTCTAGATTGGACTAGGAGGTAGAGGAGTGGTTATACTCTGGATTTTTTAAGAGGCTGGTGCTTACAGGATTTGGTGATGGACCGCCAAAGTGTGATCTTTGGCTCAAGAATTTTCGGCTGGTATTATAAGAATGTGCTGTGTGTGCTATGTCGCTTCAGTCATGTATGACTCTATGTGATCCTGCCAGGCTCCTCTGTCCATGAGATTCTCCAGGCGAGAATATCGGAGTGGGTTGCCATGCCCTCCTCATTATAAGAATAAAGCAAAGTAAATACAATGCCTAGATTGTGATAGAGGCTCAGAAACGTCAGTTCCCTTCCACCTTCCTTTGAGGTTCTTTAACCTCTCCAGCTGCTTGGCCTTTGAAGAACACAGTCATGAGTGGCATGGGGGAAAATGGATAAAAGAACAGTATGAAAACCTGTACCAACCAGATCTGGGTTAAGATTTTTCACCAGAAGTTTGCTCCTCATCAGTAAATACCCAAATCATAAGTGACATGGGAGAGAAGAATAAAATAAAGAGGGTCATAGGGTGTTTCTCATCTATTATCTACTGCTTCTGTGCCCTTGATTACTTGTTTTTTTGGTGTACAAGAAAAAAGTTAAGTGCCACATTATTTTATAGCTATTGCCAGGGCAAGTAGAGACAAGAACTCCTTGAAACAAGATATTTTCTTTCTCAGAACAGCTCTGAGGAGATTCATTGTGGTTTTCACATTAAAGCAGAGCCAAGCAACAGAAATAAACACACAAACTGTGTTTCTCAAGACTCAATGCTTTACTCCAAGTTGTTTTAATGAAGCCTTGAAAAGCAACAATCAACAGTGGCAGAGAATTTAGGTGCAGAAGGAGCAAAGAAAAAAAAATTCATTGAGCATCATAAATACTGAAAAATGGAAAAAAATGGATGGAAAAAACTATGGTTAAGTGTATTTACCAGAATACCTGGCATTTGAGGAGAAACCAACCCGTTTGGCCCAAACCTGTCCTGGGAATCTAGTTTTCAGTGATTAAGCTGTAAGACCTCTTTTTTTTTCAAGTGAGGTTTTCATGTTAGGCCAAGTGGTAAGGAAGTAGCCTTGGTTTTCTTAGTATCCTGCTTTTTCCAGCTGACTCTGCACATAAAACACTGTACCTTGCCCATTCATTTCCTAGGGTCAGGCATCTAAAAGACTTAGGTTTTCTATCATGAAGGGAAACCAGCTTTTATTGGGCCTTGGAACTCAGTTTAACCCTCTCAGTATTGCTCTGGGTTGATTATTGTTATTTCTAATTTTCACAGGTGGAACTTGAGGCTGAGAGAGGCCAGGTCACTCACCGCAAGCCCACAGGTGTGACATTGTGAAGCTGCTGTCTTACTGAGCTGAAACAGACCACCAGGCTTCAGATGTCCTTATCCCTCACTGGCTAGCATTTACAGCTCCTGGATTATTTCATCACTACTCCTAAACCATTCATTACATGGCTTATTAACACTTTTATCAGGAACAACATTAGGTAGATAGAAAATTTTTTTATCTTTAGGGAATATGGCAAGTCCCCTGCATACAAATCAGTTCTGATCTGAGAGCATGTTCTTAAGTTCAATTTGTTCCTAAGCCCAACAAAGTTAACCTAGGTACCCAACTAACACAATCGGCTATATAGTACTGTATTGTAATAAGTTTATAATACTTTTCACAGAAATAATACATTACAAAAACAACAAATAAAGAAATGTATTTAATCTTACGGTATAGTACCTTGAAAAGTACAGTGGTACAGTACAAAAGCTGGCATACAGGGGCTAGCATGGAGTGAACAGACAAGAAAAGTTACTGCCTGGAGGAGGGAGAGAAGGCAGGATGTGGTAGAGCTGAAGGATTGTCAGCAATAGGAGATGGAGGGCAAGCTGCAATTTCAATCACATCTGATGTGACTGAATATGTGAAGGTACGTTCTCATCTTTGAAAGTTCACAACTTGAAGGTTCTCATGTAGGAGACTTACTGGACGGCATCACACGGCATGATGGTTTTCCTCCATGTCTTCAGAGTTGACATGAGTGATGAGGCTACAGCAAGGAATGAGCTCAAGTCAGACCTAATTTTACCAAACTCCTGCTATGCAATGGGCTGACTGTGTGTGTACCTACAAACATTGTATGAAGCTTTCTACACAGCTGGGTGGGCAGAGTTCAGATCATTGCTTACTGTTGGATACTTCTCCCTTTCATCCTAACCATTTCCCGTCTCATATTATTTATTGTTATTTTTGCCTTTAAGGAAAGCATAGCCTCACCAAGAAGAAACACGGAGCAGCCATAATATATGACTGCTTCAGTACTTAGATAACGTGATGAAATAGTAAAATTCTACCAGATAATTTTGTGTGTGTGTGAGTGCTGTGTGTTTTGTCCGACCTAGTCTGTTAATGCCTTGAGAAGAGGAATATCATAATTGGTGAATTAAACAAACAGCAACAGAGTGCTTATTACATAGCACACACTATGCTACACGCTTCCTTCAGAACTATACTGTCTTAACACAACAGGATTACACAGAGCTGAGAATTAGTCTATGAGCGGAAGACACACACTGACCGCAGTCACTGGGGTTTCCACTGTTGTTGTAACAGAGCCCTTCTTCTGGAGTTCCATACATGGACAGCTCACTCTGTGTTGTGTTAACAAATGGCAGTGGTGAAAAAGATGAGCTAAGGCGTAGCATGATTAAAATACGATTTGCATTTGCTTTGAAAATGTAGTCTGAAATATAAACATGGATTATGTCAAGCCCATAACAAAAGAGTGAAGAGGCCAGTTCATTATTGGAATATTTTATCCCGCTACTTCAAACCTCTGTAAGTTTTAAAATGTGCAGGCATTTGAGGTAATGCACTGCAAATATTTACTAAGTGGTTGATTTCTAAATTTTTCATCTGATGCTCTGCTAAAGGACTCTGCATCCCCAAATAGATAAGACAGGCTTGCATATTTACCCACCCTCTGAACTCAGATTTTACCTATTTACTAGTGTCCCAATCATTGATAAATATCACCTCCTTGGGGGAGGATGGAGAAGAGATGGGTCCACAAAGCTATGATTTCTGATGTGATAAGACTGTCTGATTCAGTAAACACTTGTTCACTGAAAACTTTTTTCCAAAGCATTTCCTTTTTTTTATTTTTTAAATTTATTTTTATGTATTTTTACTTGAAGTCTAGTCGCTTTACAATATTGTGTTAGTTCCAGGTGCACAGAAAAATGATTCAGTTATATATCAATAATTTTTCAGATTATTTTTCATGGGCTTCCCTTATAACTCAGTCATTCAAGAATCTGCTTGCAATGCAGGAGACCCAGGTTCGATTCCTGGGTCGGGAAGATCCCCTGGAGAAGGAAATGGCAACCCACTCCAGGATTCTTGCCTGGAGAATCCCATGGACAAAGGAGCCTAGCAGGCTACAGTCCACGGGTTCACAAGAGTCAGACACGACTGAGTGACTAAACCAACCATAGTTCTGTGTGTGTGTGCGCGCGCGCTCATTTGGTGCAGTTGTGTTCAACTCTTTGTGACCTTATAGGCTGTAGCCCACCAGGCTCCTCTGTCCATGGGGTTTTCCAGGTAAGAATACTGGAGTGGGATGCCATGCCCTCCTCCAGGGGATCTTATTGACCCAGGGATTGAACCCAAGTCTCCTGCAGCTTCTGCATTGCAGGCGGATTCTTTACTGATGAGCCACTGGGGAAGCCCATCGTTCCCTGGCTATATAGTAAATCCTTGTTGATTATCTATCTTATGTATAGTAGTTTGTATCTGTTACTCCCATACTCCTAATTTATCCTTCCTCCCCTCCCTTTCCCCTTTGGTAACCATAAATTTATTTTCTACACTATTTACAATAGCCAAGACAGATGAACACTTGTTTATTGAAGGCAAATAATTAATAAACACCTAATTGTGATTTCATTTTAGGTAAATTTCATGCAAGTTTTCTTTCACAGATATTTTTAATTCATGATTGTGACAACAGGATGTTACAGATATAACTTATGTTCTGTAATATTTGGCATTATAAACAAACTGCTTCTGATTCTTGAGTTTAACCCACATTTGTTCCACCAAACTATGTATATAGTTGTTCTTTGTATTTCAAAATAGTCTTCTGACAATGAGTTGTATTTTCTAGCTTCAATGATCAGTGGCTTTCTCTGACTGTCTGTGCCTTTTTTATTTTCTTGCATTAAAAAATCCATTTACTCTGTGTAGAAAGTTTTCCAATGCACAGGTAAGAAGTATTATCATTGTTCCAGGATGCCTGCTTCTAGTATTTACTGCCATTCACATTATCTCCATTTATATTCTTTCATAGATGTATGAGTTTGTCTCATCTGGGCTACAATTTCCTGACTATATCTTGATATTGTAACTATTTGCATATTGACTTTTCCTCCTCAGCACCATTCATAATATCTCTCTTGGTACCGCCAACTTAGAGTTTAATTAACATAATGTTGATATATTTCCCCCTAGATTATTAACCAAGATGTAGAAATCTCATTGCTGAAATGAACTATTATTATTACTGCAATACTTTCCTTAGGATTTCTAGAGATTAAAAATATTCAATCCAAACTGAAGTAAGCTGCTTAATTTGTATCAATTTGAAATAAAGAAGAATCAGACATGCATAAAATATCTCTAACACAGCACCAAAACCAAATTTTATTGGTTGTGTATATGAGGTATGGTTTTATATTACTTGACCTAGATAAATTTCTGCCAACTGTATTTACTCCTAATTGTTGTGTACCCTGCCAAGGTTTCTGAAAGACAGAAACAGATGTTACTACCATAAGGCTAAGTGAGTGAAAATATAAAAGTAGTTGGAAACCCAAGGCTCTGTGGTCAGGCTGCCTGGGTTCCAAACTTCGCCAGAGTATTTCCTGGGTATGAGACCCTGGTAAGTCCCTTCATATCTCCATTATGCCCCGCACTCCCCCAGAATTCTAGGTTGAAGCTCTAACTCCACAATGTGACTGCATTTGTAGAAAGTGAAAGTGAAAGTCGCTCAATCATGTTCGATTCTTTGTGACCATGGACTATACAGTCCATGGAATTCTCCAGGCCAGTACTGGAGTGGGTAGCCATTCCCACCTCCAGGGGTCTTCCAGACCCAGAAATCAAACGGGGGTCTACCTGTATTGCAGGTGGATTCTTTACCAGCTGACCTACCAGGCAAGTTGTTGAAGCTACCCAGTCTATGATATTCCTTCTACTGGGGATGAGGTGAGAAAGGAAGGGCTTGGGGGCTGGAGGTGATCTTCCTGATATTTGTCTTCGATCGTTCCAGGTAATTTCTTTCCACTCTGCTTTTGTTACATGAGAAAACTGTGGATAACATTTAGGAATCCTTTTTCATTTCTGTATTATTGTTATAGGGGAGATTTGCCAAACCTCATTTGAGGAAAGTTCAGAAGATACTTGTTGGATCCAAAATATAACTTTTGATTTGTTTTCCTCTTCCTGGCCCAATCTCTATATCCTTGGTTTTTCCAACCCCAAAATTTTACCCTTTGTTTCTAAAGCCAGAACCTGGTAATGATCCTTTATTCCCTCAGTTCCCTCCATTAGCACATTCAGTTCTTCCTCAAATCTTGTCAGTTTCACTTACAAATCCTACTTTGTGCCCATCCATCATCCTCTGTCTTCACTGCCACCATCTTTGTCCAAGTCACCAGCTTTATTCACAGACTGCTCAGTTAGCTTCAGAATCAGACATGCTATTTCTTCTCGTCCCCTTCCTTACAGTTACTTTAGTGCCTTTAAAAAATAAAAACCAAGACATCATCTTCCCAATTAACCTTCTAAATCTTCCTGCTGCACTTAGGGTACACTCTGGATTGTTTGTATGGCTAAAACAGCCTCAAATAGTGGATCCCCTGCCTACCTTCTGACCTGACTTCTTCCCCTGTGACGCCTTGTCCACTATGGCCTGGCTTCACTGGACTTTTAGTTTCCCCAACTGCCAACTTCATTTCAACATGTCACAGTTTTAAAACATGGATTCCACAACATTTGATACTCCTGCCATGAAGAAGTGGGGTCCATGGCTTGCCAGTTTAACCCTGGGTGGGTTTGGGACTGCTCTAACTGATAGAATGTATCAGAGGTGATGGTCTCTGATGTATGAGTATGCTCAGGCTGCCGTAACAAACACCATAGGCTGGCTGACTTAACCACAGAAATATTTTCTCATAGTTCTGGAGGCTGGAAGTCTAAGATGGTTTGTTCTGAGGCATCTGCCTTTGGCTTGAAGACAGCTATCTTCTTAATTGTGTCCCACATGGTCATCCCTTTGTCTGTGTCCTAACTTCCTCTTACGTGGACGTCGGTCATATTGGAAAGGTGCACCCATAAGATCTCATTTTACCTTAATCACCACTTTAAAAGTCCTACCTCCAAATACAGTCACATTCTAAGGTACTGACAGATAGGACTCCAACATATGAATTTTGGGGGATACATTCATTCCAGGGTATGTTTTAGGGCTTCCCTGGTGGCTTGGATGGTAAAAGAATCCACCTGCAATGCAGGAGACCCAGGTTTGATCCCTGGGTCAGGAAGATTCTCTGGAGAAGGGAATGGCTACCCACTCCAGTATTCTTGCCTGGAGAATTCCATGGACAGAGGAGTCTGGTGGGCTACAGCCCATGGAGTTGCAAAGAGTCAGACATGACTGAGTGACTAATACAGGGTATATTTTATACCCTTCTGAGGCCAGGGTATAAATGGTTAGCCATCATCCACTGTTCACTCTCCAGCCCTGATTCACTAGGTAAGAAATGTGACTACTCTGGAGCACCGTGCTAGGAGGAAGACCAAGCAACAGGCCAGGCCATATATAGATGCTTGGGTTCGTGACCTCAGTTGAATCTAGCCTTTTCATTTTTTATTGATGAGAAACCGATTTACAACCTTGTGTTATTTCTGGTGTACAGCAAAGTGATTCCGTTATATATTATTCTCTCCATATTCTTTTCCATTATGATTTATTACAGGATATTGAATATAACTCCCTGTGCTATACAGCAGGATCTTCTTCTTTATCTATTTTATATATAGCAGTTTTTCTCTGCCAATCCAAACTCCTAATGTCTTCCTCCCCCACTTCCCCTTTGGTCACCATAAGTTTATCTGCTATATCTGTGAGTCTGTTTACCTTCTGAAAATATGTTTATTTGTATCATACTTTAGACTCCACATGTAAGTGATATCATATATTTGTCTCTCCCTGATTTACTTCCTTAGTGTGATAATTTCTAAGTCCATTTATGTTGCTGCAAATGGCATTATTTCATTCTCTTTTATGACTAAGTAGTATTCCATTTTATATATGTACCACATCTCCTTTACCCATTCATTTAGGGCTTCCCTTGTGGCTCAGCTGGTAAAGAATCTGCCTGCAATGTGGGAGACCTGGGTTTGATCCCTGGTTTGGGAAGATTAGCTGGAGAAGGGAAAGGCTACCCACTCTAGTATTCTGGCCTGGAGAATTCCATGGACTGTATAGTCTATGGGGTCGCAAAGAGTCGGACACGACTGAGTGATTTTCACTTCACTTCACTTCATTTAGATTGCATCTATATCTTGGCTATTGTAAATAATGCTGCTGTGAACACAGCTTAGTGTTTGAGCCATGCTAACATAAGGGTCAGACATGGGAGTGAAGTCTTAATAACTCTGACTGATTTCAGTCTCTAGAGATCCAGTTGTCCAGATAGTTTGAATCTTCTCTGATGATGCTCCATACTGTGTGGAGCAGAGACAAGCCACCCCAGGTTCACCTTATCCATATGACTGACCCATAGGACCCATGAGCACAGTAACTGGTGATGTCACTAATTCTGGGTTAGTTTTTATGCAGCAAGAAGTAGCTCTAATCCCATCTTGGAGGGAGGGATTCACACGGGCTCCTTTCTCTCCCTGGAGTGCTCTTCCTTTGGCTCTTTATCATCATCCTGTGATTCTTGCATTAAATATCACCTCCTTAGAGAGGTCTCCTCTAACTACCAATGTAAAGCATCCCTTTTCATATGTCTTAGAGTTCCCTGTTCTCCTCCTTCAGAGTTTCCATGAACAGTATCTAACTCTTCATTTTAATTTTTCAGCCTCTGTTTCCTCCATGACACTCCTTGCTTTTTAAGAGCAGGAGCCCCTTTTCATTTATTCTCTGAGCATAAGATATGCTCTGTGTGTGCCTAATAGGAGGATGGGGAATATCTGTCGAATAGATAAATGACTATGTGTTCAGTTTGCTCTGTTCTTGTTGAAAAAAAAAAATCACTGAAAGTAAACTGATCAGATTTAGGAAGAGGCTTGGTTCAATTTAAGCAGCATGCTTTTACCAAGCACCTGCTCTTGCGAGCTCTAATCTAGGAACTGATGAAGCAGTGACGACCAAGGAAACTTGCACGTTAAATAAATCCTGTAGGGGAGAGAACACTGTGGCAACTCACAAATAGTCTGCTTTTTGGCATAGTCTTTCCAGGGCTTTGGCAACTTAAGATAGAAGTCAAAGTGATGAGACTACTGGGCTAAAAATGCTCATCCCTATCTGTGCTTGGTTGGTGAAGTTGTTTCTACCCTCTCCCATAAATGCCAGGCTGAGACTTTAGAAGTCTATGGAGACACTAAAGATGAAATATTTAAGCACACTTGTAGAGAGATCTGTTAGAAACCAGGGAGGTCAGCCCATGGTGGGGAACTGATGCTTAGGGATCAAGGACAGGGCTGGAGCCTGGGATCCAAGACAGCATTCTGGTCTACTGGGAGCAGAGTCATCAAACCATCACGAGGAGGAGGTGGCAGTGTAGCCTTGACAAGCCCAGCTTCACAGTTTCTAAAAGTCGCTTCCTTTCAAAACAGTACCTCTTTTTTGCCCCAAAAGTTTTACAGTTGTTTCTAGTTATTCCTCTCAGCGCTCATGAGTTATACCCTGCCTCAACCTGTGATCTGCGTGCATGCACCCCTGCCAAAGTCTGAGCATGATGTCTGCGTCGGCTGCTCCGAGTGGGCAGGTGTGGATGGAGACGAGGATTAAGAGGAAACAGAAATAAGACAAATGTGACTAATGTGGCAAAGTAGGTTAAGGAACTGGCTGATTGCTCTCAGAAATCTTGGTTTAAATCCGGAGTGTGTCAAATTGGAAAGAAGGAACTATAGACTGCACTGCTTTCCAAGTCTGCTGATCTCATACATGCTGTGTCAGAAAGGGGGGCTCTGGGATTAGGGGACGTAATCATCTCAGGCATCAAAAATATTTTTAGCATTCGGTAGAGAAGTCTGGTCCATTGAAGGTCATAGAGAAGAGGAGGGGGCGGGCAGCTCCTCAGGTGACCTGTCATGCAGATAGCACTGGAAGAAGAGGGAAAAGACGCTGTCATTCCAAAGTCCCCAGTGGGAGGATCGGGATGTTTTTCACCAGAATTTCACGTAAAATTCTGTCAATGTTATCCTGTAGTCTGGGGACCTCTTTCCTACATGAGAGGAGCTCCTCTGGCTCTCTCAGGTCTGGGGGGCCCACCTTCTGATTCCTGCCCCTCCAAGCTTCCCCTGACCTTGGCTTTATCCTGTTCTGAAATAATCTTCGACCTCTCTTTCTGAGCTTTGGGTCTTTTTAAAGGCTCTTTCTGCTGGTATACTGATTCTAGCTTGTGGTTTTAACCTTTCATTTGAAGTCCTAATAACCGACTCCTCATAGTTCTGAATAATATGGCTCTTCCTGGTTTCATTGCTTATTATTTTTATTTTACTTTTAGAGGTTTGCTCACTGCCATCGATTGTGTATGTCAGGGGACTGAAATTGCTGGTATACTTACTAATCAGTGTCTATAAAATATTGGCATGATTTTCAGGCACAACTAACAAGTGGAGGATTTCTTTGAATTATTATGTGGTATGTCATCTTTGGAGAAGAAAATGGCAACCCACTCCAGTGTTCTTGCCTGGAGAATCCCAGGGGCAGAGAAGCTTGGTGGGCTGCCATCTATGGGGTCGCACGGAGTCAGACACGACTGAAGTGACTTAGCAGCAGCAGCAGAAGCAGCAGTGTCATCTTTGGAAAGACACTGTCAGTCTAATTTGTGAGGAATAACCAATCCAGAAATCAACACAAAGGAGGTATTCTATTGTCTTGTTAAATGGAACATTTTCATTCTCATATGTAGACATAGTCCAGTAGAGGTTGGATAAGGTTTGGCTTCCAAGTCTGACTTAATTGCTTTCTGAAACTTATTTTCTTTATCTGTAAAATGGGAATGTTATGTAACTAATGGAATTTTCTTATAACTAAATAAAATGAGGAAGAAACACATTCTTGAAATAATACAGAACATTTAGTGAAAAGTGAAAGTGTTAGTTGCTTAGTGGTGTCCCTGACTCTTGGCGACCCCATGGACTGTAGCCCACCAGGCTTCTCTGTCCATGAAATTCTCCAGGCAAGAATACTGGAGTGGGGTGCCATTCTCTTCTCCAGGGGGTCTTCCCGACCTGGGATCAAACCCAGGTCTCCTGCATTGGAAGTGGATTCTTTACCTTCTGAGCCACCAGAAAATATCCCTAATATTTAGTGGACTCACCCCCAATATTGTAATTACTATTTCTAATTTTATTTTGGAAAACATTGTGTTCAGAAATCTTTATCTAGCCTTTAGAGATGTAACTATTACTTTGGTCCACAAGGATAAAAGACTAAGAAAAAAATCACATTGTGGTTATTCAAAGGACAGTCATGACACTGATAAATCGGTCCTTTGTCCAATATAGATTTCTTCCATCACCTTGGTGCTCATTGTAGAAGCACCTCTGTTCTATTCTCTCCTTTTCAGTTTTGTTCCAACAATAAAGGAAATCAAAGCTCCCAAGTTCAATGCAATGCAGTGCAACTTTGATCTAACTACATTGAAACAAAGAGTCAGAACCTAGGGGACTGTCTGAATTTGCTTCCCTTGCTCTGCCAGGCTAGTTCTGCTTATGGGAAAACATGTTATCGCTCAAGGCATATGTGCCACAGCATCAAAGGGGAACAGAATTGGGTGAATTGGGAATTTTATCTCTCATCAGCTTCTTTGGGGATGGACAGGCTTATAACATCATTATCAGAGACCTTGTCTGTTTGCAGCTTATAGGCACTCTAGACAGTACAATGAAAGTTTGCAAACCCTGAAAGACATCTTAGCTCTAATAATTAGTGAACTCATGGGAAACAGCATCTATTTTTTTTTAAGAGAGTCCAATACTTAGACTGTAGCCCACCAGGCTTCTCTGTCCATGGGGATTCTCCAGTCAGGAATACTGGAGTGGGTTGCAATGACCTCTCCCATGAGACCTCTCTCCAATGACCTCTTACCAACCCAGGGATCGAACCCAGGTCTCCTGCGTTGCAGGCAGATTCTTTATCATCTGGGCCACCAAGGAAGACCTTTATAAGAGGAGAAATTGGTTAAAACCACGGGTTTAAGTCCACATTGGATGTAGGATGGTGAATAAGACTGCAATTATCATTACCGTGGGAGCATTCTATCCCTTGAGGAGCAGAAACAACACTGTATCAATGATAAAATAAAACATCCACAATAATAACCATAACAACCACTACCATCATCATCATCATATGCTTTCATTCATACCACAAGTAACTACTAACTTCCATCTTCGAGTCCATACCACATTGCTATGCTAGGAGGCTCTGGGAAGAAGGAGGACACTGCTCCTGGGCAATGAAGCAAGTGGACATATAAAAACATCCACAATAATTGATGCCAAAATTTCATACATGCACATATTCAGAAGATGGAAAAGTAATTACTGGTCATGATGACCAAGAAAGGCTTCACATGGGAAAGAGTAATGCCACGTGGAGAGGAATCATTTTGGAAATACTGAGATGAGCTAAGTCACAGAGGGCTCAAAGGAGGAGGAAGGAAACAGGTGAAGGAGGAAATGGCAAGAAACCCCAGGTGCCCATCACACGGAGCGCCCACAGTGGGCTCACGCCAGGCGAGGTGGGAGGAATACTGCAGGAGCAGGCTACAGAGCGACCTGGATGCCAGGCTGAGGGACTGTGGTTCTCTCTGCAGTCTAGTTGATGGGAAGCCATCTGCTTTCCAGCAGGGAAATGACATGTGATCAAAGGTGTGGCACAAGATGAACCCAGCAGCTGTGAAGCTGCCTTGGGACCTGTTATGGAATGAGATAGGCTTCCTTTGGTAGCTCAGATGGTAAAGAATCTGCCTGTAATGTGAGAGACCTGGGTTCAATCCCTGGGTCAGGAAGACTCCCCTGGAGAAGGGAATGGCTACCCACTCCAGTATTCTTGCCTGAAGAATTCCACGGACAGAGGAGCCTGGCAGGCTACAGTCCATGGGTTGCAGAGAGTAGGACACGACTAAGGGACTAACACTTTCAGTTTAATAAAGAAAGAAGGAAACAAATATATATGTAAAATATAGTGGCACTGTACAGAATGAATTATAGTGAAAAGAGAAAAAACAAACAGAAGCAAGGGAACAGATAGGATGCAGATGGAAATATGTAGTTCTTGACTCTAGAATTATCTGGATGGACAGTGTCTCCAGTGTTTTTGTAATGACTGTGGTATTTTTGCCCTAATCCATCTCTAATCTTCACTATAACTCTCTCGTGTGAAATGCTGCAATTTTGCACAATGGTAGTCCATATCCCCAGAAGAGCATCAAGCATCATGCAAATTGGCCCATGCTGGGCTCAGGCTCACACCCAGGTCTTTGTTTTAAGATGCTTATGGCATGAAGGAGCTGAGCAGCTGGAGATCAGCTGCAACGCTGCAGCAGAAGAGTGTGGGGGGCAATTCAGGAACCAGGGGAGATGTTGGTAACTAGGTTCTAGTCATCTTAAGAAGAGAGGGACCAAAACCACAGAAGTCTTAGATGAAATCTGTCCTTTAGGGGGGAAAAAGAGTTACGAGTATGAGATAAAGGATTATTTTTAACTTTCCTGCTGGAAATGCTCTGTTTTTCCTGTTTCCTCCTTTACCCACTCCAGTATTCTTGCCTGGAAAATTCCATGGACAGAGGAGCCTGGTGGACTACAGTCCAGGGGGTCGCACAAAGTCAGACATGATTGAGCGACTGAGCATGAGCACTCTTATTAAATATGCCACACAGGTGTCCAGCTGTTCCTGAACTTTGCTTGTGTGCTTTGAACACCTTTTCAGAAAATTATCAAAATGCGATGAGGGCTTCTAGTCATCCTGAAATAAATCAGCTAATTAAATTAATTTTATCTCGGGTATGCTGCTCAGTCCAATTAAGTTACTAAGCCAATCACATCAGAATAAATCAACCATATTGTTACATAATTCTTTTTAATAAACAGAGTTATAATTATATGGAGGCAATTCTGAGGATACCATATGCTACAAAGCAGGGAACCTAATTTATTTCCTTGATTTGGAGAGACAAACTCACTCATGTGTAATAACTTTTATCATCCAAATTTTAATTCTTATTGCATTATAAAGTTTAAAGTCTCCTGCTTGCTTAATAGATCACAGTAAGGATTTTGTTCACAATGGGGCTTGAGGGGGAAAGGGAGTGTATGTTATAGAGCTGAAATGATGTGCCTAACTGCATGCTGCAAACTCTGTTGAAACAGTGTTGGAAAGAGCGCTGGTTCCTCCTGCACTTTAGAACAGCCAATACAACTCAAACTGTGAGTAGGGGGCTGGGTGGGAAAAATACCTCTTGAAATAGATCCTTAAAGTGAAGAGCCATGTTGGGACAACCCTCTTACTTCTCGCTCCCTGCCCCCCCACATTTTCCTGGCAAGTCATATGCACTATATTCACTCCTGGTGAAAATGACTGATTTTTAAAATAGAACAGAAATCCACTTTAACAGATCAGAGAAAGGGAATGAAAACACCTTTCTTTGACCACTTGGCTGGACTCGCCACGAATGCTGTGGGTGTTTCAGCTTTGTTGCTCATGGGGACAAGTGAAGCCAGCAGGAGGAATCTGTCCACAGAAGCATGATGTTCACAGGCAGTTGCCATCTCAGGCCAAGAGAGTGTTGGCTGAGTCCTGGACACCTTTGGTCCAACAGATGGATGGCCTGCACAACCTCGAACACACTCATTCATCCAGCCACTGAGAGAGAGATGAACAGGTGAAGTTCAGAAATGGTAGAGAAGGATTAGGCCAACTACCTTTGCTTATCTTCTCTCTGAAGTGATTTTCAAAAATACTAGAAAGATAGGAAATCATCCCCAACTCCCCTTGCCCACATTTCTCCCTAATGAAGTTCCGAAATGGTAGGATCTAAATCTTAGTGATTTCTGGAAGAGATAAACAAATAACCTGATTTCTCAATTGGGGATGGCCCTTTTTGTCACTTAATTAATTTCCTTGTCTGCAGAAACAGTACCACTCATAAGGTACCTGGAGTCCTAAGATGAAATAAACTAGACACAAGGCAGAGTACTAACTACTATGGCAAAATGAAATAATCTAGACACCAACATCCAAATTTAACTAGAAAAAAATCTAGATTAAAGTAATATACACTGACTTGAAACCAAGGTACTTGGTGTATTATGTACTTTCTGCAGTGACTGCACCTCATATGACCCTGGATTGCTGCCAGCGTGTGTATGCTGTCTCTTCAGTCATGTCTGAGTCTTTGTGACCTATGGACTGTGGCCCACCAGGCTCCTCTGTCCATAGGATTCTCCAGGCAAGAATACTGGAGTGGGTTGCCATGTTCTCCTCCAGGGGATCTTCCTGACCCAGGGATCAAACCCAGGTATCTCGCGTCTTCTGCATTGCAGGTGGATTTTTTATCGCTGAGCCACAGCGGAAGGCTGTATCAACCACATTCACTTCTATTTCCTTCTGCCCTTATATAATTAACTGGATGCAGAACAGCTAGAAGCAGAGGATCTCCAAAGCAGAGAAAGCCCAGTACTGGGCTTTATTTGAGCATTAATGGGGAGAATGCTGCCATGGTAAAATAAAATGCATTATTGATAATTCATGGTTACACCTTACACAGAATCTTTGTGGGCTTGCAAAGTCAATCCCGTGCCATCATCAGCCCAACTGTCAGTATACCAAGTGAAAGAGATCAGCATAACATTTGGCTCAAATTGAACTAGTTCATTAGTGCGGTATTAATCCCAGGAATAACGAGTTTTGGGCTCCGGAATCAGATTGTTTTATTTATCTACAACAACTTCAGAGCTGGGTGTCTGACAGTCTCACAGATGTGAGATGATTCAATCTTCAGGTACTTTGCTCCTTTGATGAGGAGTTGGAACCCTGAAACAAGTGTGTCTGTGTGTTTCTGGCACCTACAAATATTGAACTATTAAGGAATCCTGAAACAAAGCGAGGACTTTTTAATAAAGCATGTTGGAAAAACAAGTAGTGGCTTTTGATAATTAAGAGATGAATTTGAGTCTTAGTAATATTTTTGGTGAATATTCATTTGAAAATATCTGGTACTATCATACAGTCAGATAAGAAGAAAGGAAAGGTTTTGCCCCAAGGTTTCCAAAACAACATGAGCATCCACTGATGATGGTGGATCTCATGATGTGTGTGTGTGACAGAAGTGTGTGTGAGAGCCCAGCAGGACACATGCAGGAGCAGTGGAAATCTCCCAAATAGCTGAAACTACATTCACTCCTAGCGAGCACACATCTGTCCTTGATGTTGGGCCCAAAGCAAGTCAACTTTATTAGATGAACTCAAATTTTACAAAAGTGTGTGTGTGTGTGTGTGTGTGTGTGTGTGTGTGTGTGCTCAATCACGTCTGACTCTGCGATACCACGGACTAAAGCCTGCCAGGTTCCTTTGTCCGTGGAATTTTCCAGGCAAGAATACCGGAGTGGGTTGCCATTCCCTTCTCCAGGGGATCTTCCTGACCCAGGGAGCAAACCCACATCTCCTATGTCTCCTGTATTGGCTGGCAGACCCTTTACCATTAGTGCCTCCTGGGAAGTGACTTACTATAAATCTTGACTCCAGTTTTGCAATGTCAACAGTGTTTCTGAAGTAGAGGTTCCAAAGATATCTAGGAGGCCTAGAGACTGACCTTGAACAGAATGATTTATAGGACAGTAGAGATAAGGTAGTGGTGAAAAAAACCCCAATATTACTGGGATACGGCAAACACAAACATCAATTATGTTTTAACCTATATTTTCACTTCTAAATCTGTGCATATTGGTATACTTTAGTGAGGTCATTTCTTATTTGTAGGACTGTCCTTTCTTGTAAATACCTGTAACTCACATTTCAAAAAACTTGCAGAAAGAAAACATTAGCAAATGTATTTCAGGAAAGTTATGATAGTGTCAAAGTAGGTGTGCTGTGATTGCATGTGATAAAGGCAGTCTGCACTGATTAAACGAGGCTTCCCGATGCAGGGAGAGATGGACTTGTGTGTGTGCATGCTTAGTTGCTCAGTTGCGTCTGACTCTTCATGACCCCGTGGGCTGCAGCCTGCCTGCTCCTCTGTCCATGGGATTTTCCAGGCAAGAATACTGGAGTGGGTCGCCATTACTTCTCCAGGGGAGTCTTCCAGCTCCAGCGATTGAACCCAGGTCTCCTGCATTTCAGACATACCGTCTGAGCCACCAGGGAAGCCTCTTTGAAGTCAGGGTCATCTGGGCAAGATCCAGTTCTAGTAGAGATTCACTGAAACTAATGTCCATCAATTACTGAATGGATAAGCAAAGTGATGTATATATTCATATATTCATATGATGGACTATTATTCACTCATAAAAAGGAATGAAGTACTGATACATGCAACATTGTGGAAGGCAAACATTATGCTACATGAAGGAAGCCAGTCACAAATGACCTCATTATCATATGACCCCATTTGTATCAATGTGCAGAATAGTATGAGAAGTAAATTCAAGTTGTCTAGGGCTGGAAAGGAGGGAAAAGATGGACTTATGGCATACCCTTCAGAGTGATGAAAATGTTCTAAAATTAAAATTAGACAGTAGTGATGGTTGCACAAGTCTGTGACTACACTAAAACCCATGAATTGTACACTTTGAATTTTATGATCTGTGAAATATATCTCAATGAAACTGTTATAAAAATGACTGAAGCCATCCTGTTAATTTAATTTATTTATTTTTTGCTATGTCTGTATCCTACGCTAAGAACATTATCAGTAGAAAACTGAACTTGCTATAACAAAAACTATGCTTTCAGTAGGCAGAATATTATGAATTTGTTGTGACCATTAGAATGTGGGGTTTTAGTTTTTAAGAATTTTCTTTCCATAAATAAAATAGGTAACAAGTTTTCCCCTCTGATTAGTACAGACAAATAATTTGTGAATTGATGAGTGGCTTAATAATTTAGGATCTCTTTTTTGTCAATATGAAGGAAAGTTAAAAAGAATAGGGCAAAAAAAGAGACTTTTGCAAAGGGAGAGAGAGGCAGGGGGTAATTTATTGTCATCTTTGGTACTGATCCTACTATTTCACATTAGTCCTTTGAGGCTTGTAATATAAACTGACTATTCTACAAGTGTCCAAAACCACCTTTTAGACCAATCTTTCCCTTGCTTAGCTCAATGTTTGGGCAGTACTAGGCGTCCATTTGATCTTCCTGACAGTATTACTGATGCCCTTAATGTGCTACCCGTTGTTGCTATCTTCCCTATGTCTCCTACCTTCAGGTTGCAGACCTCCTTCCTCTTCTTGAACCTTCCTTCCTTACTTTTTTAATTAATTCATTTTGATTGGAGTAAAGTTGATTTACAATGTTGTGTTAGTTTCTGCTGCATAGCAAGTGAATGAGGCATACATATATGTGTACCACCTCTTTTTCAGACTTCCCTAGAGCTCACCACAATGCTTCAGGTAGAGCTCCCTGTATTATATAGCACGTTCCCACCAGTTGTCTGTTTTATTCATAGTGTCAGTACTGTGTACATGTCAATTCCAATCTTTCAGTAATGCCCACCCCACCCCTTTCCTCTTTGGTATCTATACATTCATTCTCTATGTCTGTCTATTTTCTGTTTTGTAAATAAAGTCATCTATACATTTTTCTAGACTCCACGTACGTGTAACCTACAACATTTGTTACTCTTTCTGGCACTCTACTTTGTATGACACTCTCTAGGTCCATCCACGTCTCTACAAATGACCCAATTTCATTCTTTTTTATGGCTAAGTAATAACCGTTGTATATATATATATACCACATCTTCTTTATCCCTTCCTCTCTTGATGGACATTTAGGTTGCTTCCAGGTCCTGACTATTCCAAACAGTGCAGCTATGAAACCTCCCTTACTTTAACAGACCAACCTGAACACGCTTCCCATTTACTTTCTCTTGGGTGCAGTTCTGGTCCTTAAGCTTTGGCTATTTCCAGAGTGTGAGGGGAGGAGTTCATCCTGGCTCCAAACTCACCACATGAAAAATGAAAGTCTAGCTTACCTCTTCCCTAGTTGGGTGAGGGATCTCTGAGTGCAGACTGCTGCTTCCAGAGGCTTCTTCCCATCTCCATCCCTTATGCAGTGGGCAATTAAGTGGCACGTGTTCCTGGAGCGTTCAGGACTCAACCCTCAACGTTCAGGGTGCACATGGAGAAATTGCGTGGCCAGCTGTTACCTTTCCGCATGTGACTAGAGGAGCAAGGGGGATGGCTGAAGCTGCTGCAGTGCTGACAAGCAAGCCTCAGTCCCACCCACACCCGGACTCTTGCAGCTCCAAAGACTAACAGAGGAAATCCTCACACAGCCCTGTTCATTGCTCTGCCTGCACCTGGAGCTGGGCATGCCAGACACCTAGTATGCTGACCAATCAGAAAGGGCAATGATTCTTCTTATGCTAGAAAGAGGAGGCAGAGAGAAGACTAAAAGTGGACCAAGGAGATCATAGGGTCTGCGCTGGACAATAACCAATTATTTTCTTAAGTGTTTGCTCCAAATTACACTCTTGAGAGTAGTGCTTCAGAGTGTCAATTTATCTGAATTCTCCCAACACACAGATGGATATGGAATAGAATCTTCTTGCCAGTGAATATTAGTCTGGTTGAAAATGCTTTCATATGTACTGACCACCAAAGTTTTCGGTTTTATTAATGGTTCAAGTTTTCACATTCTTCATTACCTATATTCTTTATTTTTTAAACTGAATTCTTTGGATCTGTTAGGGATTTGAAATCTTATGTAAGGAAATTAATTGTATAATACTTTTTAACTGAGGAAAAAAATAAGAGAATCCTTAAGGTGAAAGGAAAATTCTTGGAAACATAATATTGGGTTAAACAATTGCAAATGAACATTCATTGTATGACATGATTTATGTACATTTTTAAAACAACGGAGAATAGTTCTAGATATTATAATAAACTTATTTATATGTATTAAAGAATTTAACATGTCAGGAAAAGCCACTCTACAATTTCAGGAGCAATTTCAGTGCTATTACATTTGGAGTGGGAGAGGAATTAAATTACAAGGTGGTAGATAGGAGGGGAGTTTGGGGGAGAATGGATACATGTATATGTATGGCTGAGTCCCTTTGCTGTTCATCTGACTATCACACTATTCTCAGTTAATTGACTATATCCAAATTTAGAGTAAAAACTGTAAAAAAGAAAAAAAATTACAAAGTGGAAGCATGGACAATAGACAAGGGCTTTAATTGTATCTATAATGTTTTTAGTTGATATACTTCATAATTATAAGATGATTAAAGGATCATAACTCCATTTAGTGTTAGCATAGGCATCTGACTCACATGGGACAACATAGCTGGCAGCCTACTCCACCAAGAGATGGTCAAATCTTTACTGACCATGTGAAATTCTGGTGAAGGTCATGGGGATTGGAGCGAGGAAGGTGAAGCCACAACAACTGGATTTCCTTCTTGTGTGGCTGTCTGAATGGATGAAGGTGGCGCTTAGGGCCCATTCTAGAAAGGCATGAAGGTGATGATGTGTGCTGAGCCTGCTGTAACAGCCAAGCCCACCAAATTCTCCAGTCTCATTAATTTCAACACAATAATAAGAGATACCCGTGGGAACCAATGGAGGCCTCTTCGTGGACCCCATCAATCCCTTTGACATCTGCTTATGTTTATCCCTCACTGGGATCTCAAGAAAGGACCAGCTATTAGACAGAAGAACCACCAGTGTACTGTGAAGGGACAGTTCAGTTTGTCTGCAAATACCTGGCAATACAACTTGCACAACTAAGAGCTCCCCTTAGGGAGAAATTGGCTAAGATATTCCAGCTCCCTCACTGTAACTGACTCCAGTCTTACAGAGAATAAAAGGTGACCTGTGTCTGACTGTAGGGTGATAGCTGTTGCTCTGTGATAGCCCTTGGGGCACCAGGGAGCTTTGCTAGTCAAACACTGCCCTCTATGCCCAACTGCCCAAGACTGCCCCAGTGGGCAAGGATGTTGTTGCTGTTCTTCACCACTAAGTCGTGTCCAACTTCTTGCAACCCCATGGACTGCAGCACACCTGGCTTCCCTGTCTTTCACTATCTCCCAGAGTTTGCTCAAATGCATGTCCATTGAGTCAGTGATGCTATCTGTCTTATCCTTTGCCACCCCCTTCTCCTTTTGCTCTCAATCTTCCCCAGCAAGAGGGTCTTTTCCAATGAGCTGGCTCTTCGCATCAGATGGTCAAAGTATTGGGGCTTTTGCTTCAGCATCAGTCCTTCCAGTGAATATTCAGGGTTGATTTCCTTTAGGATTGACTGGTTTGATCTCCTTGCTTTCCAAGGGACTCTTCCAACCCAGGGATCGAACACTGCATTGCAAGAGGATTCTTTACCATCTTAGCCACCAGGGAAGCCCCGTGAGTAAGGATATTATATTACCAATCTTTCTTGTAAACAAAAATATTGAACTAAGCAGATGGGAAAGCAACAAGAGACTACTGCCCTCTTATTCACCCCTATTCACCCTGCCCTCTCTTACTTAGAGCCCTATGACTGGATTATCTCTGAATAATTCCCACCATCAATCACATCAGAATTCTGTTGCTAGCATTGTCTTTACCTCCAAGAAGGTAAAGATGCCACTACATTACTTTCTTTAGCTCTTCCCCCGACCCAAGATTTCCTACAAATAAAGATGTTTTTAGACCAGGAGACACTAAAGATGAGTAACTATGATAGACACCGTGCTTGGCCCTTCCTTGTAAGAAGTTTCTCTTTAAATTTTATCGATGTCAATCTATTTCAGGGGTTCATTAAGCATACTATATTCTCTGCCCATGTAGGGTTAAATACTCCACTATGAAGATAAATCTCAAGTTATCTGAGCAGTCTCTTGTTGAAAATTGTTCCTAATTATTTGCTGTCATAAACAGTGCTGTGATGAACATTCGTGCACATTTATCAAACGTCCTCAAGCTCGACAAGGTTATGACAGTTCAGTTTCTATTAAGTCTGATGGAGATCTGGCAGGGAGAGAAAAATGGTGCCCTTGCCTAACAAGCCTCGCTGAAATAGTGAGTGTCTTGGCGCTGGTTGTGCTGGGTGCAGAGTTTGCGGAGGGCCTGGTTTATCAGGGCTGTGCTTTGACAACATCTGGATGGAGCACTCTTAAGGCCCACTGAAGGTCCAACTGAAACTCTTAAATACAATCACAAAGGCTGCTGGGGACCCCCACACGGTATACTGGGCCCCAGATTATGACCTTTCTTCTGCCATGACCGTGAGACCATCAGGGTATTGATGGATTCTCTCTGGAATATGGCACCATTGCGATATTGGAGGCCCTGCTATGCCCTGGCTTGCTCAGGAAAGAGTGGGTCAGAAAGGTGGCTATACATCTCATTACATACACAGATCAGCATACTTCAAGAAATTTTACTTGAAATCAGGCAAACTCTGGCTGGGTCTATCCTTCCTGGGACAGAAGCCTGACAAGGAAGGATGGGACAGTAATTCCCCTGCCTGAAGTTGACCCAGCTTGATCACACAAAATATGTGCCAACCACTCATAAAACCACCACCATCTCCAGAATTTGTCGAGACTATCTTTTTTTCCAGTTTCAACTGATTGCCTTCACCTATCCTGACTTAGACTTGTTTTCACCTGTACATCTCCCCTTGTTCTTTGTCCTCTGCCCCTCCCGCTCCCATCTTTGTATCTGGGCTTGTAGTCAGATACCATGGATTCCCTTATGGCTTTGTCATTTACCGGGGCAGGCATCTCCTTAATGCTTCACGGATGCTCTTATGAGCCAGGCACTGTACGAGGTGCTATCGACGCTGCAGAGTGTCAAGAAGGAAGAAGGATGGCGAACAATTGCATGCTCAGTTGCTAACTGTATCTGACTGTTACCTCATGGACTGTAGTCCGCCAGGCTCTTCTGTCCATGGGATTCTCCAGGCAAGAATAATGGAGAGGGTTGCTATTACCTTCTCCGGGGGATCTTCCCAACCCAGGGATTAAATCTGGGTCTCCTGCATCTCAGGCAGATTCTTTACTATTTCAGCCACCTGGGAAGCCTGATGAACAATTAACTTTTGCTTAATCTCTCTGACCTCAGCTTTCTCATTCATTATACAGGAATGAAATGGTTATACTGATCTCAGAGGACTGTTGCAAGGACCGCTGTGAACCACAGTGTTGAGAGTGAGTGCTCATTAAAACTTAGCTCAGTATCATCATTTACATCCTCCACAGGTCAGCAGTGCAACAAGGCATTCTGTTACACAATAAGGCCACTTCTGGGCTGCCTCCCCATCATAGTCCAATCATTGTTCAGCAGAAACAGCAAAAAGGGGGGCCAAAACTATAACACAAGAGAGAAAGATGTACTACTGAAATGGATAGAAAGGGCCAGAAAAGGAAAATGCATGCATTTGAGAATCACAAAAATATATATGCATGTGCGCACGTGCATACACACAATAGTATACTGTGGGCAATGTATTTATTGTGGGAAGAAGAAGAAATTGCCATAAAGAGCGGAGATAGGAATTTCTACGTACTACTGGATTTGTTTTTAGAAATCAAAGATGGCATGTTATTGTACACTAAGAATAAGAGGAATCAATATACAAAACAGCACCTAAAGTTAGACTAAAAGTAGCACTTTTTCAAAAAAAGAAAATTGTGCATTGTAGTAAGCAAGCTTAAGGACTACTCTGGGATTATATAATAAAATAGAACAAAAGAAAAATAGTTTTCCATTATCACTTCTACAGTTACTTGTCTTATCAAAAGATCACAATTTCTTTTTTTTTTTAAGACCACAATTTCTTATGACTTAATTCATTTTGTCCTAAATTTTCAGGTTTGATTAATAGTTATTAATAATGATACTACCTTATATATTTCTTTATATTCATCAAATCCCTTTCAGACACTTCACCCTATTCTATCAGTATGTTCTTAAGTTTTCTAATGATGTATTTTGAGCATGTAAGACCTTCACAGAATAAACTCTCTATTAAAGGAAAAAAAAAGTTTAGTACAAGTTCAAGAATTAGAGGTTTCCCTAGATGTTATCTTTTAACTGCCTCTTTATCCTCAGCAGAATTCTTAGTTTAAAATTAATAAAACAGCCAGAAACATTCAAAGGTTTGAGGATGGTTGCCTGAACTACAGAAAAAAAAGATAGAGTGATGATTTTATTTCACAAATAGTTAAGAGTACAATTTATAATGTCAGGATAAAATAATAAATTCACTGACATGCAATATTTCTTCTATGAACACACCACAGTCTAAGTTTTGTTCCTCATAAGGGATGAATTTAAATGAGCAAACATCCCTCTACCAACTTAATTTAAGACCAGTGCAAGCATTTCCTGGTATCTAAATCAAACCAATAGCACAGAATGTTTGGCTTACATAAAGGCCTTGTTTGGTTTTTCATTTCACAAAATGCTTAGAAATCAGGTTGCATCCAGGAACCCAGGGCACCAGTGCTTGTATTACCTGTGGGTCTCAGGGAAGGCGAGAAAATAGCATACTAGGTGTATTTCACTGATTAGAGGGCATTTCAGTTGAAATAGTGTTTCCTCTTGGCCCTAGACAGAAAACACACAAGTGATACACATGCGATGTTATTCAGAATGACATGAGGCTTCTATAGGAGAAAAATAATAATGCAGTCTTTCGTTGCCTCCAAAATACAGGTCTTCTCATTTTTTTCTTTTCCATGGTGAAGACTGAAAAGATGTTTCTTTTTATAGTTCATCATTTACTATGTTCAAAAGAAGCATTTTGTGAATGTGAAAGTCCTTGGTGGGCTCTGCTTTTAGTGTTTTTCATGGATTAAAAAAAAACACTTGGAATATATGCAAATAATTTAATTCTAAATATTAATATATAATCCAAATATAGCCAGTGATACAAACAACTGAAGTATTAAATAATTCATCATTTTGGGGATATAAAATAAAAGCAGCTCATGAAATAAGAAATAGTTCTATTTAGAGTATCTAGATATTTCAAATATTGTGGATCTAGCCCAGCAAGCAAAGCTGTCAATGTGTAGCAGCAGCATGAAGCCTCATTCATCTGTCTAGTCATTCCTTCACTCATTCATTCATTCAGTAAACATGTATTGAGTGCTTCTGCAGGGTCATGACTTCTGCTTGTATATTAGAGAAACAAAGGTGAATAAGACATAGTCCTTGAGTATGAAGGCCTTATAGACAAGTGGATGATGACAAATCTACTGGACAATAACATGACTTCAAAAATTAACTTAAATAGGAAAAGGAGATGTATGCACAGTCCCAGAAACTATAAGACAATTTAAAAAAATCTAAATATTACAGGCTGTTTCACACTGGCATAGGATAGCTCTTTTGGTTAAAGGAGCTGGCAAATCTGATTGAGTGAGAACATTTTGTGGTGTGGCCAAATGCACCCCCCTGAACATGATGAAAATAACTGAAAAGAAAAACATACATAGGTTGTTAAGAAACTAACCTAGAGTTAGTTGATACTGAGTTAAATTAAACCAAGTTTATTTTATTAAATATTTTCTAACAAATGCTCTGTTACTTGCAAAAAAGTATAAAGTAAAGTAACCACCACCAACACCCCCCCCCCGCCCCCACCCCACACCAAGAGGGCTTCCCCTGTGGCTCAGCTGGTAAAGAATACAGCTGCAATGTGGGAGACCTGGGTTCGATCCCTGGGTTGGGAAGATCCCCTGGAGAGGGGAAAGGCTATGCACTCCAGTATTTTCGCCTGGACAATTCCATGGACTGCATAGGCCATGGGGTCGCCAAGGCTTAGACACAACTGAGCGACTTTCACCTCCCCACAGGAAGCACTGGGCTTCTCTCTTAGAACTGCACTCAGCTTGGGAATACGTTTATTTGGTGAATGACATAATCTTAGAGTAATAACACAAAGCTTTCTAATTCTAGGAAATCTGTTTCAAAATCTAGCCTTTTGCCAAATTAGGCAAGAAACCCTCCTTAAATACTCCTTTCTGGGGACTCCCCTGTGGTCCAGTGGTTAAAAATCTGCCTTCCAATGCAGGGGACACAGGTTTGATCCCTGGTCAGGGAACTAAGATCCTACATGCCATGGAAAAACTAAGGCCATGTGCTGCAACCTACTGCGCCCACGCACACTGCAGCCGGTGCATCATAATTAGAGAAGCCCCCTTGACCCAAAACTAGAGAAAGCCTGCAAGTCACAACGAAGACCTGTGCAGCCAACAATAAAAATTAAAAAGAAAAAATACTTCTCTATGCTAACATCTAAACCCTGCCATTGGCTATTCACAGATTATTTTCCTCATTTTATCTTTTAGTTCAGAGATGATTTCCTGTAAAGAAATTAAAAGTATAATTAAAATTACCATACATTTTACTTTTTCTTATAATGATAGGAAAATTATTTTACTATGTTCTTTGAATACTGCATTTCAATATTATTCTTAGCTTTAAAAAATTTATTTTTAATAAATTGCTTATTTATGTCTTTCAATCCATTTTTTTTGAAAGAAGAATGTATGTTCCCATAGAAGTCTTTCTCATCTTATGGAAAAATATTCCAAGAAAAGCATAAGTCTATTTACCTCTTTCAAAGACACAGTCTCCAGTTTTATTAACCTATGCTTTCAAAAAGCTGCCTTGTAACAACCTCACTATCATCAAGGGGAGGCAAAAAGGCACTTGCTAAACCAGACAATGTTAAATGGTATCACACTAGACAAGCTTTAGCATCCTTCCTTTGAAATTTACATCTTACTATTTCAATGCTGCTATTCAATCTCTTAGTACCTAAAATAGGAAGTAATGGGCATCAGTGCATTTCTGTACCTTCTTCCTGGATATAGATTCTCTCTCCCCAGGTATTCCCATTTCTGGCTTCTTCATTTCACTCTGGTCTCGGCCCAAATGTCACATCAGACAGGCCTATCTATATATCCATATATACATACATTGCCTCTTAGCTGTCCAAGATACTCTCAAAGTGAAATAGAATTGGAATATATTACAATACACATGGACCACATTAGAATATCATCTCAAATAACTGTGTATAGAACTGCCATTTATTGATACTATTATGGCTCTCCTCTTCAGTCAGCTTTTATTAGAAATATATAAATTTTATTTCTGTATTAGCTGTGAAGCTATTGTGAACACTTATTTTACCCCTTGAAATACTCTAAATAATAAATTCTTTCAGAATCTGGAACATGGGAAAGTTTTGTTTTGCCTCTCTAAGAAATTGGTATTTTCCTTCTTTAAAGGAAACATATAATTTGATCACATTCCTTGTCTTCTTGGCCACCGGGTAAAACAGTGGCAGCTTTCGCGATGAATTTTAACAACTGCATTAACTTTTATGGTTAGAGTGTTTGTTTATCCTCTTGTAATTCTATTTAGATGTTTTCAAATTAATTTTATTCTATTTTTCTTTCCAGGGTATCTTCAATTCTTATTTGAAAGGTTGTGAGGAATATTAAATTTAAATTATAATACAAAATATTAGATTTAATACTCAACATTAAATAAAACTAAATTGAGTAACACATATCACTGAAATTGTGAGGCGATAACTTGGAATAGTTGAGATGCCTAAATTACTTTGAGCTTGGTCTCAAAGATATATTAAACTATGAAATGGAGCCCTGAAGGGATTAAAAAATAAATTTTGAGAATAGAGTAATAAAGAATGATTTAATTCTAGCTAACAATATGGTTTAAAAACCCTCCTGAATCTAACGATGTGAAAAGGAAATGTAAAGGGAACAAGTCCACTCCAACCTCACTCATGAGCTAGGAATTCTGAAAAATCCCTTAGTTTCTTTCTAAATTAGTCTCTTTATTCACAGATCTGAAGCAAAACATTATCTCAGGGTTATGGTGTGGACTGGAAGATCCATCAGGTGGAATCCCCAGTCCTGAATCAATAGCAAAGGTTTCCGGAGAAGGCTTCTTATCTGAAGAGATCAGGCCTGGCACTCGACCAGTTCAAGAAGCATCTCTATTTGAGACGTGTACACTACATATCATGCATACCTTAAATATTTTTTTAAATAGACTTTCTCCCCTAAACTTTTTACTTAATATTGGAGTATAGCAGATTAACAATGTCATGATAGTTTCTAGTGGACAGCAAGGGGACTCAGCATTCGTATGCCTGGATCCATTCTCTCTCAAACTCCCCTCTCATCCAGGCTGCCACGTAACATTGAGCAGAGTTCCCTGTGCTATATAGGGACCTTGTGGATTATCCAAAAAATGAACTTTCTAAGCAACATAAATGAACTTCAAGATTATCATATTAAATATGTCAGACAGAGAACAACAAATATCCTACGATATCACTCATATGTAGAATCTAATTTAAGAAAATGACATAAAGACTCACAGATTTTAAATACAAATTTGTGGTTACTAAAGGGGAAGTGTTGGAGGGAGGGAAAAATTGGGAGCTTGAATCCAGTCCCAACACACACACTACTATATATAAAATAATCAACAAGGATCTTCTGCATAGCTCAGGGAGCTATGCTCAATATTCTGTAAGAATCTAAATGGGAAAAGAATTTTAAAAAGAATGGATACATGTATATGTATAGCTGAATCACCGAGCTGCATACCTGGAACTGACACAACTGTGTAAATCAATTATACTTTCATAAAATTTTTAAAAAATTAAAGCAAACTTATCATCTTAGAACATTTTTAAGTTTACAAAAAATTGTGGCAATACCTGATTTCCCCTATTATTATCACCTTACATCAGTATGGCATATTTTCTGTAATTAATAAGCCAATATTGATATGTTGTTATTAACTAAAGCCCATGTTTTGTTCAGATTCCCTTAGTTTTCCCCCAACGTCTTGTATCCGTTTCAGGATTTCATCCAGGATACACAGTACATTTAGTCCTCATTTCTCCTTAGATTCCTCTTGGCCGTGACAGTTTCTTACACTTGCTTTGTTTCTGAGGACCTTAGCAGTTTTGTGGGGTCCTGGTCAAGTATTTTGAGAAATGTCCCTCTACTGGAATTCGCCTGATGTTTTTCTCATGATTAGACTGTCTTTAGAAGGAACACCACAGAGCTAAAGTGCCCTTTGTGATCCCATTATATCAAAGAATTAGGCTATCAACCTGACATCACTGTTGATTTTTCCTTTGGTCACCTGGCTGAGATGGTCTTTGCCTGGTTTCCCCACCACACATGCATTCCCCCCCATTCCATACAGTTTGGAAGGAAGTCACTTTGGGCAGCCTGAGCTTGCATGCATGCATGCTCAGTCCCTTCAGTAGTGTCCAACTCTTCGTGACCCCATGAACTGTAGCCCGCCAGGCTCCTTTGTCCATGGGATTCTCCAGGCAAGCATATTGGAGTGGGTTGCCATGCCCTCTTTCAGGGGATCTTCCCAACCCAGGGACTGAACCCAGGTCTCTCAACTCTCCTGCATTGGCAAGAAGGTTCTTTACCACTAGTGCCAGCTGGGAAGCCCCCAGCCTGAGCTTAATAAGTGGAATTAGTCTCCCCCTCCTTGAAGGTGGAGCACCTCTACAAATCATTTGGAATTCTCCTACCTGAGAAATTTGTTTATTCTCCCCCATTTGTTTATTCAGTAATTTATATCAGTAAGGACTCACAAGCATTTATTTTATACCTTGGGTTATAACCAATACTAATGTACTTTATTGCTCACATCATCTAGCTTTGACCACTGGAAGCTCTTTCTGTTTAGTCAAATTCTAAATAATTTTTAAAAATTTACATGCATGAAGATTCACTCTATGTGCTGCAAAACGGTATTTGCTTTAACAAATGCATTACGTCATGTACCCACCATTATAGTATCCTGTAGAATATTCTCACTGACCTAAAACTTCTCTCTCATGCTTTATCATTCAAACTCTCCCTTGTCCCTTCATCTTCTGCCTGTCTCTATAATTTTGCCTTTTCCAAACTGTCATATAATTGGAATGATAAAGCATTGTAGCCATTCAGTCTGGTTCCTCTCACCAGTAAACATTCAAGAATCATTCATATATTGCCATAGCTTGATAAATCTACTTTTTATCACTGAATAATATTTTATTATAGGGGAGTGCCAGAGTTGGTTTATTTGTTCACTTAACTCAAAGATGTCTTGAGTGGATCCAGTTTTTGGTGATTATGAACAAAGATGCTCTAAATATTTTCATGCAGGTTTTTGTGTGCAGATAGGTTTTGAAATCTGTTGAGTAAATACCTAGGAGCTCAGTTGCTGAATCATATGATAAAACTATATTTAACTTTGGAATAAACTGCCAAACTGTCTTCCAAAGTGTCTGTACCGTTTTACATTCTCATAGCAACAAACAAGGGTTCTTGTTCTACAATGTCCTTGCCAGCAACTGGTACTTAGAGTTACTTGGATTGTAGACTTTCTATAAGATGTGTAATGATATTTCATAGCTGTTTTAATTTGCAGTTTCCTAATGACAAAAGATGTGAGCATCTTTTCATATGCTTATTTGCCATTTGGATGTCTTCTAGGATGAAGTTCAGATCTTTTGCCCATTTGAAAATTACTTTTTATTGCTGGGTTTTAAGAGTTTCTTGTGTATTTTGAATATAAATTCTAAAACATTCAGATACATATGTATCTGATACGTTTGTATCAGATGTGCATTCAGCTAAATATTTTCTTTCAGTTTATGGTTTGCCTTTTCATTCTTTTATTATTCCATCAAAAAGTTTCTATTTAATAAAGACAAGACTATCAATTTTTTCTTTCATGGATTGTGCTTTTGGTTTTATATCTAAAAACTCACCACACTAAGGGTCACTTAGGTTTTTCTCTTCTACTATTGTTTAGAAATTTTATAGTTTTGCATTCTACATTAGGTTTATGATTCATTTTGAGTTAGTTTTTTTTTTTTTGAAAGATGTCTGTGTCTAGGTATATTCTTTGCAAATGAATGTCCAATTGTTCCAGCACCAGTTGTTGAAAAGACTGTCCTTTCTCTGTTCAATTGGTTTTGTTCCTTTATCAAAGATCAGCTGACTATATTCATGTAAATCAATTTCTGAGCTCTCTATCTTCTTCCATTAGTCTATGCGACCGTGTTACCAATTCTACATTGTCTTCATTACTATAGCCTAGTAGTAAGTCTTAAAATTGAGTAGTGTGAGTCCTCAAGCTTTGTTCTTCTTTTTCAATATATGTTGGTTATTCTAGATCTTTTTCTTCCCATGTAAATTTTAGAACCATTCTGTCAATAACTACAAAATAGGGTTTTTAACTGGTGATGCACTGAATCTGTAGATCAATTTAGAAATGACATCTTAACAATACTGAGACTTCAAATCCACAAATACAGCATATTTTTCCATTTATTTAGATCATCTTTGTTTCCTTTATCAGTGTTTTATAGTTTTTTCACATATAGATCCTGACATTTTGTTAGACTGATACTTAAGTACTTCATTGTTTTTGGTGCTGTTATAAATGATATTTTTCAAGAAATTTCCAAGTCCAATTGTTCTTTGTTGGTATATAGTAAAGAAATTGACTTTTTGTTAGTTCCAGGAGTTTTTGCCATCACTGTTGTTGGCTCTTTAGTATTTTCTAGTTATATAATAATTTCATCTTCCCTGGTGGCTAAGATGGTAAAAGTGTCTGCCTATAATGCGGGAGACCCAGGTTCAATCCCTGGGTCGGGAAGATCCCCTGGAGAAGGAGAAGACAACCCACTCCAGTACTCTTGCCTGGAAAATACCATGGACAGAGGAGTCTGGTGGGCTTACAGTCCATGGGGTCGCAAAGAGTTGGACATGACTGAGCAACTTCACTCAGTCACTCACCTGTGAATAAAGACAATTTTATTCATTCCTTTCTAATGTGAACACCATTTACTTATTTTCCTTGTCTTAATGCATTAGCTAGGATTTCTAATATAAACATTTTAAACTTTGATCAGAACATATACATATGTCAATCTTTCATTTTAAGACCAAGAAGACCTTTCTCTGAGAATGGACCCAATGATGGGAGTTAGGCATCATATTTCTTTTAAAAACCAGCTTTCCTAAGACTTTCAGGGCCAAATTAATAAGTACCCTCAATGAACATATTTGCAATGTAATCTGGGTACAGAATCTGCCTAGAGTTTCAGGAAACCTTTTTGCTTTTTTTCTTCATCTTCTATTTTTTTGGCCATGAAGCACAGCTCACGGAATCTTAGTCCCATGACAAGGGATTGAACTCGTAGCCTCGTGCAATGAAAGAGCAGCACCCTAATCACTGAATCTCCAGGGAATCCCCTTTGCTTTTTTACCCCCAGTTGCCTTGCCCAACTTATTTTTTCAGTGATTTATAAAACTTAGTCTTTATTTAACTTTATTAAGGCATTTAGCTATTCAGAAATAAAATCTTCATTTGATTTTTATCAGTTTACAATAATAATTAATTAGTTATAGAATCACACTAAAATTACAAGGTGGCATGAATAAGTTGGGTATAAAAGAAAACTGACTTGATAACAGAAACGCTAGCATACTGAGGAAGCTCTCAGAAAGGTGTCTATTGGACTCAACCTCTCAGTGCTGTCTAGGACTAGTAAGTAAGTTTGACAAAGAGAGATGAAGCCACTAGTGAGACTGGCAAACCAGTTAAATGGGTTAAAAGGTAATTTACTGTATTCAATTATTGTTGTTTTCAGTTGCTAAGCTGTGTCCAATTCTTTGCAACACCAGGCCGCCAGGCTTCCCTGTCCTTCACTCTCAGACTGCTTAAATTCATGCCCACTGAGTCAGTGATGCTATCCAACCATTAATGTATTAGATTACAGCCTTAATTTTGGACCAATGAACAAAAGAAGCTGCACTCAGTGGGCCTGTGATCCTCTTGTTTTAATAACTAAACTCGTACACTAAGCAAAGTGATACAACACATAGTCTTCTTTATTTCGTGGAAGTGTGACTGCCTATAGGAAAGACTGAATAGGGTTTAAATACCCCACAAAACAAGTCTCCCTGGGAAAGGGAACTAGCAGCTTACAAGAATTATGCTGAGCAGTTTCACACAGAGATCCCCATTCATTTGAGCAAGCCATAAAGTTCCTGGGGACAAGAAATAAGCTTTATACGTTCTTATATTCCACAGTGTTGGCTGCATAATGGGTCATCTGGACTAGGCTGGACAGCATTGCTCAGAATTTTCTTGAAGCTGGTTAAGAGGGCCACAAGAGATTCTCGTGAGATTTGGAAGGCAGGGGGAAGGAAAGGGACATTTTATGGCTTACACTTGTTGATCTACTGCATGAAGAAAGTAGCAGGAGGGTCTGCAATCCATCCACCTTTCCTTGGATTCTCCCCCACCTCCTCTCACTCCTGAGACAGGTATTCCATGGCTTCTATGGAAGAGCCTTGCAAGCAAGGTCAGGGTTAGTGAGAGCTGACATGGGCTGTGGTCCACCCTCGTGGGGTTGCAGTCCATCCTTGTTGGTTCTACCTGGCTTGTCATTTCCCCTTCCTGACTTCTGTGTGGCTCTCCTTCATGCTCCAGCATCAAGTGCAGAGACAGGAGCCTTACAGAGACGGCTCACCCAGCCCCCAAACCACAGAAGGCCAAGTCCCTGTAATAAACTCATTTATGTGTACACACACAGATAGACCTCTCACGCATGTGTGTGTGCTAAGTTGCTTCAGTTGTGTCTGCTCTGTGTGACCCTATGGACTGCAGCCCGCCAGGCTCCTCTGTCCACGGGATTCTCCAGGCAAGAACACCAGAGCGGCTGTCATGCTCTCCTCCAGGGGATCATTCCCGACCCAGGGATCAAGCCCACGTCTTTTACATCTTCTGCACTGGCAGGCGGGTTCTTTACCGCCAGTGCCCGGGAAGGCTTCTGCCTGCTTAGGTGAACCCTAATACACACAACAATGAACTTTCTCCCAGAGTCATTTCTGAACGACAAAAATTGATGGTCCAAGCAGAACTACTGTTACGATTTCACCTTCAACAAGCTGTGTGATCAGAGAAGGGAGAGGCACAAGATAAATCAGGGATGAATCTGACTGTCAAATTGATTCAGACTTTTAGCAAAATTTCTACTTCCTAAATCCATAGACAACATCTTATGAAAGAGACCAAAACCCTTTTTAGACAGAGAAGTTTGGAAAAGTGAAAAATCAAAATTGAATAAGACTGTACCTCTTTTGAAATTGAAAATATTATCACCTGAGTTATACCTATAATAATATTCAATAGTATTACTAAGTAGTTATCCAGGGACCTAGGAGGCTCCACTTCAAAACTGCTCTAATCCAAAGGACCATATTCCTCTCTCCTTGTTTAATTACTGTAGAATCATAGAATTTCATGTCTGAGCACAACTTTAAAGTTCATATAATATTTACAAAGGAGAACACTGAGGTTTTAGTGATATTGTGACTTGCTCAGAGTCACATAGCTGGTCAAAAAGAACAGTTCAACTTTCAATTTCCTGTCCCAAGCCAGAGTGCCCTACACAATTCTATTTCTGTGCCTGACTCAAGGCTCCACCTGATCAGCCCTGCAGACCCTCCTACAAGCCTTCTGGCTGAAACGTGCCTGCCTCCCTTAGCAAATGTGTTGCATTTGTTAAGTCATACGCTTACATGTCCACATTTCAGTTCTCAAAATTGAAGGACCCACAATTAGAGACCGTGGCTGAGAGATCTATTTCCCTGATGGTTTACCACATCGGGAGAATCCTCAGGTCATCAGGTTTGCTTTGTAACCTCACCAAGAACAACGGCCAGAAGTTCACTCAAAAATGATTCCAAAACATTTTGTTCTTGGTCTGCCATTCTGGGGGGGGGGGTGCGGGATGAGAGTTGGTTTAATCACAGTACATTTAAGTCACGAAGTGTTTACTCTGGAAACACATAGAAGATAAAGGAGTCATCTCAGGTCCTGAGACATTCTGTGCCCTGCCCCCTTCCCACCTTGAGTTATAAAGCAATTTATGACCGTGTATGCTAGGGGAAGAAAATCATCATTTGGAACTTCTTGTATCTCCTGAACCCCATAAGAGTTTGGTGTGTGGGTTTTAAGGATTTTCTTTCTTCCTTTTCAAAATAAACATGTCTCATTCATAATGGTTTACAGTTATTTTTGATAATGGGTATTTTTATTAAGGTAACATATTTCACAAAATGTATTTGTATCTTGTACCTACTATGAAAGCATGTGGTTTTAGCTAAAAACTTAATTACCACAGTGGCTTAAATATGCAGAAATTCAAGAAAAAGATGTCCTGAGACGGGCAGGCTAGGGCTAGCACAGATGCTTGGCAAAGCCACAAGAAACCCAGGCTTTCCCATTATTCCTCTTTGCTATTCTCAAGATGTAGCCCTCTGCCCATGCTTGCTGCCTCATGTTCACAGGATGGCTACTGCATCCCCTGGCTACAAGTCTATATCTAGGTAGAAGGTGGAAAAGGGGCAGAGTGCCAAAGGGCATTCCAGCCAAATTTATCCTTAATCAAAAAGGCACACGTTTCTTGGAAGTAGCTCTCAGCAAATTTCTACTCGTATGCCATTGGCCATACCTAGGTCTCATGAGTCACCCTGTGCTGGAAGTTTACAAGGAACAAAGGTTGTAGATGGTGACTATGACAGCCAGCCAACAGTGTCTGCCACAGACTTCTTTGCCACCATTCTTCTATAACATGTTTAAATTAACAATTATTCTGAAAAAGTCTTCACGTTCATAACCTAAAACTTTCTTGTTCTAAATCAAGAAGTGAAAACTCATCTATAATCTGTTCATTCTCAAAGACAACTTTGAGAATTAACAAACCCAATTCTACACTGAACAAATATCTATACATCTTAGTGACACAGGAGTAAGGTAAGTGGGCCACCTGCCCCCCAGCCACTACAGGGTAATAATAAACTCATCTGCAAACCATTCTCCTTCTACCCTGTCGCATGTTCTGAGTCTGCCTCCATACTCAATATCTGCTTAAACTTTAAGATCACTCAGCCTGATCTTTTAAAGTGGAAAGAGCGGTCTGTTAGAAACATGCTTACCAACAGTGACACCCTGAGAAGGTACATGTAGAGTATGGGGAACCACCTCTTATCCACTGCATGAAGGGTCCCTGCTTTGGAAGAGAACAGCTGTCAGGATCCTTAGGTAACAGTCCATCATTAAAAGTCACAATGCCCTTAGAGGAATATTTTCTAAAGCAAAGTAGAACCAGTTTCCGTGAGGCTAGTGTTTCTCAAATTGCCTCTAAAATCTGTCTTGGATGCCATGTAAGATGCTGCTTAAAATTCAGGTTCCCAGGTCCCACCTTCAACAACTAAGCTTATATCTACCAGGTATCTATCTCCTGATTATAAGCTCAAGTCTGTGCATTTTTAGCAGTCTTCCCAGGTGGCTGCAAACTCAACATTGAGAACCACTTTCTCAGGTTGACATAGTAGAGTCATGGGCTGAGTGGACAGGCTGGCAGAGCTCTCAGTCAGGTCAACATGGACCTTCTGAAACAAAACGCTGGTAGGAGAACAATAATTTCAATTCTTTACAGAACCCATCCTCTGGACAAAGGCCTGACTACCTTTGCCAAACAAAATATCCATAGTGAGAGTGGCCACCTGACTAAACCAGGCTCTGCACATTCAAGCGTCCAACTGATTAATACCAGGACCAGGGAAATGTCTGTCCTGAAGAGATTTTCAGGATGCTGGAGCCAGCTCTACCTGAAGCTCTGAGATCCATAAAGGTTCAAAGCTGTGCCAGACCTACTCCTGCCATCTGTCTCAACCCTCCCCTCCACATGAGATTATCTGGGCCATTCCAGTCTTCCCTGCCTGGGCTCTGCTGAACCTCAATGTATAACTTCCCCAGAGTGGTTGTCTCTAAATGTTCTCTGGCTGCCCATAGCTAATCCCTCTGCAAACATCCTCTCTGATCTGTATTCCCTGACCTCACCAACCCCCTGTGGCTGATAACTGCTGCAGCAATGGGGCAACCTTGACACCCAGCTTCTTGGCCAATAGTTGGGTCACAGCCCACACCCAGTCACACTTACGCATCAGAGATCGTCAATGCTAGGTGGCTGTATTTCTTTATAGTTTGGAAATTTCTCTGATTTACTAACACATCTGCTGTGCCTCCTGTTGGTTTTAGCAAGAAGCCGAAGCATGTTCTGTGGCAACAGAAATGAGTGCTATTCTGAGAGTATGTTGGAAATCTGAAGGGGGTTTCCTGTGCCATTTGAAGCTGAGAAAGGAGGATCCTGGCTGGGGCGTTAGTACCCAAGTACATCTTCCTCCACCCCCAAAGTTCACTAAAATAAAGTTGGGAAAGTGGTTTTCCGGCCGCTTGCAGATATGAGAATATTTAACTTTCAAAGATTCTGATTGAAGCACCTATCTGAAGCAAAGTACGTTTTATCGTGCACATTCAAATGTATGTATCATCTGAAGATAAAAAAAAAAAAAAGGCTGGCGGATTCAGCTGAAGAGAAACCTAGCAGTTCTGAAATCTAGAAAATTAAAAGCCAGGCATCTGAAGCTAACCATGTAAAAGTGCTTGTAGGTGGTCAAAGAGGATGTCATGGGAGTAGTGTTAAATGTGCAAAAAGCCATCACGTTTCAGAGTATAGGGTGGCAAAGGTGGAAATCCTAGATTAAGTTTGTAAATCCAGAGTAGCATAAGGGTCAGACACAACTGAAACTGCAGAGGGTTAGGTGACTCAGACGGTAAAGAATCTGCCCGCAATGCAGTAGACTTGGGGTTCAATCCCTGGGCTGGGAAGCTTCCCTGGAGAAGGGAATGGCTACCTACTCTGGTACTCTTGCCTGGAGAATTCCATGTACAGAGGAGCCTGGCAGGCTACAGTCCATGGGGCTGCAGAGAGTCGGACACGACTGAGCAACTAACACACTTTCTTTCCCAGCTTAGAGAAGGATGGTAGGTACACAACTGGGAAATAGCCAGCTCAACATGGGTTCCCAGAGAAAGAGCTTAAAAGGCATTCCTGTTGGAAAGCATATTAAGCAGATTCCAAGCTGAGAATATGATACGTCAGATGGGAGAAGGGAGCATATGTGAGGACAAGGTCACAGCTCCTGCTTCTTTTATAATAGCACACCCTCTAGCCCCCCTCTGACATCTGGAGATGAGAACCCTGAACTACACTCTGTTATGTCACCAACAAGGTCAAGGTGAGATCACGGGAGTCCATGAGCTATTATAGTCGTCACAGCACCAAAGGAACCAGACTTCACGCCAGTACTGGCATGACTTTCCCCATGATTAATGCTTCACCTAGAAGCCTCAACCATCCCAGAATTCCTAACAAACACTTCAAATCTCTCATTATTAACATTTGAAGCTGACAGGTTTTGCTCACTGCATGCACACAGAAAAAACTCTTCTTCCATTGTAGGCATTTCAGCTAGGAACAACTGGGATACAAAGGCTTTGGTCCTACATCGCCCCAATGTAAACATCCAAAGACAGAGCAAAACCAAATATAGAAGGAATGCACCTAATTACTTGGTCACATGCCTTCACTCTATTTTTGGTCTACTAACTCAAATGTTTACAGCATATAAGAAAGGCTCATTATACTCTGATATTTTTATTGTCCAGAACTCAGAAGAAAAATCTTTTTCTGGATGAAAAGTCCCTTCTCTGACAGCCTCTATGGGGTTGCTGTGGATAAACAGAGGATGCCTTTGTCACACAGGGGCTTGTGGGCAGTGTCCTGCTTAGAACAGGAAATACCCTTCAGCTGAAAGTAGATCTGCTCCCTTATCTGCTGGTGTGCAAGCGTGCTTAGTTACTTAGTCATGTCTGATTCTTTCTGACCCTTTGGACTGTAGCCCATAAGTCTCCACTGTCCATGGGATTTTCCAAGCAAGAATACTGGAGTGGCTTGCCATGCCCTCTTTCAGCAGATCTTACTGACCCAGGGATTGAACTTGCATCTCCTGTGTCTCCTGTATTGTAGGTGGATTCTTTAGCCACTGAGCCATTACTTATCTGTTGGAAACATGCTTATTTAGTATGATGAGAAGAAGGGCCATTCCCTACTGAGCCACGCTTGGTGCCTCAGGGTAGGCCATGCCTACTTACATGTACCATCACGTTAGGATTCATCTACTTTTATAGAAGGTGGGAGAGTTGGGACATATCTCATTGTTCTAAGAAAGTTACAGTGCTTTTTGGTAGAAAAGTGATGACTGTTAAAACCATAGCTGGTCTTTGAAATTTTTAAAATAATCTCAATCATGAAATAATCACCTTAATTAACACTAAATGAAAATCTGATCTGCAGTGATTACACTTTGAAAAGAATAAATTAAGCTATACTAAGAAAAAGCCCTTAGTAAATAAATGTAGGCAAATTAAACCTATGACCTCACCAAAAAAAGAAAGAAAGAATGAACGAAGGTGCTCTGTGTAGAAAAGCACTAAAATATCAGAATTAAAAACCAGACCAGAAATCTTGATCATAAATTTAAAATTGTTGAATGTTTAAATTCTTATTTTTGAGGTATTTTTCTACCTAATGATTGACCATAAACTTTAGAAACAGTTTTTCCTATATCACCTATTTCTCTAATTATATAAATATTGGTATATTAAAAAGGACAAGAACATGGCATATTGTACTAGAAACAATAATGATAAGTCAGTAATGATAGGAAGAGATTGTAAAGCATTACAAAGTGGATATTTGTGGATAAACATCAAATTTTATGGTTATCTGTATTTCTTTCTAAAAGGGTAAACAATGGAACAAACCAGTTACTTGGCTACTGAGAACAACCTTTCTTTTCCTAATATAAGAAAACAGACTTAGTCTTGACAGAATCAGAGCAAATAACAATCTATTTTAGTTTGGCTCTTTAACCTAGGTGTTGGAGAAGGCAATGGCACCCCACTCCAGTACTCTTGTCTGGAAAATCCCATGGATGGAGGAGCCGGGTAGGCTGCAGTTCATGGGGTCGCTGAGAGTAGGACACGACTGAGTATCTTCACTTTCACTTTTCACTTTCATGCATTGGAGAAGGAAATGGCAACCCACTCCAGTGTTCTTGCCTGGAGAATCCCAGGGACGGGGGAGCCTGGTGGGCTGCCGTCTATGGGGTCGCACAGAGTCGGACACGACTGAAGCGACTTAGCAGCAGCTGTTAACCTAGGTGTAGAAGTTTTGTCCCAAAGGAGTGTTTCGATACTGCTAAGGATGAGACAAGTCAAGGGCCTTCCCCACATAAATCCAGAGCTCCAAAACAAAGGGGCCTCAAGTACACTTTGAAGGAGGTCAGCGACACTGAATCAGCAGACTGAGGGCTTAGAGTTAATTTGCTACTCAAACTTCCCTGTAATCGATCACGGGTAGTATTCCACTGACTTGGAAGCATAGCCTATCAGGGGCATTTAATGAGTGATTTCTCTCAATGGTTCACTCATTCATTCATTTGAACACTTACTGGATGCCTACTATGTAGTTGTCTGTGGTATTACACAGATTGACATCCACATATCTCTATGCTCATAGATTTCACTTGGGTTAAGTGGAACCTATGTGTGTGTTTTACACACTATGTGTGTAAAACAGATAGCTAGTGGGAAGCTGCTGAATAGCACAGAGAGCTTGGCTCAGTGCTCTGGAACGAGCAGTGGGATCAGGGGGTGTGGGAGGGAGGCTCAAGAGGGAGGGGATGTGTGTATATTTATAGCAGATATTTTGGTGTACAGCAGAAGCTAACACAACATTGTAAAGCAATTATACTCCAATAAAAACAACTAAGTAAAAATACAAGTGAAAAAGAAAAAGAACCAAAGATATGTACCTGCAGCTACAACGCCATGAGATGAATGCTACAGTAGAAGTGTGCGCAGTGCACAGGAGCCCAGAGGGATGCCCTTAACACGGAGGTATCTTTGGAGGGCAGATCTGAAAAGCTAGGTGACCCCTGGTGACCTAAGGCATTCTCCCTCCTGTGTCACTGGTAGTGTAGTTGGTATAATTCACAGCTCTTTCCCTCGGGGCTGGCTTACATTGCACTCGCCAGGGGCCAAGGCTCCAACAGCATTATAAATTCATTAAGCCAAAGAACATCTAAGAGCCCATCTACTCTAGGGGTTCCCAAGTCTGGCTGAGCCCAGCCCAGAGACTCTGATGTAACATGGTTGGAGGCCCTGACAATGCTCTCTTGCTGTGGTTGTTGCCGCCGGCCCATGAACCAGCATTTGGGAAGCCCAGACTCCATCCACTTCAATTTTCAGGAGAATTTTAGAGGAAATTCATACCCACAGAATTGAAATGGCTCCATCAAATTTCAGGCACATGAGGACAGCAATGATGGAACATCTGGGCAAATAAATTTTGGGCCCAAACACTTCCAAAAAGCATTTCCAAGGTGCATGATATAAGCCATATATTAATAAAACAGAACCATTTGTACAAAGTCATGGACTGTAAAGTAGGAGAGAAAAAATATCAAGAAAACTGGATTTAATAAAGGTATTTGTTGCAATGAGCTATAAATTACCACTGTTCTTCCTGACAGAAAAAATGCAAAAGGAAACATATTGAGTTGAAACTCCCATTCTCTAAATAAGGATACTTTATCAGAAAAACAGGTTTCTGTCCTTAGGAATACATTCTAAGGAAAAGCTTATTAGCATAGTGCCATGCCTACAGTAGACACTTTAACTATTGATTGAAGGAATGAATGAAAATATGAATGTGTGTGTGTGTGTGTGCGTGCATGCTCAATTGTGTCTGACTCTTTGTGACCACATGGACTGCAGCCCCCAGACTCCTCTGTCCATGGAATTTTTCAGATAAGAATATTGGAGCAGGTTGCCATTTCCTACTCCAGGGGATCATCTTCACCCAGGGACTGAACCCGTGTCTTTTGAGGCTCCTGCATTGGCAGGAAGATTCTTTACCACCTGGAAAGCCTGAATATGTGTCATCAAGAAAATGTTTTTCTATGGCCACAGCCTACATTAATCTTTGATGGAAGCTGAGGGTATATTAGGAAATAATGTCTTATTTAGGCATTTGTACAGAGTGACAGAAGAATAATACAGGTCTATAACTTTCAAGGTAGAGATGAGACAGCCTCTTGCAAATGAAAAGGTACTATTTCTAATGTAGTGGGAGAGAGTCATCTGTGTGCATGTATATGTATAAAGGGAGGGGCTAGAATGCAGGACTCTGGCCCCGGGGATTCATAACACATCCACTCTGAAATCTACAGGAGCCAAGGCAGAGACCCATCTCCCATAGACATAAAGGGATAAATCCCTTCATATACCCATGCAGCCGAGATGCAGTCTACTGGGGTTCTCAGATTTTATTCCAATAAGTAAGGTCATTATTTACATATAGCTTTAATTTCATGAAAATATACTCTATTTCAAATTTTAACAGCAGCTGGGGTTCTGTTTTCTTTTTTATTAAGATGTTTATCTCTGGGGGAGAATATGCAAGTTTTATAGTATCTTTATAGATACAATTTTTTACAAAATGAGAATTGCCTAAAAGGAGAAACTTAATTAAAAATGCATGTGATGAAGAAGACAGTGATTCATATACCATTTATAAAAAATAGAGAAACTCTCATTTTACATTGGTAGACTTGAAAATCCCCAATTTTCAATAAAAAGGAAATGCATTCTAGTCCCCTACGAGTTGAACTGCATAGTTTTAGGCTACTTATTAAAATCTCAAAAACTGTATCAAATTTCCCATTCAAAAGTGCTGATATCCTTTTGTGATATCCATAGTGCAATCTGGATTTGTGATAAATTCTTTGAAGATTGTAACCCCGCTATATTTTAATTGTAACAAATATGAATATCAAGAGTGATTTAGTTCCCATTTTTACTAACCATTATTCATGATTACCATTTTCAGTTTTATTTGCTGTCTTCTACAAAGTAATGTTTTCTCATTATTGCATTTTAAAATACAGAAATTTGAAAGCTTTACCAAAACTCTCAGAGATAGCACTAACAGCTAGTAAAGATGTGTACCTGAGGTAAAATGAAATGTGTGAACTATTGGAACGAAGTCCAGGAGAGGATATCAGCGGGATCCCTCATCAGTCATGTCCCTCAAAAAGGAAAATTTGTCAAATAGAGATGCATGGGCATTCAAAAACATTGACTGAATTAAACTGAACTGAAGGAAACTTGCCTGAGATGGAAAGAAGTATTAAGAAATAAACTAGGTCTTTGCAAAATGCTGATCCCTTCCCAATAGTTCAAAGTATTTAATTTGTTGTTCAGTCACTCAGTGGTGTCTTGACTCTTTGCAACCCCATGGACTGTGGCCTGCCAGGCTCCTCTGTCCTCCACTACCTTCCAGTTTGCTCAAATTCAGGCCCATTGAGTCGATGATGCCATCCAACCATCTCATCCTCTGCCGTCCTCTTCTTCTTTTGCCTTCTTTCCCAGCATCAGAGTCTTTTCCCATGAGTTGGCTCTTCAGCTCAGGTGGCCAAAGTATCGGAGCTTCAGGATTAGTCCTTCCAATGAATATTCAGGATTGATTTTCTTTAGGATTGACTAGCGTGATCTCCTTGCAGTAAGGGACTCTCAAGAGTCTTCTCCAGCACCGCAGTTTGAAAGCATCTTTGGTGCGCAGCCTTCTTTATGGTCCAACTCTCACATATGCATATGAATAATGGAAAAACCATAGCTTTGACTATTCGAACCTTTGTCGGCAAGGTGATGTCTCTGCTTTTTAATATGCTGTCTAGGTTTGTCACAGCTTTTCTCCTAAGGAGCAAGTGTCTTTTACATATTTAATTGGAAGAGGCCAAAGAGCTCACCTGTGCAGCTTCTCACGCCAGGAATCCCCTTCACTGGTGGTTCTCAGTTGGGGTATGTTTGCTTCTCAGGGAACATTTGTCAGCATCTAGAGACATTTTGTGTTGTCACAATTGGGAAAGTGTGCTACAGGCGTCTAAGAGGGTAGAGGACAAGGATGTTGCTGAACATTCTACAGTACACAGGGCGCCACTTTTCTCTCACCCCTACCCTCCCACACAAGTAATTGTTTGGCCCAAATGTCAACAGTGCTGTGGTTGAAAAACCTCTAAGGGATGACCCAACAGATCACCTCTGCTTATCTCTTTTTTAAAAAAACCACTTTTTTGAGGAATGATCAACATAGAAAAAGTTATTTAATGTATACAACTTGATAAGTTTGGAGATAAGTACATATCTGTGAAAAAATCATCACCGCAATCTACAACATAAATGTAACCATCATCTCCTAGGGAAGGCGCACTCACAGCCATGCCCTGAGCACATCTTTAAAATGTTGGCAGTAACCTCCAGTGAACAGACCTCCTTTATTTTGAAATTCATAGATGAATAACATTTGCCAAAAGCACTACAGAAGAAGTACACAAATACACAAATCACATATTAAAGTCAAAATGCCTTTTCCATATTTTAAAAACGTATTTATTTATTTGACTGTGCTGGGTCTTACTTGGGGCATGTGGGATCTAGTTCCCTGACCAGGAATCAAATGCAGGCCCCCTGCACTAGGAATAACTGGACCACCAGGGAAGTTTCTCCACGTTAATATTATGTTTTCTAATCTATTTAGATGATAGAAATCAGAGGACACAGTAAATAAATTTACATGCTGAATTTTTGCTGGTTGTGTCATTTTTAATTCTATTATTTGGTAGCTTTTAAGGCTTTAAGTCTGTATCTTTTTTTTCCCTATGAAGATTTTTTAATTTTGATTTTTTTCACTACTGTGTTTCAGACTAAACAATATTACTGATTTCTTTTTATGAAGGGTGATGACTATGCTCATCTCTCTCCAATTCTTGGTTTTGGCTGGTTTTGTTATTATTCTTAAGTCTATTTCTTAATATATTAACATTAGACAGCTTAAATTCTTACGAAAAACAAGGAAACTGGTATGCTCACATAGCTTCAGCTCTTGTATTCCCTTTACCTCCAATATTTTATTATTTTAGTTCATTAATATCTATTATAGTTACATTCCATTCTTAAACTGTACTTAAATCACTCATGCTTTGTGTACAAATCCATTTCAAAGACAGCAGATGAATAAACAGTGTTTCTAAAAGTGAAATGGCTTAAATGAAATCCCTAGTAGAGACACAGTGTGTTGGGACCACAGAGAAGAAAATAGAACCCACATCGTCCCCGGGTGAGAGGATAACAGACCCGTCTCTAGCTTCCTTCACATCTTCTGAGTCACTCTCAGACACCATGCTACCCATCATCCCCTTGTGTTACATTCTTTCTTCCTTTTCTGATGTACCTCTTCAAGGATTATTCCCTACGGAGTGAGTGAGAACTTCCCTGAGACGCTTGCATGCTCCAAGTGTCAGTGTTTATTTTTTCTGATTTTCTCTTTTTCCTCCCTTTTCCTTCCATGTTTGACTGATAATTTGACTTGGTTCAGTATTCTTTAAAATATTCAGAAATTTGAAGGCATTATTCCATTGCTTCTAACATCCAGTGTGGTTAATGAGATGTGTTTGTTTTGTGAGTCACCTCTGAAAGCTCTTAGGGTTTTCTACTTTCTCCTTTCGAGTCCAGGAATTTCCATTCAACACCATTCCTTTGAGAGTGTTCCCTTCCTCAGGGCCTCCATTACATGTTTCTGGGGTTCCTCGAAGGATTTTCTGGGTTTATTCTCTATGTCTTGTCACTGGTCTTCCATATTTGCTGAGTTGGTCTTTTGGTTCTGCCACGGCAGGTTCCCTTGACTTCACCTTATAGTTTGCCAGCACAATCTCTGGCCCTGTTCTTTCTGACCATTTATCAGTTATATACTTCATTCCAAGAATTCCTTCTCATTACCCACTTGATCTTTTCTGCATAGCAGAAAGCTATGGAAATATGAAAAGCTCTTATTTTCAGGATTCTATATCCCCTTGACTCTCTAAGAATCCTAACTAGGAACATTTAAAATTGAAATCTGTCCCCTGTGTTACTTGTTTCTTCTTGAATAGGTTCTACTAGTTTCTCTCTGTCTTTCTATTTTGCTAAAGATTTTGCTTAAATGTCTGGTGATCTTACTGTGCCTATCTGTTAATGAGTGAAGAACATGATTAATATGAAGAATTGGAATGGGTCTTCTCTGTGGGTGCTTGGGTCTCTTTCTCTAACTGAGCCCTTCCTACGTGGGAGTTCTGATCACAAGTACTTTAACAGGAGCATACAGTGTTGATTCCCTAGACTGTGTGGAACTGTTCATCAAAGGGTCCCAAACTTCCCAAGTTAAGTTATGTGACCCAAGCCATTGAGGCTCTCTCAACCAGAACATGACATCTTAAATGAAGCAAACAAAAACTGAAGAAAAAAAAAGACTGACATTTATTCATCATCTTGGCTAACTGACACTTTGCTGAAACTTAGACCCTTAACTTTGCTCTGGACAAGCCTGATTCTCCAACCTTTCCTGGGAGCTACTCTGTGGTCATGAATTTTTTCTCTGCCTAAGTTTGCCAAAGTCAGTTTCTGTAGCTTGGACACATAGAAGCTAAGCTGTTGAAGGCAGAAAGGAAAACTGATCTTTGTTGGGCTAATGTTAGGTAACAGGCATTTCACACTTTTGTATATAATCATCATGGTGATGGTTTAGTTGCTAAGTTGTGTCTGGCTCTTGCAACCCCGTGGACTGTAGCCTGCCAGGCTCCTCTGTCCATGGGATCCTCCAAGAAAGAGTGCTGGAGTGGGTTGCCATTTCCTTCTCTAGGGTTATCTACTGAACCCAGGAGTCGAACCTGGGTATCCTGCATTGCAGGCAGATTGTTTACCAACTGAGCTGCGAGGGAAGCGTGATCATCCTAATGCTAAGAAATAGCTATAATGACCATTATTTCTGAAAACAAACAAACAAACAAACCCACTGAAACTGAGCATATGTATTCTTTTGTCCAAGCCACCGGAAAAAGCCCTGGAATCCAAGTCAGTCTGACAAAGTATTCATGGAGTATGATACAGACCTGGCTGCAGTTAAGAGGATGGGAAGAATACAGGATGAGAGATTTAAGGCTGGAAAACCAGAAAGAGAAATTTAGACTCAATGTGTTAAGGAAAAGGAAATCACAGTCTCATCCTTAATAGTGGAGTGGCATAATAAATCAAAGGAGAATTTAAGAAAGATGATCTGTGACATGTGGAAAGCATTTAGAGGGCTCATGGTGGAATAAAATAGACCAGTTAGGAGGCTGCTGCAGTGATGAAATGGCAGCAGGTGGAGAGAAAGAGACAGTTTACAGATGGATTTGGAAGGAAATTTCACAGGATTTTGTGACTGAATGGATATTGTAGGGGATGAAGAAAGATGAGCCAAAAATGACTAAAAGATTTCGAGTTGCAATGAGGAAAGCTGAGTGAATGTATTCTCCTTGTCTCCCTCCCAGATTTCCAATGAAATAAACTAGGAATGCAAAAACAAGAATGAATGCTTAATGGTGTGACAAAGAGGAAATAATGCTAAGGGTCCACAAAATGTTAGACTCTCTGGAAGATGTAAAGAAGAGTGAATCAGAATGATGGAAAAGCCAAGAGTGCTGAGTAGCCAGGAACCAAACAGAGGCAAAAGAGAACAGCCCCTGAGCAGAGGGTTACCCCTGCATCCCCAACAAGGCCCCTCCTCCCACCACCAAAAGTAGTACAGGCGGAGTTGGGAGTGCAAGCAGGTGCAGGGCGGCTACCGGAGGAAGCATGTCCTCCACTAAAGCAGAAAGAGAGCTGAGGTCCTGAACCTCACCTCTTAACTCCAGGCTTCATTCAGCTTAGATCACTTAGTAAATTAGCTATGGAATCTGCCACAGGAAGCTTCTATTTACAGCAGTAGACTTAGAAAGAAAATAAGGCAGTTCCTTAGCTACTACTGTTCCAAAACAACTAACACAAACTTGGGGAAAAATATAGCATAAAGCACAGATATGGAGCAAATTCTTAAAAATCAAGGTGACAGTATTGTAATTTTATGCTAAATAGATGTGAAGATACATAAAATGCATGATTTTCTTTAAAAATTAATAAAAGAGATTCATATAAAGGTTGAAGAAAAAACCTGAATGGATAAGTAGCCATAAAGGAAATGATGTATTTTTAAAAGATCTCCTCTCCTAAAACAAAACGGTTCAAATGGATTAAAACCCAATAGCCTTCTAAGCCTTCCAATTCTCAACTATTTTAACTTCTCCCACAACTGAGAGGAAAAAAATAGAAGTCTTTCTAATTATGATCCTAGAATAGCCTGATGCAGAACCTGACATGTTTCACTTTTGCTATATTTTACTTATGAATATGACATCACAGTCCTAAATAAAATACTAACAACATAAAACACAGTGTATAAAAATACATACCATTTAACCTTGTTTAAAAAGTTTAGTATTAGGAAACCAATTCATAAATAAGAAACATAAACATCGCTTCTTGGCCTTTTGGCTAAGATCAAGTGTAGAAACATAAACAAGTTAACACTTTTGAAATCTATCATCATTTTGAGGGATGTTAAAAATGAATATGAAATCAATCTCTATGATCAATATAAATTTATTTTAATATATAGGAAATATAAAAGTACATTCTTAATTTGAATAGGTTATTTATTAGAAACTAAAGCAAACATTATATATAGTAAAATCTACACTAAAGTTGGAAATATGAAAAAATATTCACTTTCATAGTATTAATAATATTCTGAAGGTTTTACCTAGTACACTACAGGAATAAATTTTAATTTAAGAGGCATAAATGTTTAATTAGACAGAGTCAAATATAAGATTGTTTACAGGTAATTTAATTACCTATACAATAAAATTCAAGAGAATAGAATTAAAAATGATTAAAACTAATAATCCAGTTCAGAAATAGAACTGATACACTAAAATAAATAGCTTTCTTTAAATTTCAGCAAAAAACAATTTTAAAACGTCAGGCCTAGAAATGGTAGTCACAACAACTCCATAATGTATAAAATATCCAGGAATGATAAATAACAATTATGCAAGAGCAATATAAAAAAGAACTATAAATTTTAAAAGCTGTTAAAAAAGAATCAAGAAATGGGAAATTATTTAAAAAGAAAAAAACACAAAATAAATTCAAAGGGTTATTAAATATAAGAACACGCCTCACCTTCCTAATATACAATACATTTTAAAAATAATGAGGTATTTTCTTCTAATAGATTGAGAAAGTTAAAAAAAGTATACCACCAACTAGGTGGGGATATAGATATACATATCCATTGTGAATGGTACCATATTTTGGTATAGTCAGTATACTAAATTTATATTTTCTAGTGAGGTGGATGAACCTAGAACCTGTTATACAGAGTGAAGTAAGTCAGAAAGAGAAAAATATACATCAACACATATATATGGAATCTAGAAAAATGGTATCGATGAATCTATCTATAGGGAAGGAATGGAGATACAGAGGCAGAGAACAGACGTGGGCACAATTGGGGAGGGAGAGAGTGAGACGAATGGAGAAAGTAGCATCAGCATTTATACACTATCAGGTGTAAGATGGATAGCTGGTGAGAAGTTGCTCTGTAGCAAGGGAGCCCAGTCTGGCGCTCTGTGATGACCTGAGGGTTGGAGGGACAGGATTCATGTATAATTATGGCTGATTTGCATTGATGCATGGCAGAAACCAACACTATGTTGTAAAAATTAAAAAATAAAAAAAATAATTTTTAAAAGCAAGGTTCAGAAAAAAATTCATATTGTACATTCCTAGCCTTGAACCAGTATTTTTGATTCTAGGAATTTGTTTTATAAACATGCTCACAAATGTACTGAAGAAATTCAAGGCAATCAACATATTAGACCATCAACATAATCAAGCCCCAAATTATTAATAACAAGGGGCTGATTCAATACATTATGGCACATCAATTCCATGAAATACTAAAAATCTTCAAAATATTAAGCTGCTCTACATTGTATAAAAATGGTCATAATATATTATTGTAGTAAAAACATGTTTCAAGATGTTACATTATGTTGATATAGTTATGATGAAAGCATACACAGCCATAATTTCTGGAAAGAGACACATTAAACTAGTAATAGTGATTATCTCTTGGTTAGCAGGCAGAGGTGAGAATAGCTGCTTTAAATATTTCTGAATATTGAAAAAAAGTTAAACAGACACCTTCGGTTGTGTTCCACAGAAACAGACACCAAGAAAAGAATGAATGCAAGTGATTTATAGTGAAGTGCACGCAAGGGAGTCTTGTCGGGGAGTGGGCAGTGGGCCAGTGAACAAGAGGAAGCTGTGGACACGTGCTGTGTTATCTCAGGCGAGGTTCCCGTTGCCTGAGGGAGCTTTGCCACACTCCAGGGTGTATTCCTTAAACCTGTGAGCAATGGAACTGAGCCTTTCATGCTCTGGCACCCGTCAGTCATTTGTCAAGAGCTGCCCCAGAAGGAATGGAACCAGAGTCTGACTCTGAGTATTTTCTGGCAAGAGGGAATCCTCTGAAGGAGAGTTACAAGTGCCCAGTGTTAGAAGGGAAGCCAAAAAACGGCAGGGTGTACAGAAATACATAAAAAGGGATGGTAAAACGGGATCTAAAGGGATCTGGGTGGAGAGCCAACAACATCCACTATGGTATACTATTTCTATAATAAGATATGCGTGTGTGCATGCTCAGCTGTGTCTGACTCTTTGTGACCCCATGGACTGTAGCCCACCTGGCTCTTCTGTCCATGGAATTTTTCAGTCAAGAATTGCCTGGAAAAGGTTGCCATTTCCTACTCTAGGGGATCTTCCCAATCCAAGGATCAAACTCGTGGCTCCTACATCTCCTATGTCTCCTGCATTGGCAGGCAGATTCTTTACCTCTAGGGCCACCTGGGAAGCCCATAATAAAACATGCATTTTCATAAAAAGTAAGAAATGGAGAGAGGGCAAGAGCGAGAATGCAACTTGTAAAGCAAAATTCTCCATGAATGCTCACAAGTTCCACATGAGTGTCAGAACCAACTAGATGCCCTCCTGCCCCACTGGTTCCTTCTCATAATTCTACCTGTCTATTAAAAAACCAAGATTAAGTAGCCCTTCATAGACGTTAAGGCCTTTTTCTCTCCTCTTGTTCACCTTTTCCACCTGAAGTGAGATAGGTTGAGATCTTGAGGAATTAGAGGAACCCACACACCCTCTGCTGACCCTAACTAGAGCCACACAACTCAGCCATTCATTTAGCCTTAATGCTGCAAAAGCTGGAGCGCCTGGCAACTCAATTCTGAAGCTAAAGTTTAAACAGAACTCCCAGTTAAGGAATGGATAGGCTCTGAGAATCTGTTTATTCTGTTCAACTTGTTTGACTTCATGACAAATTTGTTTAAAACATTCCTAAAATGAATGAGTTGAGGTTTCTGCCTCAGCGTGGTCACTGAGCAGAAAAGAATGTCTCAGAAACGTCCCTCAAGCCTTATCACTCTAGGTGTCTCTGAAGGATATCACAACCTTCTGCTACAGACAGCTGCTGCCTTGGCCTCAGGGCTGGACCGGGCAGACAATTCAAGTTGGGCCTTTTGTGAGTCTGTATAAAGTCCATCTTGGAAACCTTCCATGCTTTTGTTTCTTCATCTTTAAAATGGATGCAATGTCAATGTATGACAAAACCCACTGCAATGTTGTGAAGTAATTAGCCTCCAACTAATAAAAATAAATGAAGAAAATAATAAAAAATAAAAATAAAATAAAATAAAATGGATGCAGTAACTATTGCTCCGTTTACCCTCCCGAGTTGATGTGAAGATGAACCATGAGATCACACACATGAAAGAATCTTGTAAACTATATAATGCTTTATACCAAGTCACTTGTTTACACAAAGATACCAGATATTAAAATGGGGGAAGAAATAGGGTCTTCAAGATCTGAATCCATGAAAGTTGGGAGGTACTTGTTCAGGAAAGATGTGTGTGGCTGTGGATGTGTGGAGTGTGAGTTGGCAGTAAAGCGTCCGAATCAAAGAACACTAAGCTATGGAGAGAAGGCCTGGGAACCTGAGCAGTAGGGTAGGAACTGAGGTACAGATTTGGGAATCATCAACATGGGGGAGGTGAATCCATGGCTATGGAAAGCACACCTTTGAAAATTTCACCTCCCTTTTCGTTTTTGCAGCCATATAATTCTTATACTGATCCTAGCTGTCTTTTGTTGGGGTTATCAAAATGCACAACTTTATTAATAAAAAATGATTGCCTTCATTGCTGCAAAATGTTAAATGGTTCTTTTGAGTCCCTATTCTCTTACTGTATACATTATCCATTCAAAATATCATGCAAATCATGGGTTTTTCATGGCCATATAAACTACACATGTGGTCTCTTCTTTCATGTAACCTAAACCATTTCTTAAGTTACTGTTTTGAGTGCATAAATATACCTACCATATTATTTAAGGTAAAAACAGTGAGATTTAAAAATTGTCAATATATATGGCAATGCTTGAAAATCACAATTTTGCATATTCGTGAATAAAGAGATTTACATAATTGTTTTTATGACCTGAGAATCCCTTTATTTGGCCCAAAACAGCACTACTGCAAAGTCAAGTTTTTTTTTTAAAGACATCTGTGTTGTTTGAAATGTAGCTGGGACTGAACTCCAGGACTTGTCAGTCTGGGTCAGTTGCTTTTTCCCCTGATGCTAAAACCATGAACAATTTCTTCCACCTTTGACAGTTCTCACATACGAATTCATTGTTGGTTTTCTTTTTTAAAATTTCATACCATTTACATCAGAACTCTTGAGACCTTTGGAGTTAGTTAAAAGTATTCCTGCTTCAAATAGGTTAGATTCTACTGAGACTACAAAAAATCTCACATTAGTTTTCTGAAGTATAGTATTAAACTGCAATTCTGCTTATCTTAATAATTAGAATTTACCTGAGAGCCAATTTACTTTTTATTTAAATTAAAGGAATGAGTAGATGTTAATGGTTCACAATTTAAAAATGGTATAAATGGGGAAAAGCCCTTTCTGCACCATTTTAACTTAAATTTTATTGATTTTGCTGATTATATGTGTTAAATACGTATTCATCAATTCCCTTTGCCTAGTTTCACTAAATTTTCCTTTTCCATAAGAAGATACAACATTATTTAGCCTTACAGCATTTTAAATCTCTAAATATGTGTGTCATTTGTGATAAGGTTAATAGCACAAACTTCATGTAAAACATACTTAGAGCAATTATGTTTGTAGGTAAGACATACTTTAAACTGTACAGTAACTAAAGATGTATATAATTCATGAAAAGAAAAACCAGAAACACCATACATTAAAAAAGGAGAGAGAGATTAGAAATCATTTTTCATTCCCTTTATCATTAATGACGTCATGGTACAGATGAGGGATTTGAGGTTGTTAAATGACCAGCCCAAGACACACAGAGACATGCGTGTATGTATGTACACACACACACACACACACACACACACACACACACACGTCAGAGCAGTTCCATTTTGTTTACTGCTATGTCCTCAATGTCTGCTACAGTCACAGTGTAAAGTCAGGGACAAAACAGTAAATATTTGTTGAAAATGCAATTTATTTATAAATAAAACTCAAATCTTTGCATTGTTCTTTCCAATACACAAATGGAAACATTTAACATGTCAGTCTTGCAAATTTGTTGGGAGAATAGAATTGATAAACTGTGTGAAAGAAACTGTGTGAAAGAAGAAATAATGAAAACAGGTAAGTACATGCAAACCTAAAGCAGCCTTATTATTGCCGTTTAAATTTATAAAATCTCCCACTTTTCTTACTGTAGGTCTATAAATCTAAGAAAAGCAAAATTTACAGGAATGATAATTTTAAAGACAACTATTTTAATTTCTTGAATGATCTGGCTAGGAGAAAGCTTTTGGGTCTAAATAGTGAGGTATTCATTTTTAATGGTAGTTCTATGAAGGAAAAGAATTCTTTGTTACGTGCTAATCTTACAGCATAACAAACGAAGCAGTTATTTGAAGATTTTCATCTAGATTTTCATAAATTAAAAATAACATCAACTGGAAGTTTTCAGTCAATCTTATCTTAGAATTCTTTCTATAATATGAAAATCTATACTGTAAATTGCTTTATATCCTTTTCTATTGAACATAACTTTGGAGTTGTCATCAACACCACTGGTCATATGACAAGTAATAAAATATTCAAATTGATTGTTAGCAAATAAAGACATACAATTGTTAGTAAACAAGGACTAAGGCATCTGAATTGGACACAATTAAAATTATGTATGATGAAACAGTGTTTCAAAATCTTACAGTGGTTCAATAAATAGGTTAACTGGGAAGAGACTATTGAAAAATAATTTAAACACAGTACAATTTAAATTATAACCAAGAGGAGTATAGAAACTAGTTTGTTAAATCATCATTACACATACTATAAGAATACCTAGAGAATGAACTCACATGGATGAGTGCTCAAAATCATTTGGACCAATTTTTTAAAGCAGCTTTAATATAATTGACTCCAAAATCAAGATATTAAATGCCAACTTCTAACCGGCAATAATGCTTATGGCTAAGACAGAAATGAGATTCTTTACAGAAACGCTGACACAGCCCTAACTGTAGGCACTTGAGTGTGTGGCTATAATTCTTTTTTCAAATCTTACCCAGTAAAGCTTCAGGTAAAAGAGTCCACAGAATATGCAAACAGTAAGAGACAGCCCTGGAGCTTTTACAAAGCCACAGACCTGTGACACATTTATATTCATCTCTGATTGCTTACTACTAAATAATGAAATCATTCACAATGTATTGATTAGCTTTTTAATAGATAAAAGGTGGGCCATGTATTGTGAAAATCAACATTTCTTAATTCACTAGGTTTGCAAGAGCTACGCATTTTAAGCTGACAGTGTAAAACCTCTGAAAGGTTTTTCAAAAAAGCCTTGTGCCTTACTTAGCATTTTGACCACTAATCAGAAACAATGAAAAGAAAATTAAGGAAAAAACTACAGAATGAAAAGTAACAATGCCTTTCTTTTCCATTCAGAAATCTATTGAGCTATAAACTAAATTCCCAAGAGGAGTCAGTTTCCATGTGGAAAGCATTTAAAACTGAAGGACACAACATAATCTTAAAATTAGAACAGGCCAAGAGAACACCATTTATACTGGGAGGTGAGTGACTGGAACACATGGTCTAATTGTCTAATACCAATTCTCATTTTTAAATAATGTCTAAGATAATGATGCTTTTAAAGAGGAGTCCATTTTAAAGCCCAGCCAACTCTAAGTTGTAACCATGATATGGTGGTATTTTTTTCTCCTCAGCACTGTCATCTAGGCAACAGACAATTATTGATCCTACACTAGGAAACACTGTTTTGATGTTTATTGATCAAAACTATATGAGGGAAATTGTGATTTCTGAATGGAAGACAGTCATGAATTATTACTTCTTGTAAATACAGAGCTGTGGATAAATAAATATATGTTATGACTATCACACTTAATAACTATTAGAATTAACAATTTGTTAAAGTAAACAAAAATAACCTCAATAAGCTCATGCGGGATAATACTGTATAATGATGAACTTAAAACTGTAACACTTTGCATCACAAAGTATTCTGATTTTATAGGTTTCTAAAAATTTGCTAAATTGCATCGCTTTTTTAATTTATATTTTACTTGATAAACTCATCATTGTATCCCAGAAAAACAAGTTGAAATGTATAACAAACTAATTTTTAAAATCATCACTAAATTTTATCTTAAACTCAAGTTAATCATCCATTTAAATTCAAATTTAATCTTTTTTACAATCTGCATTTTACTTAGAGGCAAAATCACACTTATTATGAGTTACAAATAATCATGCAAATCTGCAAGAAGTTGTCAACTGGCGAAGTTTTTACCTTGTATCATGTCACAAAATAACACTCATTTTATTATAATGTTAACTCCAAATGCTAATATTCTTTTCATTCGATGGCAGATGAGAAATAATGTGCTATTAATGTTTTTATAAAGAATATGTTGCTGTACAAGAATTTCAAAGAAAATAATACATTTGGGATTGCTACTTAGATTCTGCAAATGCCTAGTAATCTTACTTTAGGCATAACAAAACCCTGAACACAGGCCAGGAAAACTGGGCAAGGACAGTTCGCAGACACACATACTTCATAGTTTACCTGCATATATTTATCCATTCAGCTTAATGTTTTCTTAAAAATTATAAATATCTCCCAAGTAAGTAAAAACCTGTTCCAGTGTTACATGATAGTGACTTATTTGGGCTGAACTCCCTCTAACTATTTTCATATGAATCAGACAAATTTCTTAAAATTAAAATTTCAATATCCCCAAATGAATCCACTACTCATTTAAAAATATTTAGCATTTTATGATGGCAGTGGGAATGGAAAAGTAAAATCCATTGCCAACAATAATCCAGCCTTGTTCCCTCTGCTTCTCACCAGGGGCAGATGGACTAAGTCCATTTGGTTCCTAGAAAGTGAAAAAATTAGTTTTCAAACATTTGATCCACTTGCTTCTGGGATTTAGCAAAGAAGTTCAATATTAGCTGAAAAGGTAGAATAAAATTAGAAGCCATTTAAAGTGCCAATGTATTACTTTTTTTTTTTTTTTTTTTTTTTGATACTTGCTGGGGTGGGGTGAATGTTGGGCTTGGGGGGTGTTTCATTTAGATCTACCCAGCTCAGCCATTCTGTTTTCCTTTCACATTCTAACCCCCTTGTGTTATAAGGCTGGAAACAGCTATAAGATTGTGGAGAATGTAAACAGCTTTTTATTGTCCAAAAGGATGGCAGTGTAAGGAATGTGTGCTTATCACCCAGCTGCAGCTCCCCACCGCACTTACCATGATAAAGTGCTCCAGGAAAAAAAACGTTACAACCCAAGTACAACCCAAAAATGGATTAGAATTTGACATACACTTCCTTAAAAACTAATCAATCAATCCATGCTGTAATATTAGAATCTAGCTCTTAAGGAAGGTATATAATCCTGTCAAGATGTATTTCTTATTCCCTATTGACTCTGGTGGTGTGGAGGAAAAAAAAATCTAACATTCCCCATACAGTAGTTGATAGAAGAACTTTTCCCAACACATCCCCCAATATGGTCCCTCATCTTTAACAGTCTAATACAGTGGAACAGATACACAGTTGATGATCACTGAATGCAAAGTTAAATGAATGAAAAAAAAAAATGAATGAACTAAGAGATCCTTGAAGATCCTACCTAAGTAACCTAAGTACCTGATTTCTCCAGGCTTTTACAGTTTAACTTAATACATACCATACAAATGTGCTTTGTTAGATCATATTGTATTGGCATCCAGATCAAGCATTTTAAAAAACAAATGATACTGAAGACTAATGTGAAAAATATGTGGCATGCTTAACGCCTGGAATGCAAAATATATTTTAACATGTAATATTGTATATAGCCAGTATGTGCTGGCTCATTCAACGACAACGTGGGAGCATCACTAAATTTTCTTCTTGATGCCATTGAAGAATTTCTTAGTTAATGCTGCGCAGGTGAAGCTCATCTCTGTTGTACAAAGAATGAACCGGCCTTTCGGTGTTCTCGCCCCATTCACTAAGAGATTTTAGAGTTCCTTCCATCCCTAAACTTGCAAATATCTCTGCGTCTACAACATGATATGTATCATACAGAAACTTTAATAAGTTATTTAGTTTTTCCCTCGGGGAAGTGGGAGAGAGAGAGAGAGAAGAAGGAAAGATGGAAGAAAGGGAAGAATAGATCATCATGCTTGTGTTCCTTACCCCTGTTTTAACAGCCCAGATTCAACTGGGCAGTCTTGAGTATGAGGACCAAAGAAGCCCTGGCTTCTGGCGAAAGCCCCCTTAATAGCACAGTATTAAGTGCCAAGAGAGCAGGAGAAACCCATCACAGACGTGGACTGAGCCACAGCAATCCCCTTACAGAATTTTATTTTAAAAGTTGTTTTCTTGAAGATTTTACTTGGGGTCTCCCTTAAACAGAATTATCTAGCAATCCATACAGCATACAGGTAATTCGGCAGGAGGAGAGCCTGGCGCCAAGCCTCCAAGCGAGGAGAGAATGAGAGTCACCCCCGGAGCTGTCGCCTCGCTGGCGGACCCTGCGCCACCTTCTCATTCCCTTCCTATTCCTCAGCTCCCCCCAAGCCGCCCAGAACCGACGGGAGAGGTCTTCGGGAACAGAACGCTTAGAGATGACGGGGTGGCGTTGGACTTGAAAGTTACATTCTGCCTCCCCGTCGGCACAACACCCCATCCTAGTCCCCAGCGCCAGATTGGAAAACGAAGAGAAATACAATCTGTCTCCCAAATCGGTCTTTTGCCTAAGTTTTTCCCCACCAAGGAGCCACTAACCGGTCCTGAGAACGAGGATGCACGATGCCGTGGTTTAGAAGTGTTTGCGGGCAGCCGTGCAAAATACCACGTGAAAAATAAAAACCACCAAGCCTCTCAAACTCAGGGTCTTTCAGCCCATCCTCATCACGTCCGTCTAGCCTTCTCCCCTCCTTCCCTCCTCGATCGCTTCTCAATACATCTCTTCCTTCTCTCTGCACCTTCTTTCCTGCCACTTTCTGCCCTTTTCACTCCAGTCCTCCAGTCTCAACCCAACAAAAGCCCCTCACCCGCCTCAGGTCCTCTTTGAATCCCACTCCTGATTCTTCCGCTTCAGCCTCTAACGCAAAGCCCCAAACTGCCTCCGCTGCGCGCGCCCCCAGCCCCAGGTCCCCAGCAGCCCCAGGCTCCGCTTCGGAGTCGGCCGCCGGCGCGGTTTTCCCGCCGAAAAGCCGCCCTGGCGCGCCGGGCACTCACCAGCTGCAGCAAGCCGGGGACCACCACGAGGGGCAGCGGCCGCAGGCGCATGGTGCCGGCTGGCGCGGCGTCTCACGAGCTGCGCGCCCTCGCCTGCCACTCGCGCATCTCCACTTCGGGGGGCAGGACTGAGGACGCCGGGGACACCGCGCGGCGCTTCCTTCCCGAATCCGAGCGCAACGCCGCCGCGCCGCGCGGGTCGGGTGGGCGGGCTGGGGAAGGGGTGGGGGAGGGCGAGCGGGAGATGCTTCTGGGGCCCCCGCGCGCCCCTCCTTGGAGGGGCCGGAAAAGGAGCGTGCGGGGCCGCTGGCGCTCCGGCGTGCTGCGAGGGGCTCCAGCGGTGCCGGGGGCTCTGGAGTCCCCGGGTCGGGGTGAGCGCGGGGGTCCTCCGCGGGCGGGGAGCTGCGGCTCCGGCGCTTTGGCGCAGGGTTCCCTCGCCAGGCTGCTCCAGGCGGGCAAAGCGGAGCGCGCCCCGGAGCCCAGCGAGGCGCGGCTCCTTCGCCGCCCCCGCCCAGCAGAGGGCCAGTCCGGGTGGCTCGGTTGGGTCAGGCGCTCTGCCCACTGACCAGCTCTTCTTTTGCAGGGGAAGAGACAGCGGGGATGGGGTGTGGGGAGGTCTCCCTTCTTGAAGTGCGCCCGGAAAGCCCCCAGGGAGTTCGAGGGGAAGGCGACGGCAGGGTCCTGAGACGGGGCGTGGGGGAGCTGCTAACAGGAGAGCCTGCGGTGGGCGGCGGTTGAGTGGGGCGCTGGGTCGGGGGGCTGGATCCCCGGACGTCTCGGAAGGGCGCCCCAATCCGCGGCGGCACTGGCTCTCGGAGTCCAAGGCAGGGGCTCCAAAGTGTAGCTGGCGGCTGGAAGAATTTGGGGAGTGGAAAGTAGTGGAGACCTAGAGGGACCTTGAGGAGGGGTAGCGACAGGACTGGGGGAATCCGAGCTAGCAGTAGGCGTCCAGGCTCACTCGAGTTTGAGGATGCTGTGAGCTGCTTGGCGTCCAGGTTCCAGATAGAGCCGCGCCCGGGCGCCTGAGGGCAGGACTTAGAAACGGAGACCCCGCTGCAGCCTCCCCATTGACAAATCTTCGAGAGGGATATTTTTGAGGCCAAGGCTGGGCAAGACTACAAATCTGCTGCCTGGCATCCTCACCCCCATGTTAGCACGTCTCCATCTGAGAGATCTTTAACCTTTAACTATTTCTGTGCTAGTCACTCAAGTCAAGGGCCAGTGGGGCTCATCCACGTTTACGGTGGATGAAAATTTAGACATCATCCATCAACCCCTTAATGAACAGATGGGAAATCTAGGGTCTAAAAAGGTAAAACCGCTTCTCCAGAGGTAAGTCCCTAGGCAGCTACTTCAAAAGAACACGCAAGGATAGCTCCTACCTCTCTTGGAAAAGGAAAAACACGTTGAGGCGAGGGAGTGGAGTTGCCATTGATTTTCAACCTTTAAAAAATAAAACACAACAAAGTGAAATTTGAGTTGGAATTTTAGGGGAAAAATGTTTCCATCTTCTCCTGGCACCAGGACTGAGGTGGGTCGGCAAGGTCCCACCCTTCTTTTCTTTGGGTGTGTCAAGATTTTGCCGGCGGTGTGTGTGCTGGGCGCAGTCGTGTCTCATTCTTTGAGATCCCATGGACTGTAGCCCACCGGCTTGCCTCCCTCCATGGAATTTTCCACACAAGAATACTGGAGTGGGTTGCCATTTCCTCCTCCAGGGGATCTTTCCAACCCAGGGATCAAACCCTCCTCTCCTGCGCTGGCAGGTGGGTTCTTTACCACTGAATCACCTGGTGCAGAGGGAAGGAAGGTCTTTCCAGAGTGTTCTGGGCCCCTGTGTCACTTTGAGAGGTGTTGTCCCTGAAGCTGTGGGTGGGATATACAACTCCATTCCCTGTGGAAGAAGAGGCAAAAAAGGGTTATATATCCTTCCTAACTCTTGGCCAAGCCTGACTGGGGAATTCTAGGACCCATGCAAAAGCTGCAGTAGAAACAACCCACTTCTGCTTGTCCTCAGACTCAAAATCATCCTTTGCATATCTAAATATATAACTCACCTCCCTGTAGTTACACTTCTCCTTCACAAAAATTCTTTACCAAGACTGGGAGCTCACTTCTAGAAAGTTATTCTATCCTGGAAGCAGAAATAAGATCATTGCAAAAAATGGGACAGATGTAGGTTGATCGGCTGGTCCAAGTTTGTCTCTGCATTTCATTTACAGCCAATCTTTGGAAAGTGATGAACAGAGAACAGATTGGCAGACATTAGAGGAACACCTTTATGGAGAGGGGCTGCTAGAAGAAGAAGAAAGGCGAACAGTATTGCAGGAGGCAGTGCCTCCTTTAGACTTGGTGTTTCTGCAGGAGCCCCAGCTGACTCATCTCTAAAACTAGAAGGTGAGGTCCCTTCTTTGATTTAGTAGTTTCCAATTCTGTTATCACTAGCTCTTTCAGAGGAGTGCATGACTTAACACACCATTGAAGTGAATAAGTGATTTAATGACTGGAATATTGCACTCTTTTCTTTAAATTTTGTCCTATTTCTTAGACCATTATTGCACTTTTTGGAAATTTATGCATAAAATTTTGAGGTGAAACCTCAACTTGGACATGTGTCCTAAAAGTAAGTATTCTTACAATGGCACTTGTTGAAGGGTGTTGGATTCCAAGCTAAGAGCTAAGGGACACAGGAGAATGTGTGTGTCCTGTTGCTTAAACTGTGGAAGAGAAAAGCACCCAGTATCCCCCAGTCTGCTATTACTGTGTTTATTTATAAGGTGATTACTGCTAATTTAGTGTATTCCTGAAATTTTATTGTACGTATTGTGGTAAAGTAAAAGGAAGGAAGAGGAAAGGAAAGGAGGGAGGGGAGTGGAGAGGGAAGGGGAAAAGGTAGGCAAGAATGATAGACTTTGCTGGCAGTCCAGTGGTTAAGACTGCATGTACAGAGCAGGGGTCATGGGTTCAGTCTCTGGTTGAGGAACTAAGATCCCACATGCCTACACAGTGCGGCCAAAAAAATTTTTTTTTTAATTAAAAAAAAGCAGCACTGAATGACTCTGTCCTTCAGAACATGCAGTGTAAATAGGAACATGCCACAAACAAGATAGTCTGGGAGAGTTGAAGTGTTGCCTAGGATAGTTGGAGGAAGGGCAGATCCTTGGAAACCTGCATGACTGCTTCATAGCAGAGATGAAATGTGAGCTGCTGAGAATGGCCAAATTTAGTTTATGTAGGAGAAAATAGGGAAAGCCATTCCATGTGGGAAGAATGACATGAGCAAAGGCCAAATGGAGGAACTTCATGTGACTTCACTGATGGATGGAAAAGATGGTGGACCAGACTGACTTTGAGGAAAAAGGAGAGAAAAAGTATGTTATAGGTGAGATGGTGGGGATCTGGGAATGCCGTGCTAAATAGGTTAGCTTGGTCTGCAGGAAATAAAGGAGTCTTCCAACTTTTTGGAGGAGGAAAGTCAGACATCAAGTGGCATAGAGATATATGCAGTGGTAACAGACAGGATTGTCTAAAGCAGGAGACTGCATGAGGAGATGGTCAAGGTTGCTGGAAAGCAAAGAATGAAGAAATGTGGTTCAAGAGCTACTACAGAGGAACAGGGAACTGAACTGGGGGTTGGAATATTGTAAAAGTATCTCAGCATATTAGAGGAATTTTTTTTTTTAACATTGTCCCTTTCTCTCTTAGAGGCAATTTAATATCTAGAGAATCAGATCATTGCCTTTTTCATTTTGCAAGTGTGGTTTTCCCAGTGTGAGGGGAGTGAAAAGGGTCTTTTCATGTAGACAAAGTAGCAGAAAATAGAACCTACCAAATTTTCCTGCCATATGATTCCAGTGTAGTCTTTTTAAAAGGCAACTTATGGGGATATTGTCGATGCTTTGAAAGCCAGTCTGTCAACTTGTGGCTCCCTTGGACAATTCGCCTTTTCCTTGTGCTTCTCCTCTGCACTTACTTTCTCACCATTTACTGTTCGTTAGCATCATTACCAGAATGTGTATAAGAACATCATATACCATATAACATTTGAGACAGTAATCACCTTGTAAATAAACACAGTAATAGCAGACTGGGGGATCCTGGATGAATATCAGACACTAACCAATCTTCTCACTTTTTATTTAAGGAAATGGAAGCTCGAAAGGTTATGTGACTTGCTTCAGGTCATCTGGAGAAAGGCATGGGCACATCTGAAGCTTGATTCAAAGCCTTCAGTTTCTTTGTGCAGAGTCTTTCCAATTCATCACTCTGCCTCAGGTAGTTTTCAACTGACCAGCAGTTATAAAAGTTGTGATGTAGTGAATGAATGAACCTTTAGTGAGTTAAGAGTTGTGGGAGTGATCTATGGATGCTAAAAGCCTTAGAGTCTATCTTATTATCAGGAAAAGAGGTCTGACAGTAACAAGCCTGAAGCATTGATGAGGTAATAATTTTAGAAGGGTGAGAGGATACAGAGAATTGCATGGCACATGGCCCTGCACCCCTCTGAGAAAGAGTAATTAGGACTCAGGAACATGGCAGTACTGTGCCAAGGATACAGGGATTTCTCAGGGAGCCTTTGGACCTCTCCGACCTCTGTGATAAGAAGCTGGTGGGCTTTTTGGTAGGAATTCGGAACAACAAATCCTTTTGTGTTGCCACTCTTATTGAGTAAATGAACATTCTTTAGTCACCATTTTATTAATATGATGCTGTATTTCACTGACTCAACCCTGATGGCACCGGAGACTCTAACCTCTAAAAGTGGGCTTGAACAGTGATATTTTTCACCCAAGAGATTTCACTATACAGCCATGGTTGAGAATTGCTGCTCTACAGAAACTTATTTTTTTCCCTCCCCTTCCTTTGCCCTCCCTCCCTTCTTCTTCTTTTTTTTTTAATTGGAGGGTAATTGTTTTACAGTGTTGTGTTCATTTCTGCCTTACAACAATGGAAATCAAATCCTTCCTCTCTTCCCTTCCCCATAGAAATATAACCTCCACATTTGGAATGCACTAAGAACTTATTTATATTCTTAGTTCTATGGGACTTTTCAGAACTGGACTTTTTCTTGGTAGATGGTTCAGCATGTTTGGGGGATTTATGAAGTTTTATCACATAAATGTTATCAGTTGCCCTAAGTCCAAACACAAATCAAAGAGTTCTTCTACAGTGATTTTTTTTTTTTTTTGCCACAACTATATCTCTTCACTTGAATGTTAGAAGGTGCTACCAGGAAAGTACTGGTGGCTGATGCCACTATCAGCAGTCAAGAGGAGAGGCTGGAGGGAGGGGAAGAGAGGCAGCCTGTGGGTCCTAGTGAGTCCTAATGATATGGGTGGACATCACTCAAGACTGACAAGGTGGGAGAGAGCATCTCTACCAATCAGAGTGAGTTCTGTAAAGTTGTCACTAACTTTCGATGTGTGTTGCCATGCATTGTTCATATATGAATGATTATTTGACTGAATGGTCACCTTTTTTTACTGGTATATCAAGTATAATGGATGTCACTGCTAGGAAATCAATTAACCTCCTTCAAATGTAGCTTCCTATATGGAAAGAAGGCAGGAGAACAGAGGCATAGAAGATTAGAATTGGAGCATCTTGCTTAACCCTTCAGTTTATAGATGAAAAACAGAAGCTCAGAGATGGAAAGTGATACTCTAAAAGTCACATAGCCAGATGCTGGCATAGGAAGGTTAGACTCCAGGGTCAGTGCTAGGGGGAGCTCATACAAACCTCTTTTCCGTTTTCATCCCAGAAGTCTTTTCTTCTTCCAGGAATCCTAAATATTCTCAGATTGAAATCTTTTCCTTTGATTAGCTAAGGTAGTGTTCTGTAAATGTGTTTTTCCCTTGCTGTTTTTCTGTTAATCATTGTGGACCAGGTATTAGACATTCCACAGCTCCATCCTACCCCTAGAGTCACATCTGACTCTTTGCAACCCTGCGGACTGTAGCCCGCCAGGCTCCTCTGTCCATGAAATTCTCCAGGCAAGAATACTGGAGTGGGTTGCCATTCCCTTCTCCAGGGGATCTTTGTGACTGGGTCTCCCGCATTGCAAGCAGACTCTTTACCATCTGAGCCACCAAGGAAGCCCAGAGTAAGCCTAGCACAGTCAAAAAAGCCTTTTGGTTTCAAATATACAAACATAATTAAACAAGTTGAACCATTACAACAGAGAGCTATTTAATGACTCACAAGGAAGTTCAAAGGCTGAAGGTAGTTTCAGGCAATTTGAAATGAAATTCAGAAATTTTTGAGTGGGATATTGGGTCAGCCATTCTGAGGGTGTGAGTCCGTTAAAATGGGCTGGGAGCACAGCTGCAGAAAGCTTAAGGTTGGACCTTAGAGAGCAGGGGTTGAAAATCTCTCCTCCAAGAAACTAGCTTTTTAAAGAGACTGACCACCTCCCAACCACCAACAATTTTCTGCAGAAGGAATTTGAAGTTGTTTTCTTTAGTTTTTCACTGATTTCCCCCCAGATGTCTTTTTCCCTTGACATGGTCTTCCCTTGCTCAGATGCCTCCAGTTTTTCTTTCATAGATATTTGAATGACTCTCAACTCCTAACTTCTTATACTCCAGCTTTCTGTGTCTACTTGAACAGTACCTTGATGACCCTCACCTCGTTAAACACAGACCCTGTATCAGATGAACTGAGCTTGAAACATGTGGAAAATGGTTCAGAATCACAGGACCAGGGATTTCCCTGGTGGTCTAGTGGCTAAGACTCTACACTCCCAATGCAGGGGGCTTGGGTTCAATCCCAGGTCAGGGAACTAGATCCCACATGTTGCAACTAAGGATCCTACATGCCTCAAAAAGACTGAAGATACTGCTTGCCACAGCCAACTAAGTAAAAATAAAAAGCCACTGGAGCATCCCACTTACCACTTCCTGCTTCTAAAGTAACATGAGTTGATTCTTTTGTATGATGGAAGCATTGCTTATAAAAGCATAATGCCAGTTACCCTTCCTAGTAGCTCTAACCACGCCAAGGCACTGTCCATTGGCTTCAAGCAATTGCAGTTCATTTTTTTTGTTTATAGCCAGGTTCTTATTTTTGTAAACATTGCATTCTGAAATACAGGTGGTTTTTGAACTAGCAGAATGAATGAGGCACAAGAAAGTTTTGCTTTTTGAGTTCTTCTGTGCAGTGCAACCAACGTGTTCTACCTGGGTTTCTCTGGACGTCAACATTACCATCCAAGTGCTGCTTTCATGGTTTATTTCAATGTGTCAAATGAGCGCTGCTTTCCTTGTTTTCCAACAGAAATTGTGTTAGGAAACGAGTGGGCTACTTTTCCTACCCTAATCGGTATAGATTTATGTTAAGTGGCTGCTGGGATTTGGTACAAAACTCCCCACTTCTAGGGGTTTGGGGCATCTCTTTTTTCCCCTCTGCTGATCTAAAATGAACTTGTCTGACTTTCCCTTGGCAGAGTAATTGCACTGAGAAGCCTTCTCTCTATTTATTGGAACATCTTGAGTGCTATCTACTGGTCAAATGTGGCATTGCCTCAGAAAGTGAGCTTCAGGCAAATTGTCATGGGTCTTCTAAGGATAATTTTTGTCTACTGGCTGAATATATGCTGAATATATGCCATATGTTTTAGCACATCCTGAAACATACTGACTAAGAACCTGCATTCTTAAATTATACTATTGCCAGGGAATCACTTATTGCCTTCTGGATCGAAAGACCCCTTGATTAAGAGGTATACAAATTAGAGTATAAGTGCAGTGTAACCGGTGGGTAGGTGCCCGCTTGTCCTTCCTTGAAATGAGTAACTGAGTAGTTTGTCTGATTCTCACTTTGCTGAGTAATGTCAATGGATAAAAATAAACCTTTAAAATGAGCTTTATGGAGTCAATCAATAATGCTATGTCTTCATGTATAAAAAGGAAGACCATCTGCACTCAATACTAGGTAATAAGCATATGCCAATACTAATAATATTGATCAGAATGCTTAAAAGATAACAGTCAATATTTAGGATGAGTTAAAATTCATCCAATTTATGCTAACCAAACTATATTTTCTGTCTAAGATCTTTTGTTTCAAACACCTGGTAACTTATCCAGAGAGGCATATTATGCTTTAGTCAAGATCCCAGAAAAGAACGTATGAGGAGGGAGTGCAGAGCGTTGAACAACCGAGAGTCGATGAGAAGTGATCTGAAAGTCATGGTCAAAAAGCCAAGGGGTCTTCTTCTTGTAGTAAAATGAATAATTGTTCCATTTAGGACAAATAACTGTAAAGGAAAGACCAAGTACAGGAGATCACTATTGATTATCAGGAAATAATGAAGAGAAAGGGCTAATGTGTTGACATCATTTAGGCAAAGATCCAGATGATGAAGCTGTGGTTAATAGGAACTTTATGGAGACACATTGATTTAACAGTATACAGGGAAACAGACAATCCTATCATCATTTTTAAGTTATTAAAATGCAACTTATGCTACCTTTCACTTATTTTAAATTGTTATTCAATAATTTGGCATTATTTATGTCACTTCATATTAATACCTATATATTTTCCTGAAAATTATAATTTTAAAAATTGAATATCCTGGATTTTGAGACTGTGTGGTTTTTGTAACATATTCGGTTATCTGTATGCTATTAAATAATGACAGAAACATTTTGATTTATAATGAAAAAGAAAATGAGTTAAAATATGTAGCTAAAATTTAAAACCATTCTGTTTCGGCAATAGAATATTTAAATATATACATACATTTATAGGCACAGGCAGGAATCTTACTAATACTTATTTTTCAATCATTCCTAAATTTGGCTTTCTCTTTTTTTAACACCAGGTGCTGTACATATATTATCACATATAATCATTGCAACGATCCTGTAAGGTGGGTATTATCTGAAATTTGTAATGGCAAAGCCGAGGAATACAGAAATCAAGTATTTTGCCCAAGATGACTTAGCCCTCGTGTAACAGAACCCAGGATTTGGACCCGGAAGCTCCAGAACTTTCTCTCCTAACTGTGATGCAGCACTGTCTCCAACTGTGTTGCTGTTTACATCTTGTCAGTAAAGTTCCAGGTCTGTCCAAGCTCTTCATGATTTTCCTCTCACAGTGACCAACAGAAATGAGAAAAAATAGCATATGGTATGTTGCTACTAGAGAAGTTGTGTTTATGTGTGTGTTTATGTGTGTGTTTGTGTGTGTGTGTGTGTGTGTGTGTGTGTGTGAAAATATTTGGCACCTTGTCTAACACTGAGTGGGCTTGTTAAATCTGAAACATGTGAGTGCTGTTTTCAAACTGAAAGGAAGTAAGCTGTTTTTCATTTTACTAGTAACCCCTGTGGACGTTTGCTCTGTGTAATGCCATTGAGCTGAGAATGACATTTCCCAGTGTCCTTTTCCCTGTTTAGTTGTGTTGGGGTTGGCCAAAGAGATCTGATCTGCATGAGATCTAGGAGGCTGCCACAAGGAATGGGCCAACCATTCCTCTCTAAAGCTCCTCAACTTTCAATGAACAGCTGCAGATTGGACCCAGCAGTTCCAGCCTGCCCTTGCTGTCTTCCATCTTCCTAAGGGCTGTGCCTGCCAGCCAGCTACTCCAAGCCCGCCACTAGATGCTTCAGGTAGATCCACAAGACAGGTGGTCACACAGACACTGCATCACCCTCATGAGTTCCTCTTCGTGCTTTCATTTAGATTCTCAGAGTATCTTGACTGAACCTCGCTGACATCATCTCTCCTTTTTTTATTTGCCTAGTCGAAAATGGTCACAACTGGTCGGTAAGCACTGAATCTCTCAGCTCTCTTAATGTCAGTTGCCTGATCATTTGTAGTGGAAATGCCTTCCTCCAGAAGGTCCCTGGGCACCCTCCACCCCTCTCACCCCACCCCCACCCCCATCTAGTATAAAACAGCACAAATATCATTGCTGAGTTTTTCCTTCCTCTGCCTAAAGAGGATTCTGCCTGGGTCTCTTGACTGTCTTCTCTTTTTCTCTCTAAATGTGTGGTGAATTTGAGGTTCTTGCTTCGTTGCAAAAGCAGAGGTGAAGTGATAGGTAAGAAGTGGATTTAGTTAAAGAGAAACACACTCCAAAGACAAGATCTTGGTCATCTCAGGAGAAAAGTGAGGTGAAAGTCGCTCAGTTGTGTCCGACACTTTGCGACCCAGTGGACTGTAACAGTCCATGGAATTCTCCAGGCCAGAATACTGGAGTGGGCAGCATTTCCCTTCTCCAGGGGACCTTCCCAACCCAGGGATTGAACCCAGGTCTCCCGCATTGCAGGTGGATTCTTTACCAGCAGAGCCACCTGGTAAGCCTAAGAATACTGGAGTGAGTAGCCTATCCCTTCTCCAGTGGATCTTCCTGACCCAGGAATAGAACTGGGATCTTCTGCACTGCAGGTGGATTCTTTACCAACTGAGCTACCAGGGTAGGCCTCAGAAGGCAAGAGAGCTCCGAAATAGGATGTGGTTCGTTTTTATCTGCTGGGTAATTTCCTAGGGTGATGAGTGGGAGGATTATTCCAGTTATTTTGGGGAAGGGGCAGAGATCCAGAAATTGATATACCATCCTCTTTCTGGTCTTTTATGGTTAGCCTTAGAACTGTCATGGCCCTGGTGGGTGTGTCATGTAGCTAATATAATGAGTGTACAGTGAAGCTCAAAGTCTAGCGGAAGTGGAATCTTCTGCCATCTTGGACCCAGTTGGTTTTAACCAGTCTAATTGTCATGTCCTATGTCTATATCATTCTTTTAAAGGTTGTGCCTTGCCCACTTCCTTCCTGTTTCATGAGGAAAGTCCTACTTCTTCTTGAACCTCAGCAGTGGCAATTCTAGAATAAATGAGGAGTGAAGAAGAACCAGAGGACATTTGAGGTAGCAAGGGTTGGAGCATCCTTTCAGGTGTGGTTGAGAAGAGAGAAGTGGATCTAGTTTTAGTATACAAATGCAATGGAAAGGGAAAAAAGGGGATTCTAAAAAATATTGCAGGGACTGTACAGTCCTTTCATAGTAATTAAAATTAAGAACTTGAGTTATTTTGAAATTTTAGTTGCATGGATTTGGTTCTTTAAATTGTGACCCCTCTTTGGAACTGGACCATGTGGACTCTGGCTTCGTAAGGGTTATATGTATGAAGAAATATTCATGAAAATCACACAGTCTCCAAATTGGCAGTAAAAAAATTCACCCAAATCTGTCAAATTTCTCAAGATTTATCCACTTTTTCTGAATCTAAAATTAATCTTTTAAGTATTATCCGAAGTGTTAAAGTGTATTCCAGCATCTCTAAGTGTTTCTCAAAGTGTTTTTTTACTAAACTGTCTCTGAAGAAAGTTAATATTGGATATTTACATGAAGAAAAAAGTCTCAGTTCAACCGTGTTTGGGAAATACTATGTGAACCAAAGTTAAATAGATTGATCTACTCAAAGCCCTTAATTTTTTTCTTAGACCTTTTTGAGTACCTCTCTTGGGACTAACATAATCAAAAATACACTTCAGTTCAGTTCAGTTCAGTTCAGTTGCTCAGTCATGTCCGACTCTTTGCGACCCCATGAATCGCAGCATGCCAGGCCTCCCTGTCCATCACAAACTCCCAGAGTTTACTCAAACTCATGCCCATCGAGTTGGTGATGCCATCCAGCCATCTCATCCTCTGTCGTCCCCTTCTCCTCCTGCCCCCAATCCCTCCCAGCATCAGGGTCTTCTCCAATGAGTCAACTCTTCGCATGAGGTGGCCAAAGGATTGGAGTTTCAAGAGAAGCATATAGTAGCCCTGTCTTCCTGCCCACAGGAACTCCGTGGGATCATGGGCATGATGCCAAAAGCTCAGCTTCTCTGTACAGTGGTGCTGGATCCAATCTCAGAGACAGTTTTGGGTGAAGTCGGAAAGGATAGCTTTATTACTCTGCCAGCAAAGGGGGCCACACTGGGCTCCTGCCTCGAAAAACTGTGAGTTCCCATTTGGAGAGGACAGTGAGAAGCTTTATGTAATGATTCAAAGAGGGCATGATCAGCTTGTGGACTTTATTCTGATGGGTTGGTAGTGAGGTAAGTAGGAGTCAGCATCATCAGTCTTTAGGTTCCAGCTGGTCTGGTGTCTACTTGCCTGTGGGCAGCATACTCTCGCTAAATGTTAACTGCTCCCACCTGAAGGTGGTTTGTTTCAGTATTCTGCAAAACAACTCAAAGGTATTGTTGTGTGCATCTGTTGCTGGGGAACCAGGGCTTTGCCTAAAGGGTGTACTACTGTTTCTCTTGACTATTTGTTTCTTCCTAGTCTCTCATCCCCTCCCTTCCCTAATTAGCAACTGCTTAAATATGCTTAAATCCCTGAGTTGGAACTTAAATCCTGAGTTGGAAGGTCGTGGAAGCTGAATGAAGCCTATTTCTATAATCAAAGAGATGGGGGACACAGAAAGGCTTTGTGCCCAGGAGTCCCACAGGGCCCTGCTCTATCAGGCAAAGATTTTGTTCTTTTCTTTCTTGGAATTTCAGACTCGTCTATTCTACTTTCCTTGCCTTCATACATTTTAGAATCAGCATGTCAGTATCTACCCATAAAAGCTTTCTGGGATTTATATTGGGATTGCATTTTGAACCTCTGAATCAAACCTGGGGGAAGAGATGAGGAATGGAGTTTTAATCATCATTTCTTGACTAAGACGACAAACAAAACCCAAACTTTTCCTTCCTGTTAGAAAGTAAAGCCTGAACACCATAGCTTAGGACTGTTCTCTATCATTCAGCCACTGCTTTTCCTCAGCCTTATATTTTATGACTTCTCAACCTAGATTCTTACCACCAGCCAAAACAAATCACTTCCCCTCCAACCTATAATAGCATCCTCCTGCCATTAACTCATTCTTTTACCTCCTCCACAATCCTGCCTTCATGTTTATTTCAAATTCATTTTCAGCATTTGATGCAAGTGAAACATTCACTGCTTCACCCAACTGAAAGTTCTCTCTCAGTTTCTGAGTTCCTTCCATAGATTTCTGTGAGCACCATTCGTTAGGTATTTCTCAAACCTTGTGGTGTATTGTTAGTGTCATTTTTGCCTGAGAATGTAATTTCATCACAGGCGTGAAATCCAATCTTGTTCTGAAGTTCCATGTATTCAAGGGGAAGATTATAGGATGGTCCTGTCTTAGAGATCTGTTTTCCAGAGATATGGAATGTGGGATGTGGATGAGAACAATGTAAGGGATATGCATGAGAACAGTCACTGGAGCATTGAGAACAAACTAACTTTCAATGTTTGCTACACCAAAAGTAAAATATTAAGGCTTCTGATATGACGCCAAATTTAAATATTTAGCCTGGGAAGTGTTTGGCCTTGGCTTTTGCTTATGTACTTCATCGTCATAGTTATAAACTGTTATTTTCTCCTCATACTCTTTCATCTCCTCCCCCTCCCTTGTCATCTGGGTGAGTTCACCTGGTACTTGAGAAGTCCCATGGGCTAGGTTCTCTGTGTAGAGTGAAGTTTTCTGGAGCTTTGCTTATTTCATTTCTTTCTTTCTTTCTTTCTTTTTTTTGTATTATTTTAAACTATTTTAATATTGTAATTTTTATTTTTTGTCCATGCCATGTGACACTTGAGATCTTGGTTCCCAGACCAGGGATTGAACCTTTGCTCCCTACATTGGAAACTTGGAGTATTAACCACTGGACCACCAGAAAAGTCCCTTATTTCATTTTTTGATCAAACATTTTCCCTCAACTGTGCTGTGTACTAAAAGTTCTGTTCCTTCCTAAGTAATATTTGGAGATCTGAAAGAGAGAGGAGATTTTGATCTCAGGGGTTAATCTTTGATGGTACACCAACAGAATTCAGATTAGAAATTGTAGTGAAAAGTACCAGGTCTTTGACGTCAGATAGTCTTGTATTCAAATCCAAACTCTAGCTAGTTACACCCTGTGACCTTGGGTGAATTGTGAAGTTTAATTAAAAGCACATATAACATTTCTAGAACATGAGGAGAACAACATACATTAGTTTCTTTACCCCTGTTTTTCTATAATCCTTCCCTCAGAATACAGTAATATCTGTTATTAATTGTTTAACATTTTTTATATGCCAGGCACAGTGCTAAGAGATTTACACACATTTTCTTATAATCCTTAAAGCAATCTATTTTCTTTTTTTTTAATTTTTTTTTAAGTATTACCATATGCCATTTTTCACAAGAACAAGCAAAGACATAAAGAACATTTTGTAAGGTCATTAAATAAAAATTAGTGACATTGGTCTTTGAACTTGAGTGTAATTACTTCTGAGACCTAGATTTTTAGTTACTATCCCATATTTTGCTAGTTATATGCTTGTATCGTCTTAGGAATTTCATGGGTGAGGTCAAGATGGAGAATGTTTACCACCTAGCAAACTTGTGGGAAATATATTTTAAGTTGTATAAACTTTTCATCTGTCCTTTGGACCATACCACAAGAAGCAGTTACTGTGACACTAATTTTTAATTTGAAAAATATATTTTAGTTGGGCTAAGTACATTTGGATATTCATAGCACTCTCTTGGGTTTCCCTGGTGGCTCAGACAGTAAAGAATCTGCCTACAATGCCAGAGATCAGGGTTCTATCCCTAGGTCAGGAAGGTCACCTGGAGAAGGGAATGGCTGCCCACTCCGGTATACTTGTCTGGAGAATCCCCATGAAAAAGGAGTCTGGCGGGCTACAGTCCATGGAGTTGCAAAGAGTCAGACATGGCTGAACAACTTTAACTCACTCACTAGCACTCTACTGGACTCTTTCTACCCTGACTCCTTATAACTAGTTAATCAAGAAGCACTGTGAAGTCTCTCATAACACAGTTGCTGATGGTATTTCCACTGACACTTCAAATGTGGTCCAGCTTGATTAGAACAAGTCCTCCTTTCTTCGAGTTAAGGTGGAGTTGGTGGTGGTGGGAAGGGCCTTGGCTATTCATGGTCAGAGCAATGCCCTCATTTCTGCAGCAGTTCTTTTCTGGATTCTTTCCCTTCCAGTGACCCTTGTGGCTGTGCTTCCTATATCCCTGGAAGCTGCTGAGATAACAGGCATCTCTGAATTGCTAGCCTCTAGAATCTGGTTCCTTCTCTGCCCAGCAGAGTAGTGACTTTTGCTTGTTGTGACTGACTTTTACCTCAGATTTTCAGATAAGTGCATGGATGGTTCCTTATGCCATAGTTCTCTCTTTCTTCTCCTCCTCCTTCTAGTACTTTTTAAATTGTTTTACTTTTCTCAAAGATCAGATACTTTCAAAAGCTTACTTGCTATATAAGGTTCGTTATGGAAAACAGTAGTCTCATGCTTTCCTATTGCCTTGTTATATCCCCACATCCCCACACTCAACCACTTCTGAGTTTATCTGAGTATTTGGTGTTTATTTCTGTTTCTTTCTATTTTCTATTTTTACTATTTTCTCTATTTCTATTTTTGCCATCTCATTTTTCTTAAATAAAATGATTACATTCCCATTCCTTAATTTTCCTATGGTAGGAATTTCTATTGACTTCCATCAGTGGAAGATAAAGCTCTATATGTTTCTTTTGCTATTTTGCATCCTTTTCCCCCTTTATTATAGTTATATAAAAGCATTGGGTATGTACTCCATTTTTACACTACTATGATTATTACAGTTGATTTTTGTGGGTAAGCTATGTGGAAGACCATGATTACCTTTTCTTTCTTTAGGGAAAGCATGTTGTTTCACCTAAAAATTATAATAGTGTCAGATCAGATTTTTGTTTAAATTTCTATGTGTTTAATGGCAGTCCACCACAAATTTTCCTCCAATAGTTTAATCTTTTCTCTGTACAAAGACAGTTATAGGAATTCACTTGCATTTTCTTGGGAATGCCTCTCTGGGTGTCTTGTGACCTCTTCCATATGCTCTTTCCTCTTTTCCTATGGCACACAGGGCACCCTGGGGTCTCCCTTCCTACTGAACTGGGAACCCTTCAATTCTTTCTCATGATACTATTTCTGTTTCCTTCCTATTTCCTGTATGCCATGCCTTTCTCTTTCTTGGTTTACTATCCTTCACTGGTAGAACCTGTCTTCCAGTAACTTCCTGAGAAAATGTGTATGGAAGGTAAAATATTAGTGTGTTAAATGTCTGAAACCTAGACAGCATATTAAAAAGCAGAGACATTACTTTGTCGAGAAAGGTCCATCTAGTCAAAGCTATGGTTTTTTCCAGTGGTCATGTATGGATATAAGAGTTGGACCATAAAGAAAGCTGAGCACCGAAAAATTGATGCTTTTGAACTGTGGTGTTGGAGAAGACTCTTGAGAGTCCCTTGCACTGCAAGGAGATTAAACCAGTCAATCCTAAAGGAAATTAGTCCTGAATATTCATTGGAAGAACTGCTCCTGAAGCTGAAGTGCCAATACTTTGGCCACCTGATGCAAAGAACTGACTCACTGGAAAAGACTCTGATGCTAGGAAAGTTTGAAGGCAGGAAGAGAAGGGGATGACAGAGGATGAGATGGTTGGATGGCATTACTGACTTGATGGACATGAGTTTGAGCAAGCTCTGGGATTTGATGATAAACAGGGAGGCCTGGAGTGCCGCAATCCATGGGGTTGCAGAGTCGGACATGACTGAGTGACTGAACTGAACTGAACTGAAATATCTGAAACTCTTTAATCATCATGATGCACTGATCATTTATCAGAGTGTAGAAATCTAAGGTGAGGTTAGTTCCCTTCAGCATTTTTAAGGCATTGGCCTGTCGTCTTCTAGCTCTCTATGTTGTTCTTGAGAATCCTCAAGTCATTTTTGAAAGGTCGGGTATGTTGAGGCATGCCCCGGGAAAAGTGCCGCAGACAAGTTCCAGAGGCTGGCTAAACTTCCAGGGACCGACCCCCCCCCCCCCCACCCCCCTGCAGCCTGGTCTGATCAGGAACCGACACAGAGCCCTTGGACACCCACCGCCGCTGTAGCCCGCGCTTTCTTCCTTATATAGAAGGACCTGGCCCGGGCGCCGGCCCTAGGCTATAAAACCTCTCCCCACCCCTCATACCTCACAGACTCCCTTTGTCTCCTCGCTCACCCGCCCCTCCCCGGGAGATCTGCCCGAGAGCGCCCGCCCAATAAAGGCCTTTTACCACCGGTCCTTAGAGGTGGCTCTTTCTTCCCGCGGCATTTTCTAACAGTTTTGATTTTAATTTTTTATTTGTGACTTCTTTTTGCATTCCCTGGAGGCTTAAAATGTCTCTCTGTGTCTCCAACATGTCATGATGGTGTGTCCTGATTGTGGATTTACATTTGCTCACAAAATGTCTCTCTTTGTCTCCAGCATGTCATGATGGTGTGCCCTGAATGTGGATTTACATTTGCTCACTATGCTGAGCACACAGTAGGTTCTCCCTGTTGTGAGAAGTACACCCTTCAGGGCTAGAAATTTTTCTTGAATTACCTATTTTTTTTTCCTTTTTATCTGTTTTATTTATTTATTTATTTATTTTCTCTCTGAAAGGCTTATTATTCAGATGCTGGTCCTCTTAGGCTCTTATTTTCTCATCAATTCTATATTCAATCTCCTTGTCTTCTTTCCTTTAGTCTTTCAAAAATTTTCTTAATTTTGTCTTCTAAACCTTCCACTGAATTTTTAGTTTATGTTATACTGCCATATTAGCTCTCATCCTGTTCTGGATGAAATAACTTCCCTTATTTTTCTGAGAATATGGTTTTATTTTTGAAATTTTCTTCTGCCTGTAACATCTCTGATTTTTCCCAAATTGTTTTCATCTGTCTTTCATGGAAGAGCTTCCCCAGTGGCAGAGTGGTCCTTGACTGCCTGCTCATGCTGAGGAATGAGTCCCTGGAAAGCTGATTGAAGCCATTGCATATACAAGGTGTGTTAACTCTCAGCTTCACTGAAAATGAATTTGCCATGACCATTTCCTTGGAGAACCCCAAAGTAAAAATCTTTAGCAATTTACTGTTGCCCCATCAGGATACTCAGAGAAGAATCTTCCAGTCTTCTTCATGGAGGCCACAGGCTTTGCTTCCACTGTTCTAGTAGCTGACTGGTGATCAGAGCCTGCAGGGAGTGGTATCAACATTTAATATGAGAATTTTCATTTAATTTCTCTGTGCTGGTTGTGTGTCTCCCAACTTCCAGGTGTCTGATAGTCTCTGGTCCAGAGACTCTCTCTTCTATAGTTTTCAGTTGTGTAGAGGGGAATTTACCCATCAACATGGAGGTGGGGAGAGGATTTGAGGAGTATTTGTTTTTTAAACACATTTTCAACTGATCTTCCTGTTTTTTATTACATTTCCTGGTCAGTTCAGTTCAATCACTCAGTCGTGTCTGACTTTTTGTGACCCCATGGACCGCAGCCTGCCAGGCTTCCCTGTCCATCACCAGCTCCCAGAGCTTGCTCAAACTCATGTCCTTTGTGTTGGTGATATTTCCCAGAGCCATCAACTCCTGAGCCTTTTTGGAGAACAGCGAATCCTTTTTTCCTTCTTCTTTAACATGATCGGCTTGGGGTTCAACTTTCTCAAGTCTATGGCAGTGGTTATTACAAGTCCTTCTGCTTTTCCCCAATTTGTGTGTTTAAGCCTCCCTCCCCCCCCCCCCCTTTTTTTGACCCTTGAAATTAGCCTTTGAAATTTTCAAAAAATTATCAAAGATTTCACTTAACAGTTATTTTAACAGGGATTTGGAATGGAGGCGAACTAAGTGTATGTGTTCTGTTTGCCTTTTTTTTTTTAAACAAAACTAGAATTCCACTTTTATTCTTTCTTGTCTCATATTGTCTTCTCAGCTGAACCTTGTTATTCTGTTCCTTTCAAATCCCAGACCAGCTGCTTAGTCTGACTTACTTTGCCAGGCCCCTTCTCTGATCTGACTGTCTCAGGGGCTCTATTGATGCTCCTTCAGGTGCAATTTCTTCTGTTTGTGTCTGAACCCCAAAGAAGCGCTGGGTTCTTTTCCTCTCTTTCAGAGCTCCTGGTTCACATGATCCAGAGATGGCCTCTTAATGAGTGGCCTGTTTCCATATCTCTAAGCATTCTATCAGTTTGATCTGCAAAGTGTCTGGGTCTCCCAGAACAGTAGATGAAATCTGCCAGGGCACGCGGAAGACAGACCAGCTCCAAAGAGTCTCATCTCCTTCCAGGTACATTCTATTAGTTAGATAATTTTCATATATGGTGTCTTTATGTTTACTGGGGTTACCATTTACAGTTCTAGAAATGTCTTTCCCACTTGGTCACATTTCTTTCTTTACATTTTTTCTTTTCTATCTTTTGGGAAAATTTTTGTCTGATGTTACTGTTTTATTTCTGGTTGATATTTCTTTTTTCAAATAACTCTACTTTTTGGAATTCTAGCACCTTACCATATTTATATGCTCTTTTAGGGTATATATAAGTTAACTCAGCTCTTTACATGAAACACAGCTTTTACTTTTAAAATGTGGTACTATTTTTCTAACTGGGCTTCCCTGATAGCTCTATTGGTAAAGAATCTGCCTGCCATGCAGAAGACCCCAGTTCCATTCCTGGGTCAGGAAGCTCTGCTGGAGAAGGGATAGGCTATGAAATTAATGTATATTCATTGTGAAACATGAAGTTCAGTGAAATTAAGTAATTTGCCTAAAAGTTATCCATTTAATTAGTATCAAATCCAAATGATTAACACTCTGTTATACTATGTTTGATTAACCTGAGCTGTCTTTTGCAACAAAAGAAGCATCTAAATAGTCATTGTATATAAATGGTTATAAAATTCCATCAAAGCGATTTTCTTTTGGTCTTATTGATAGTTAAGTGCAAAGCTTATTATACAACCAGCCAGTATTTTCTCAGAATAGTTAACTTATTAATGAATCATTTCAACATTTGATAGATATTACATAAGCACCTACTATGTTCCAGACTGTGCTAGGGGTTGGCCAATCATTGGGAAACAAGAATTTTAGGGTGAAAAGTTCTTGATTTTCTCATTTTGGGTTTTGCATATGGGGTCCTCTTTATCTTCTCTACTCAGAAGAGAGATTCTTATTAATAAATGCCAAGAGTTTCTTTAGCTGTGACATTGGGAGGCAGTTCCTTTTTCAGTCTCTCCAGTCCTGCAAACTCATGATAGGCAGTCTACCAGCAGGCAATGCTAGAAATGACCTATGAATTATGATAAGTCTGGCTTAGGAAATCAAACAGATATCTTAAATCAACAAGTCTTTGGCTGATTCCCAGCTGTAACAGGACTCGTTCCAAATCATCATCTGTAGTCACTAGTGAAAAATCAATGAGCAGCTCACTGGGATATGTAATGAGGGGAAAGACATGAGTTGAAAGGAAAACAAACAATAGAAACATTCAATATTTAGTGTGAAAGAAAATCAGCTGCCTACAGTGTTATCAGCAATGTTTAGTCTTAAATTTATGTACCATCTTGTTATTTAAATTAGTGCCTTCCTCTAAAAAACTAACATAACAAGATAAATTTTGACTTGCAGACATAAGGAAGCAGGCTTAGTTTGTGCGGCAGCCTTTATGGTTTTGCCAGCATGGGGCATGGACTTTTCTAGGGGTAAACATGTTCTTTCTTACATTATTTGTGAAAGAGTAACACAGAGCTAGCTAACAGATTATTATTATTTTTTTTCTACTGAACAACTGTGAAACAGTTACATTTTGCTGAAACATCAACCTTTGGGGAACTTGGACTTGAAGCAGTAATTTGTAACTAACTGTACCTCAGAATCATCTGTAGAGGGTTTAAAAACTTCAGGTGCCTGGGCTGTGTCCCTGGATGTTCTGAAATGTTCACACATGAATGATTCTGTTGGTTCATTGGGATTGGGGAAACCCAGGCAGCAGCATGAACCCAATTGGAGGGAGCTATGTCAGGGGTCCCTGAGGACCCTGAGAGTTGGGTAAAGGCCAAACTAGACACATCCAGATAAAGAGAACAAAAATGGAGAGCTCAATTCATGCTGGAAATGAAGAGAAAGGCTACAAATGCCTTTAATAAATGATGTAAACAAAATGTTAATTTAATATGTGTTAAAAAAAGATCTAGACCAATGCTGTCCAAAGAAACATATGTGTAGGATGTATGCTATTCAAAATTTAAAGGAAAAAAGAGGACAGAGGCAGAATTAATTTTCATAATATATTTTATTTAACCCAATATATCACAAATATTATCACTTGAAAAGTTAACGATAGGAAACATTATTAATGAGACTTTTATTTATTTATTTATTTTAAAGTTCAAAGTTTCAAGGTTCAAACAACTTTATTTATTATTTTTGCCATACCATGAGACATGCAGGATCTTAGTTCCTTGACCAGGGATTGAACCTGTGTCCCACTACAGTGGAAAGACAGTCTTAACCAATGGATTGCCAGACAAGTCCTTAGTAAGATATTTTAATTCTTCTTTCCTGCAAGGTCTTTGAAATCCAGTGTGTGTTTTACACTAACAGCACATTTCAATTTGGACTCCTCCCATTTCAAGGGCTAACTTTGAAGGTCACCCATGGTTTTCATATTGGACAGTGCAGGTCTAAGTAGATGAGTGCCCTAAATATATTGACAAGCAATGTCAGAGCTCCAGCAGAGAAGATAATCTGACCTGGAACTTAGACTTTTCTTTGGGAAGTTCTCAGGGATCTAGGCCTTGAGGAAGAAGTTTTGGAAGATTGTAGCTAAATGGAATTGTTGAGAAAATTAGTGAATGAAAGGGGACACTGGTCACTCTGCAACCATGCAGTAGAGAAGAAACAACTTCTTGTAGCCTGCCAGACTCTTCTGTCCATGGAATTTTCCAGGCAGCAATACTGTAGTGGGTTGCTCTTTTCTCCTCGAGGGGATCTTTTGGACTCAGGGATCGAGCCCATGTCTCCTGCATTAGCAGGCGGATTCTTTACCACTGAGACACCTAGGAAGCAGCATACCTTCTCTCTTCTCCTTATGATCTCTGTCCTACAGTGAGCTGCCTTTGTCATTTTTAACCTTTTTTTTTTTTTTACTGGAGTATTATTGTTTTACTTTCATTTCTGATTTAAATTGTTGTTTTTGCCCTTAGAGAAAAAGGGTTAGAGTAGGATACTCTATTCTCTATCCTCAAACTCTGCTTTTTGCCTCTCAGAGTATTGACACTTCCTACTTTGACTTTAAATCTTATAAAGTTCCATCTTACTGCACTGCCTAGGTAGGATTTATTACTGAATCCAGATAGTTATTGATAACTTCTCAGGCCTGAAAACCATAAACAAGCAAACAACCCAAACAAATAAAAATAGATAATATATCTCAACTGTATATTGTAAGGACAGTTGATTTTTTTTTCCTTCTGAATTTGTTGTGCTTAAAACCCAACAGTCCTCAAGATTCTTCTTTTTTGCACCGTGGGTAGTTAATACTAGATAAAATTCCAGCATAAAGAGACGGATAGATACTAGGCTTTAAGCTGGGATGTCTGCTAATTCTTAAGTAGTTCTTAAATTCTAATTTAAAGTTAAAAGAATGGATCTTTTTATATAACCTCACACTATCAGATGATATGCTTGCCTATTTTGAAGGGCATGTCTCAACATCTCCATTAAACATGTTCTCTTGGACCCAAGGACTCTCAAAATACACTCTATGTTCCTGAGTTACCGCATGCGAGCAGTGGACTTCTTGAAATCATTCTGGAAAAGTGCATGGAGAAGGAATTAAAGTGTGTATTTGTGTGCTACGGAACAGAGAACTTAGTAAAATGAAGAAGACAAAGTTAAGCTTCTAAAAACACTGGAGGGAAGAAAATCAAGAAAGTGTTTTGATTGTTTATTGTTTGTTCTTATAGTTACTTTTAAATATTTAAAACCAATATGTATTTTAAAATTTCCATTGATGTGATGATATACTTATGAGTTGCCATAATATTACTACATCTGATTTTTCAACCACTCTCAACCAGTAAATTCCTAAGGAATGCATGTTCCTGAGCTGATACCATGGGCCACTTTTTGGTTCTCTTCGATCTTGGATTTCTTATGTGCAAAGCAGGCGAATAATACCAGAACATAGGATTGTTGTGAAGGTTAAAAATAACATGTATAAGTGGTTTGTCCTGGTATCTGGAAGGCAACAATGGTCAATGGGAGTTTCTTTTTCTTTTTTAATAAAGTGTTTGATCTAGTTGGGCAGATAAACATATGTGCAAAAATAAAAATATAAAGTAATGATCAAAATTCTCCAAGCCAGACTTCAGCAATATGTGAACTGTGAACTTCCAGATGTTCAAGCTGGTTTTAGAAAAGGCAGAAGAACCAGAGGTCAAATTGCCAACATCCGCTGGATCATCGAAAAAGCAAGAGAGTTCCAGAAAAACATCTATTTCTGCTTTATTGACTATGCCAAAACCTTTGACTGTGTGGATCACAATAAACTGGGGAAAATTCTGAAAGAGATGGGAATATCAGATCACCTGACCTGTCTCTTGAGAAACCTGTATGCAGGTCAGGAAGCAACAGTTAGAATTGGACATGGAACAACACACTGGTTCCAAATAGGAGAAGGAGTATGTCAAGGCTATATATTGTCACTGTGCTTATTTAACTTATATGCAGAGTATATCATGAGAAGCGCTGGGCTGGATGAAGCACAAGCTGGGATCAAGATTGCTGGGAGAAATATCAATAACCTCAGATATGCAGATGACACCACCCTTATGGCAGAAAGTGAAGAAGAACTAAAGAGCCTCTTGATGAAAGTGAAAGAGGAGAGTGAAAACATTGGCTTAAAGCTCAACATTCAGAAAACTAAGATCATGGCATCTGGACCCATCACTTCATGGCACATAGATGGGGAAACAGTGGCTGACTTTAATTTTCTGGGCTCCAAAATCACTGCAGATGGTGATTGCAGCCATGAAATTAAAAGACGCTTACTCCTTGGAAGGAAAGTTATGACCAAACTAGACAGCATATTAAAAAGCAGAGACATTACTTTGCCAACAAAGGTCTGTCTAGTCAAGGCTATAGTTTTTCCAGTAGTCATGTTTGGATGTGAGAGTTGGCCTATAAAGAAAACTGAGTGCTGAAGAATTGATGCTTTTGAACTGTGGTGTTGGAGAAGACTCTTGAGAGTCCCTTGCAAGTCAACCTGCAAGGAGATCCAACCAGTCCATCCTAAAGGAGATCAGTCCTGGGTGTTCACTGGAAGGACTGATGTTGAAGCTGAAATTCCAATACTTTGGCCATCTGATGCAAAGAGCTGACTCATTTGAAAAGACCGTGATGCTGGGAAAGATTGAGGGCAGGAGAAGAGGGGGATGGCAGAGGATGAGATTGTTGGATGGCATCACTGACTCAATCGACATGGGTTTTGGTAGACTCCGGGAGTTGGTGATGGACAGGGAGGCCTGGCATGCTGTGGTTCATGGAGTCGCAAAGAGTTGGACACGACTGAGTGACTGAACTGAATTGAAGTGTAAAATAAGACATCAGAGGGAAGAGAAAACTAGGGCTTGGGTTGCTGTGGATCTCGCATGCTAGTTGTCAGGACGCATTTAACAAGAGGCTTCCTGTGTGCTGTTTTGGATCTGTCAGGAATCCTCTGGTCTTATTAATTCGTGAATATTCAGTAATTAAGCGGAGAGGCATGCCTTTCCCGGGGCTGAGGAATCCAGGAATTTCTCATTACGGTGATAAGTACCCTCTTCCTTTTTATGGACCATACGGTAAAAAGTGATTGTTTGCAACTGTCTCTTTGATAGGGATCGCGTTATGTTTTGTAAATCTGGAATGTTAATCTTTGTCTTTGCTGAGAATAACTTCCTTGTAAGACAGTATTTACACCCACACCATGTTGATTAAAACACCTTTGCTCCATCAGAGCATGGGTCCCCGTGTCTTTCTTTCTTTCTCTCCTTCTCTCTCTCTTTCAGGCTAATTCCTTGGAGCGCAGAGGCTCGCTGAGCTCACTTTCTTGCCAGGGCTTCTAAGACCCTCTCAAGAAGGGTGCCTTCTCCCACTCGAGAGGGCGCCTGGTGCCTATGTGCAGCAGTGCGAGCTCTAAGAACAGGGCTTTATTGGCTTTCCGTGTAAACCAGGGGCTATCAGCCTCTTTCTCTCTCTTACTTTCTTATTGTCAACTCTGGACCACCAGGTTCTGGTCCATTAAAGGACCAACACTAGTCTGTAAGCCTTATGAGGGTGAGCCCTGCCCTGGTTTGTCCATCCTTGTATCTCTAGCACCTGACACAGGGCGTGGCTCATGGTAGATGTTCCATCAATATATTTGGGCAATAATGCAATTTGGGAATTCAGAAGAGTACCAGGTATTGTTCCCTGTTTTCAGTCAGGGCCTTGGGAAATATAGGAAGGGCAAACAGGCTAAGGAAACCCAGGGAGGCTTCATGCAGGAGGCATCTAGAAGGACAATAGAGTTTAAAGAGAGTGAGTGGCTCAAGGGCAATTCATGCAGGAACAAGGGTACAAAAGTTAGAATAGTTCCATTTATTGGGTGATATTACATAAACCAATTGACTGGAAGAGATTTATGTTAATATTTATGAAGCGGTAAGATCGGTGGATATTTCAGGTAAATTTCAGAGAGTCTTGAGTGCCAGGCTTAAGTGCAGTGGGTAACAGAAATTACCCTTTGAAACTGCTCTAATCTACAACCACCTCACACTGGGAAAGCCCCTAAACAGAGAGGAGAAACCTCCCTATCTGTTAGCCTGCCCTCATTTACATTATAAAACAATTGCTGAAGGTCTGTAAGCAAAGATGTTGAGATGCTGCCTGTTTTGCACGGCCTGATGCCAGGAAATCTTCCAGCCCAGCTGGGAGCTCTAGTCAGAACAGATCGCCTGCCTTTAAATGCACAATCAAAGCCAGGTCAAATGTGTTCCAGAACAGACTGAAAAACGTGAAGCCAAATATGATAAATTGTGGTAAGTTGGCTGTGAAAGAATTTGACTCTGTGTGTTTTTTTTTTTTCTACACATGGTTCAAGGGGGTGGTTTGTTGTTGATTGTTGGGTGCTATTTAAAAGCAGAATCCTGTCTCTTCCTACAAAGGTGGCTGATAACTCATCTCTGTATGCCGCATTATTCCTTAGCTCCAACAAGGGGCCAGTTAACATAAGCATTTGGTATTGTCTGCATTGGTCACAATTAGGTTCAATCCAATTTCTGTTGTATTAGCTGGAAATAACTCTAATTCACTTTTCAATTTCCTTTTTATTTCTCTGCTGTGTCTTAATGTCCTAAACTTTCTTCTGGATACCACATGCTTCCAAATTCTCTTCATTCTATTCTTTCTTTTTTGTTTTTATTTTTGTTTATTTATTTTTAGCTGATCTTATTGATTGCTTATTTTTGGACGTTCCGGGTCTTCATTGCTATTGAGGGCTATTCTCTAGTTGCGGAAAGGGGGGCTCCTCTCTAGTTGAGGTACGTGGGTTTTTCAATGTGGTGGCTTCTCTTGTCATGGAGCACGGGCTCTAGGGCATGTGGGCTCAGTAGCTGTGACTCCCTGGCCCTAGAGCACAGGCTCAGTAGTTGCGGTGCATGGGTTTAGCTGTTCTGCAGCATGTGGGATCTTCCCGGATCAGGGGTTGAACCCATCTCCTGCTTTGGCAGGCGGATTCTTTACCACTAAGCTACCGGGAAGTTCTGTTTTTACTTTTAGATCATAACTTTATTTGTGTGTTAAAGAGCCTTTATGTGAGAGTTGCAGCAAGTGATTATGTAGAACATTCTAACTTTCTATTTATCTAGATCTTGGTTGGGTTGTTATGTAAAACTAAATATGAGGGACATAATAATTTTAACCTATATGATGCTCATCCTCAGTGACACAATTTCAGAGTGTGTCCTGAAAGATATTTTATTTTATTGGAAAATTATTTTATTCTAAGATTAAATTGATCTGGGATAGATGAATTAAAAAACCTGGCATCTACCTTTCTTAACAGCTGGAAGACTCTGGCAGACCTACTTTTGGATCATTAGAAGTATTTAAATATACAACAATGCCAGAACCTGGTTGTGCTTCTCTGCCCCCATGCTAATAAACTGATATTTTGGACAGCTGCTACTGTTTTGATAGTAAAATTAAAAAATTACACATCATTTTAAATGAAGATAGAAAAAAATCATTTATAATAAAAAAAGAAGGGTTGAAGAACACAGACGTTAATGTCACAGAAAAAGAAGGGACTAAACTGCAAAACATTATTTAGAATATTTAGTTATTTTTAACATAGGTATCGTATATTCATTGTTTATTTTCCCCATTATTTATGGTCATTCTTAGCAGCGATTTTTATTTTCTTCAGCATATATTTCTAGATTTTTTTCACATTCTCTACAATAATGTTGTGTTTTATAATCATAAAAGTGCATATTAAGTAAATCATTAGCTCTGTGAAAGTTCTGTTAGGTTTGGTGCTTTGCATTGGCACTATTCCTTACCTGTGATGTTGGGGCTAGGGAGTGAGGAATCTTACTAAGCTAAGAATAATCATGGTTAGATGACCTGGAGCAAGTCATTTAAACTTTCTAAAGCAGAGATTCATCATCTCAAATTCACTGAAGCTTCTCTGTCCGGTATAGTACACACTACTCACATTAGTGAATGAACACTTGAAATGTCTGTGGGTAGGCTGTACTCTTTCCTGGAAAATCCCGTGGATGGAGGAGCCAGGTAGGCTTCAGTCCATGAGGTCACGAAGAGTCGGACACAACTGAGCAACTTCACTTTCACTTTTTACTTTCATGCATTGGAGAAGGAAATGGCAACCCACTCCAGTGTTCTTGCCTGGAGAATCCCAGGGACAGGGGAGCCTGATGGGCTGCCGCCCATGGGGTCGCACAGAGTCAGACACGACTGAAGTGACTTAGCAGCAGCAGCAGCAGGCTGAACTGAGATGTTATGAATGTGAAATACACATTGGGTTTCCACGATTTAGTATAAAAATGTAAAATATTTTTTGATAACTTTTTATATTGTTACAGGTTGAATGATATTTTAGACATACTGGATTAAATGATATATTAAAAATTAATTTCACATGGTTCTTTTTCACCTTCAAATATGACAACTAGAGAATTTAAATTTACATATGTAAATTTTATTTCCATTGGACAATATTAATCTAGAGGATGTAAGTGTTTAATTATCTTTAAAATTCTTCTAGATTGACCATTCTGTGAATTGAGAAGAGCATATAAACAATGTGTCAAGATATAAGGTAGGATAAATGTGGAGCATATCATCTTGGGGTTAGTGCAAAAGTAATCCTTGGATTAAATTTTGGGAATAGGAATAGTGTAACTTTGCATAGTTGCATGAAACTACCTGAGGAAAAATATAAGTGTGAAAAATTGTTGTTTCTGTGAAAAATCAGTTCAATGCTTTAAAGCCAAGTGTTAAAACATGATATCAAGATATGGCTAGAAGTTTTGGAGGGAACTGTAAAAATCTACAAGGATTCTGTACTTAGTTTGCTTTACAGTGTTATCAAGAGCTATGAAGAACCTAGAATCTGTAAACAATACATTATGAGGTAGTTTATGCAGGAAAGAATGGAGAATTCTAACTTTTTATATCAAAAGATAACTTATCTAAGTAGATCTATATGTCTGATTTTGTGCAATACCATGCTATTTTAATTATTGAAACCTTGTAGTATAGTCTGAAGTCTGGATGAGTAATGCCTCCAGCTTTATTCTTTTTTCCTCAGAATTTCTTTGACAATTTTGGGTCTTTTGTGATTCCATATAAATTTTAGAATTATTTGTTCTAATTCTGTGAAAAAATGTCATGGATAATTTGATAGGGATTACATTAAATCTGTAGACTGCTTAGGGTGGTATGGCCATCTTAACAGTGTTAAAACTAACAATCCAACAGTGTGGGATAGCTTTCTGTTTTTTGAATCATCTTCGGTTTTATCAATCTTTTATAGTTTTTAGCATACGGGTCTTCATCTCCTTGGTTAAGTTTATTCCTAGGATCTTTTTTTTTTTTTTTTTGACATATTTTGAATGAGTTTTTTCTTTTTTATATTCTCTTTGTGCTTTTTCATGGTTAGTATAAGGAAATGCAACAGATTTCTGTATGCTAATTTTATATCCTGCTACCTTGCTGAATTCATATATTAGTTCTCATAGTTTTTGTGTGGAGACTTTAGGGTCCTCTAGATAGAGTATTGGACTTCCCAGGTGGCACCGTGATAAAGAATCCTCCTGCCAGCACAGGAGATGCATGGGTTTGATCTTTCGGTCAGAAAGATTGCCTGGAGTAGGAAACGGCAATCCATTCCAGTATTCTTGCCTGGAAGATTCCTGGTGGGCTATAGTCCATTGGGTTGCAAAGAATCAGACATGACTGAGTATGCACAGATAGAGTATCTGGTGTGCATGCGTGCTGAGTTGCAGCTGACTCTTTGCCACGCTGTGGAACACAGACCACCCAGTTCCTTTGGCCGTGGGATTATCCCAGCAAGAATACTGGAGTGGGTTGCCATTTCCTCCTCCAGGAGACCTTTCCAACTCAGAGGTCAAACCTGCATCTCCTGAGGCTCTAGCATTAGCAGGTGGATTCTTTACCACTGGGAAGCCACCTGGGAAGCCCTAGAGTATCATATCATCTACAAATACTGGTGACTTTACCTCTTTCCTTCCAATTTGGATAACTTTTATTTCTTTTTCTTGTCTAATTGTTGTGGCTAGGACTTCCAATACTATGTTGAATAGAAGTGCTGAGAGTGGGTATCCTTGTCTTGTTCCTGAATATAATGGGAAGGCTTCTTCAGTTTTTCACTGCTAACTATTATGTAGGCTATGGACTTGTCATAAATGGCTTTTATTATGTTGAGATACGTTCCCTTTGTACCCACTTTTATTAATGTTTTTTATCATAAGTGGATGTTGAATTTTGTCAAATGCTTTTTCTGTGACTTTCAAAATGATCATGTTGTTTCTGTCTTTCCTTTTGTTAATGTGGTGTATCACATTGATTCGTGTATGCTAAACCATCCTTATGACTCTGGGGTGATCCAGTTTGATCATGGCATATGATCCTTTTTACGTAAGGTTGAGTTCAGTTTGCTGTTTCATGGAAGAATTTTTGCATCTACATTCATCAAAGATATTGGTCTGTAATTTTTTTTTTTTTTTTTTTTTTTTTGGCACTGTTTTCTCTGGTTTTGCTAACAGAGTGACAGGGCATCATAGCATGAATTTGGGAATGTTTCCTCCTCTTCAGTTTTTTCGATTATTTTGAGCAGGTTAGTAATTTATCCATTTACTTCTATAAACACTTAATGCACACATGTCATGTTATATAATTTCCTGCTCCAACCACTTTTAAAATGTGACACAATGTTGCTTTGGGTCATGTTGACTAAGACATTTTCTAATAGTCTTGAGTTGTTCTCATTCCCCTTGATGCTCTATAAATGATTACTCCCCACACCCAATCATATTATTGCCAGGCCTAAATCTGTGGTGTTTCTCGACAGCCCTATCTTGTGACATACTCAGTGTCCGACTGTTTGCAACCCCGTGGACTGTAACCCACCAGACTCCTCTGTCCGTGGGATTATCCTGTCAAGAATACTGGAGCAGATTGCCATTTCCTCCTCCAAAGAATCTTCCTGACTCAGAGACTGAACCCAGGTTTCCTGCAACTCCTACACTGGCAGGTGGATTCTTTCACACTGAGCCACCTGGGAAGCCCCATCTTGTGACAGACTTCACTTTTCACTCTAGAGCCTGAATCCATCCTAGGCATGATCCAGTCTCAGCTTAGCGCTGCAGCCTTATTCCCTCTTCAGCTCCTCTGTCTTTCTGAGAGACAAACTAGTTGCCATTAATGTGCAAGTCCTGTAATTTCCTATCTTTGCTCCTCTTACCACATTCACATGGCTAGACTATTCTTATCCCTTCTGTATTATTCAGGATTATACTAGTTGTCAACAGTGTAACCTTGAAGACATCACCCATCCTATCTGGTAGGATTGTTACGGGGGAGAATGAGGTCATGTGTGTAATCCACCCAACACTGTCCCTGATACATAGTGTTGTTCCCAAGTGTCACTTCCTTTTCTTCTAGGATGAGGATTTCCCAGTGGAAGGAATTGTCTCTTTAACTCTCTCAGCATTTTATCTGCATTAATGTACAATGTATGTCTCACTTAAAGTGGCAGAAATTACTAGGTTCCTATTCCAACATCGTGCCCGCTCCTTCTTAGTAATAGAAGCAGCCTTGCATGATTAAAAGTCCCCTTTTGCATAACTGGTCTTATGACTAAATTCTGTCCAAGGCATGTATGCAAAAATGTTGTATGAGACACCTAAGATCTGTATAAAAGCCAGGAGGCAAGCCATTCTCTGTGACTTTTTCACTTGTTCTGCCCATGAGATATTTTGGACTAGGAAGTGACTTTGAGACCTCTTTTGGTTAAAACACAATTATTTTGATTTTGTTCATAAGAAGATAAACTTTAATTGATGATTGCAGAGAAATTCTTGGTCTAACTCAACCTTATATATTTAATAGCAGGATTTCTCTAATTTTCTACAATGAGGCACAGTCCTCTTGTATCCCTGTCCCCTGCGACCCAAGTCCAAACCATTAGGGATGGGTGCTAAGCTAAAAATTAATTGCTAGAAAATGAAATAAGCAAAACATATAAAATGCAAGTCCCAATTTCTTATTATTAGATTTAATAGGCAAGATGGTAGTTTAACAGCTGTAATTAGAGAAAGCAACATAAGAAAAAAGAATAAAAATTGAAAAACTGTACACTGTTCTTTTAAATGTTCTTCTTATAGTGTGACACTTCTTATAGTGTGGCTATAAGATGATTTATGCAGAAAATCGCTGTATGTTCTTATCTTTTGGTCATTTTCCAATATAATTTAACATAAAGTTAGAATAAAATGCTGACTTCATATAAAAAATTATAGTTTATTCCTTTTGAATGGACACCACGTATATCATGGTGTCCATTCAATTTTGTCCAAACAAATATTTAAAGTTTTTCATATGGCAAAGAATCTTGCTAACTAATTTATTAAATCTAGATTGAATTGATAACATTGCAATTTTTAGGAAATAACATACAGAGGAATATTGATGGGAATGGAAAAAGGAATTTTAAAGCAAATTTTATTCAATTTTTCACTCAGTTTTTTAGTTGGGGTGTAATTGCTTTACAGTGTTGTGTTGGTTCCTGCTGTACAATAAAATGAATCAGCTATATGTGTCCATGTGTCCCCTCCCTCGCGAGCCTCCCACCCACTGGCCTCCCCATCCAACCTATCTATTTAGGTCATTACAGAGCACCAAGCTGAGCTCCCTGAGCTACACAGCAGTCTTCCATTAGCTGTCTGTTTGACATGTGGTAATGTATATGTCAGTCCCAATCTCCCAGTTCATCCCACCCTTCCCATTGTGTCCACATGTCCATTCTCTATTTCTGCTTGTCCCTATTCCTGCCCTGCAAATGGGTTTATCTGTACCATTTTTATAGATCCCATATATATGCATCAATAGCTGGTATTTTTTTTTTTTCTTTTTCTGACTTACTTCACTCTATATGACAGACTCTGGGTCCTAGTCCTAGTTTTTTTTTTTTTTTTTCCTATTTCTTATTATAAGATTTAACAGGCAAGATTATAGTTTAATAACTGTAATTAGAAAAAACAACATAAGAGAGAAAATTGAAAAATTATACACTCTTCTTTTAAATATTCTTCTTATAGTGTGACTGTAAGATGATTTATATAGAATATCACTGAATGCTCAGTTTCTTTCATTTTTAAGGCTGCTCACTCTATTTGTAAGTGGAACTTTGCTGTTGCCTACTTCTTGGTGTAGTTAAAACCTGGGTTCTGGAATCAATTTCTTTGGCTCATACCTCCAAACACTGTTTACTGAATATCATTCATTGGGTTTGTTGGGGAAAAAGAAATTTTCCTTTACCCTTCTAGATTCTTCTGCCTGTTCTGAGAATTAAAATGACAAGAGACAGATTAAGGAGAAAATTAAACATGTGTACATGTGTACATGTAATAACATGTGTACATGGAAAGGACCCAGGAAAACTGAGTAACTCACCAAAATGACCCTGAAACACTCACCTTAAATATTATCTTTGGTTAAAGGCAAAAAGCAAATGAGAATGTGGGGAGGAGAGGTAGGGGTTTGGGAATTCAAATGGAAGGAAGGCAGTCCACATGGAGATGGAAAAGCAAATCTCTGGTAGACAAATATTTGGGCCATTCAGAATGAGAGAGTGGACTCTGATTCCTCTGCCTTGCCCGAGTTTCCCCCACTCCACCAGCCCATATTCATTGTAGTGATAGCTGTAACAGGCACTCTAGCAGCTCTAACAGGCCTTTTAAAGTTTCTATGGGCAGCTGGGGAGGAGGTCAAAGTTTCTTCAGAAGTCTTTTGAGCCTTGATTGTTTTCAGTTTGAAATAATCTGCATGACAAAGAGATAATGTAAGATGGTCAGTTTTGCTTCCCAGAGTTCCAAAGAATAGCAAGGAGAGATAAGAAAGCCTTCCTAAGTGATCAGTGCAAAGGAATCAGTTCAGTTCAGTTCAGGTGCTCAGTTGTGTCCAACTCTTTGTGACCCCATAGACTACAGCATGGAAGGCCTACCTGCCCATCACCAACTCCCGGAGTTTACTCAAACTCATGTCCTTTGAGTCGGTGATGCCATCCAACCATCTCATCCTCTGTCGTCCCCTTCTCCTCCTGCCTTCAATCTTTCCCAGCATCAGGGTCTTTTCAGATGGGTCAGTTCTTCGCATGAGGTGGCCAAAGTATTGGAGTTTCAGCTTCAGCATCCGTCCTTCCAATGAATATTCAGGGCTGATTTCCTTTAGGATGGACTGGTTGGATCTCCTTGCAGTCCAAGGGACTCTCAAGAGTCTTCTCCAATACACAGTGCAAAGGCATCAATTTTTCGGCCCTCAGCTTTATTTATGGTCCAACTCGCATATGCATACATGACTACTGGAAAAACCATCCCTTTGACTAGACGGACCTTTGTTGACAGAGTAATGTCTCTGCTTTTTAATATGCTGTCTAGGTTGGTCATAACTTTTCTTCCAAGGACCAAGCGTCTTTTAATTTCATGGCTGCAATCACCATCTGCAGTGATTTTGGAGCCTCAAAAAATAAAGTCTCTTACTATTTCCAGCTGAGGGCCGAAGAATTGATGCTTTTGAACTGTGGTGTTGGAGAAGACCCTTGAGAGTCCCTTGGACTGCAAGGAGATCCAACCAGTCCATCCTAAAGGAAATCAGTCCTGAATGTTCATTGGAAGGACTGATGTTGAAGCTGAAACTCCAGTACTTTGGCCACCTGATGCAAAGATCTGACTCATTTGAAAAGACTCTGATGTTGGGAAAGATGGAAGGCAGAAGGAGAAGGGGACAACAGAGGATGAGATGGTTGGATGGCATCACCAACTCAAAGGACATGAGTTTGAGTAAACTCTGGGAGTTGGTGATTGACAAGGTGGCCTGGTGTGCTATAGTCCATGGGGTCGTGAAGAGTCAGGCACAGCTGAGCAACTGAACTGAACTGAACTGAACTGATGGGACCAGATACCATGATCTTAGTTTTCTGAATGTTGAGCTTTAAGCCAACTTTTTCACTTTTCTTTTTCACTTCCATCAAGAGACTCCTTAGTTCTTTGCTTTCTGCCCTAAGGGTGGTGTTATCTGTGTATCTGAGGTTATTGATATTTCTCCCAGCAGTCTTGATTCCAGCTGGTGCTTCATCAGCCCAGGGTATGTCACATATCTTCATTACCTCCACCATAGTTTGACCCCAGGTAAATAACAAGGAGGGAACATAGCCCCACCCATCAACAGAAAATTGGATTAAAGATTTACTGAACATGGCCCTGCCCATTAGAACAAGATCCAATTTTCCCCTCAGTCAGTCTCTCCCATCAGGAAGCTTCCATAAGCCTCTTACCCTTCTCCATCAGAGGGCAGACAGAATGAAAACCAGAATCACAGGAAACTAACCAATCTGATCACATGGACCGCAGCCTTATCTAACTCAATGAAACTATGAGCCATGCCGTGTAGGGCCACCCAAGATGGACAGGTCATGGTAGAGAGTTCTGACAAAAATGTGGTCCACTGGAGAAGGGAATGGCAAACCACTTCAGTATTCTTGCCTTGAGAACCCCATGAACAGTATGAAAAGGCAAAAAGATAGGACATTGAAAGATGAACTCCCCAGGTTGGTAGGTACCCAATATGCTACTGGTGATCAGTGGAGAAATAACTCCAGAAAGAATGAAGACATACAGCCAAAAGAAAAACAACACCTGGTTGTGGATGTGACTGGTGATGGAGGTAAAGTCCAATGCAAAGGAATAGAGGAATAGAATGAGAAAGTACAGTTCTCTTCAAGGAAATTAGAGATATCAAGGGAACATTTCATGCAAAGATGGGCACAATAAAGGACAGAAGTGGTATGGACCTAACAGAAGCAGGAGATATTAAGAAGAGGTGGCAAGAACACATAGAAGAACTATACAAAAAACATATTAATGACCCAGATAACCACAATGGTGTGATCACTCACCTAGAGTCAGACATCTTGGAGTGGTGTAAAGTCAAGTGGGCCTTAAGAAGCATCACTGTAAACAAAGCTAGTGGAGTTAATGAAATTCTAGTTGAGCTATTTCAAATCCAAAAAGATGATGCTGTTAAAAGTGCTGTGCTTAATATGCCAGCAAATTTGGAAAGCTCAGCAGTGGCCACAAACTGGAAAAGATCAATTTTCATTCCAATCCCAAAGAAGGGCAATGCCAAAGGATGCTCAAACTACTGCACAATTGCACTCATTTCACATGCTAACAAAGTAATGCTCAAAATTCTCCAAGCGAGTCTTCAACAGTACATGAACTGAGAACTTCCAGATGTTCAAGCTGGATTTAAAAAAGGCAGAGGAACCAGAGATCAAATTGCCAACATCCGTTGGATCATTGAAAAAACAAGAGAATTCCAGAAAAACATCTACTTTGCTTCATTTACTACACTAAAACCTTTGACTGTGTGGATCACAACAAACTGTGGAAAATTCTTAAAGAGAGGGAAATACCAGATCACCTGACCTGCCTCTTGAGAAACCTGTATGCAGATCAAGAAGCAACATTAGAACCAGATATGGAACAATGGACCAGTTCAAAAATGGGAAAGGAGTACCTGAAGGATGTATATTGTCACCATGCTTATTTAACTTCTATGTAGAGTACATTATACTAAATGTTGCGCTGGATGAAGCACAAGCTGGAATCAAGACTGTCAGGAGAAATATCAATAACTTCAGATATGCAGATGATACCACCTGTATGGCAGAAAGCAAAGAGGAGCTAAAGAGCTTCTTAATGAAGGTGAGAGAGGAGAGTGAAAAAGCTGGCTTAACACCAAACATTCAAAAAAAAAATGAAGATGATGGCATCTTTTCCCATCACTTCATGGCAAATTGATGGGGAAACAATGGAAACAGTGACAAATTTTATTTTTTGAGGCTCCAAAATTACTTGGGATGGTGATTGCAGCTATTAAATTAAAAAATGCTTGCTCCTTGGAAGAACCGCTATGACAAACCTATACAACATATTAAAAAGTAGAGGCATTACTTTTCCAACAAAGGTCCATAGTCAAACCTATGGTTTTTTCAGTAGTCATGTATGGATGTGAGAGTTGGACCATAAAGAAGGCTATACGACAAAGAATTGATGCTTTTGAATTGTGATGTTGGATAAGACTTTTGAGAGTCTTTTGGACTGCAAGAAGATCAAACCAGTCAATCCTAAAGGAAATCAATCCTGAATACTCATTAGAAGGACGGATGCTGAAACTGAAACTCTAATATTTTGGCCACCTGATGCAAAGAGCCGACTCATTAGAAAAGACCCTGATGCTGGGAAAGATTGAAGGCAAGAGGAGTAGGGGATGGCAGAGGATGAGATGGTTGGATGGCATCACTGACTCAGGGGCATGAGTTTGAGCAAGCTCTGGGAGATGGTGAAGGACAGGGAAGCCTGGTGTACTGCAGTCCACGGAGTCACAAAGTGTCAGACATGACTGAGCAACTGAAGCAGCACGAAATGATCTGTCTCTTATTTTCCTTGTGAATAAAATCAGAGTTTATAATAACCTCTATGGAGTTGTCCTCAGGACAATGAAGTTAATTTATATGAAGAATTTTGAAAATGTTCTCCAATTTTTGCTCTTTTATCAGAGTATAAATGCAGAAAACTGCACCTGATAGCATCAAAAAAGAAAAAAAAAAGGGAGCAGAAACAAGAAGTTTTTTTTTTTATTTTTATTTTTTAATATTTTATTTATTTGGCTGCACAGGATCTTAGTTGCAGCAAGCGGGATCTTTAGTTGAGGCATGTGGGATCTAGTTCCCTGACAAATGATTGTAACTAGGCCCCCTGCGTTGGGAGTTTGGAGTCTTGGCCTCTGGACCACCAGGGAAGTCCCAAGAAGCTGTTTTTTATTTATTTTATTTTATTTATTTATTTTTGGTTTGTGGTTTTATTTTTTTTTCCATTTATTTTTATTAGTTGCAGGCTAATTACTTTACAATATTGTAGTGTTTTTCACCATACATTGACATGAATCAGCCATGGATTTACATGTATTCCCCATCCCCATCCCCCCTCCCTCCTCCCTCCCCACCCCATCCCTCTGGGTCTTCCCAGTGCATCAGCCCTGAGCACTTGTCTCATGCATCCAACCTGGGCTGGTGATCTGTTTCACCCTGGATAATATACATGTTTCGATGCAGTTCTCTCAAAACATCCCACCCTTGCCTTCTTCCACAGAGTCCAAAAGTCTGTTCTGTACATCTGTGTCTCTTTCTCTGTTTTGCATAAAGGGTTATCGTTACCATCTTTCTAAAGTCCATATATATGCATTGGTATACTGTATTGGTCTTTATCTTTCTGGCTTACTTCACTCTGTATAATGGGCTCCAGTTTCATCCATCTCATTAGAACTGATTCAAATGAATTCTTTTTAATGGCTGAGTAATATTCCATGGTGTATATGTACCTGTTTTTTAATGAAACTCTTCTAGTGTATTGCTGGCATGAAAACGAGGAAGACTTCCTTCCTCCATCCTTCCCATGTACTTGTTGACCATGGGAGGACCCTGCTGAGATCAAATGCCCTTCAGTAAAGGACAGTGGGAGGCCTATTTGTAGACCTCACTAATGTGCTATTCTTCCCAGTCCTTCCTTGGCCTGGACCACCTCCAGATGCTGTTCCTCCTCCAGTTCCCTCACTCACTAAGAAGCCTTCTGCTCTTCCTTTGGTTTGCCTGGGACATCTTAACATGTGATTTGCTCTTTGTGGAGTCCTACACCAAGGTCACAGGTGTGGAGCCCTGTACCAAAGTCTCAGGACAAAAATCTCTGAAACTGACCAAGCCCCATAGCAACTGTTGCCATGAGCCTCCTGATCTAAACCAGCCTGTTCCCTGATCCCATGTTAGGTAAAATACCCACCCTAATATCCACCCTATAACATTCTAACCAACACCTAAATGCCACCATTCCAGTAGGAATTTTCTCTGTCTTGAGGCTATAAAAATTGGCTACTTGCCTGCAAATGGAGCTGACTTTCCCTTGAACTGGCCTGCTGTTCTAACAGCGTTTCCCACTCTAATAAATTTTATCCTCCCTTCATTCTGCCTCATGTCTGGAAATTCTTTTCCAACACACACACAGACCATGACAATCCTAGCTGAGGCTTAACTGCTATGATCGGTTTTATTAGGACTCTACATCTTTTGTTGAGTTTGTTACTGAGTTTACAGCCAGTGGGTGCTGAGAGACTGAACTCTGGAGCTCTGACAAGTGATGCTGAATTTCTCATTTTCTCTTCCATCCTGGATGGTCTCAGCCCATGTCTGCCAGATGTCTGCTTCCTCCTTCCTCCTGTGCTCCTCACGAGGGTGTTCTGCCAGCCTGATCTGAGCCCAAACTCCCCACCTTGGTCTCTTCTCCACAGTCCATTAAAAGTGTTGTTGAATTAAAATGTACAGTGTGAAAGTTGTGAGTTAAGTTTTATTTCGGGCAAAATGAGGACTGCAGCCTGGGAGAGAGTGTTTCAGATAGCTCTGAGAATCTGCTCTGAGGAGGCAAGGGGGGAGCTAGCATATATAGGAATTTTGCAACAAAAGGCAAGTAATTGGGAACATCAGAAATGACAGTTAATTAAAGACATAGTTTATGTCAAGTTAAGGAATTTAGTGCTTTTCTGTGTCTGGGAAGATGCAAGAGTCTGGACTCACTGAAATAATTCCTTTGCTATGCACTTCAGCTATCTGGGGCCAGAATCCCATATTTTCATATCCTCAGTTTCTTCAGGGCTCGCCCTAGAGAAGGCTATAGTCTGATTGCTGCTATTAATAGAGGGTAGGTATTCTTTCCTTCCTGAGTTCCTTCAGGGCTCAGCAGCTCATCTTCCACGGTGGCTGCAATCGTTGATGGCAGTGACATCCTCTGTTTACTGATATGGCAGGAAATACTCTGTGTGTCAGTGTGCATGAGGTTTCCTTGGGATGTGACTTCCTGATAAGGAATAATAAAGAACCATCCAAGTAAACATCAGTACAAAGTCCTTGCAGATTTGCCGTATCTGACTGATGGGAAGTCCATTTTTTCCTGAATTTCCTTGAATTTTGGAAGCCACTGGCAGACTGATGGGGAACGGTGAGTGCTACCAATCCATATCTTCCCTGGTGGCTCAGTGGTAAAGACCCCACCTGTAATGTAGGAGACGTGAGTTTGATCCCTGGGTTGGAAAGATCCCCTGGGGGAGGGCATGGCAACCCACTCCAGTATTCTTGCCTGGAGAATTCTAGGGACAGAGGAGCCTGGTGGGCTACAGTCCATGGGGTCACAAAGAGTTGGACGCAACTGAAGTTGCACGCTTAGCACACATGCACCCTCATAGATCATGGATTACTCAGGGTTTGACACTCATGAAATTGTGGCGAGTGTCTCTGAGTGTGAGTGGTCAGACGGTGACTTTATTGGAGATTTCTTCCACTCAGGGAGCCCCTGTATCTTCTTGAGGCCTGAGTGACCCGACCTTGGCTGGTGTTACAGGCCCTGTTGTTTTTGATGTTGCCTCAGTCCTCTGTCACCTGTTTAACATGATTAATGTGATTATGTTCTGATTACCTGGAGCTGTATTTATAGACACTGGAAACAACCCTCTGATTAATTCAGTCCCCAGACCTGACCGCTTCCATGAAAACATCTGTCAGCTGAATTCATCTAGTTCTTCCAGGTTTCCACTCAGTAAAAATACTTCTCATTTATATGGGACTTTCAATTTAGAAATACATAATAAATATTTGAGTCAAATGTCATTCAAATCCCCCTATTTATTTTAGAGGTGAGGAAGCTTGAGACTTTGAGACATTGTGTGACTTACCCAAGTTCATATATACGATTTGGAGAAGGAAGGGGCAACTCATTTCAATATTCTTGCTTGAGAAGTCTCAGGGACAGAGGAGCCTGACAGGCCACAAGGAGGTCACAAGAGTCGGACATGACTTAGCAACTAAACCACCACCACCACCATATAGATGGTTAACAACAAGGCCAGAACAAAGTTCATATTTCTTATCAAATAATAGTCAAAATATATTGAGCAGGGAAAACAGACTAAATATATTCTAGGTCTATAAGTTAGTTCTTACCATTGTGTGTATGTGTGTGTGTGCATGTGTGCGTGCGTTTAGCCATTCAGTTATGTCTGACACTTTCATCCCATGGACTGTAACCTACCAGGCTCCTGTACCCATGGGATTCTTCAGGCAGGAATACTGGAGTGGGTTGCCATTTCCTTCTCCAGGGGATCTTCCTGACCCAGGGATCAAATGGGGGTGTTCTGCATTGCAAGTGGATTATTTACTGTCTGAGCCCCCAGGGAAACCCAGTTCTTACCATTAGATCTGTATTTTAGTGGTGATAACCAAGCCTTAGAGAACTTGAGTAGTTTATACAGAGCTGAACAGTTAATGGCCTGGAACTGGGTTCAAGCCTTCAGTGATGGCTGCAGAACCCACCATTGTATTACCAGACTCTGTTGCCTCAGTTTACCTCCTGACACCTGGTACTTGCTGTTAGTTTTTCCCCCAGTCCTCACCACACTTCTATAAAGGAAGCATAGAAGGACATCTTATTGCTATTTTACAAGTGAGAAAGTTCAGGGCCGGAAAACATGACCATCAGGGAAGAATCTGCAGGTCACCCCAAGTCTCCTGGCAACCAGATTTTAGGGTTCTTGTTGTTTCAAGCAAGAGGGAAGGTTCAACTCTCAAGAATAATAAAGAAATGAGTCTCTATATCCAGTGCTAACAGGTCAGGCAACTTTCTGATAACCGGGGGCTCCGTGTCCTACCAGCAGTTAAAAGTTCTGGGAACCAAGTAATCAGCAGGAAGCACTTAGGCTTCTAGTTTCTTTCCCCTAACTGATCAATAAAGAGCGTTCAAATTCACAAATGTCCTTTTTACTGCTTTCCAAATGATGTTACTGAGCTAGCCAGTGGGTAAAAAGTGTATTTGTTTTCCTTTAATTTGCTGTTTGCAGTATTAGTTTTCACTCTGAACAACCATTGGCTGATGTACAAGATATTTGGAAATGTTATATTTGTCAGTTGGGTTGAACTTCGCTTACACAGCCAGCTCAGATTCTGTATCAGAGACTCCCTACTGTTTTATCAGCATTAACTGCTCTGCTGAAGTGAAGGTACATCCTTGAGAATGGTAGCTGTATGCTGCCATCTGCTGGAATTCCAGAGAAATGCTTTCCTTGAGAATTTATTAGAAAATGCTGTAAAACAATTATTCAGTAGAGAGCTAGAAAAATACAAAGAAAGAAACAAATAACAGATGTTTATGGACTGGAGAAATAAGCTTGAGATAATTTCAAAATCAAAATGACTGTAAGTAAAAGTAATGAAGCTATGCTATACTTTCATTTTCTTTTCAATATTTGTTGTGCTTGCTGTTAGAAGATTTGGATTGAAATCAAATACCGGCTGTAGTACTGAATCAGACTGAAGTTGAGCATTATCTCCTGAAGATGTGCAATTTTCTTCTTGGCTAAAATCAATTTAAAAATGATAAAAGCAATAGGGAAAAAATTCTTCCAAGATTCAGCAGAGAAAGATCAGAGTAAAAGGGGATTCCTGAGATAAATGGTATTTGCAGTCATTAAGAATGGCTCAAAAAACACTGTACTTGCTATGAGTCACGGTGTTACTAGAGGTTTCATCTGCTGATTCTATAGGAGAATGAGAGACTTAAATCTTTTTCAAGTTCGGGACACCGAGAATATCAAACAGTTTGGGAGCCCTTTTGTTTTGAGGCTCAAACCTCAGAAAACGGAAAACCCAAAAAAAGAAAAGAAAACTGAAAACCAAGCTAACTGGAATTTAAATTTTTTAAGATTTCTGTTTAAGGTGGAATCAAATCATAAAAGTTAAGTGCAACCAAAATGTCATTTAAAAATCATTGTAAGTATTCTTTCTTCCATTTGGTTTTTGGTTAAACATCAGTTCCCCAAGTAAGTGTTCCCTTACTGCCAGCGGAGGGGACCCTTTGTCACTTGTTCACTGCTTTTATAGCTTTGAACATAGTTGTCTGTCATGATAAATATTTATTTGTGTAATATTTTGTTAATCCCTCCCCAAAGTCATATTTGTTTCCCATGCCTAGCAGAGGATAGATATTGAATAATTATTTTTTTAAGTGAATTAATGGTCTTTTGGTATATGTACTGGGGTCATTATTACTCTGCTCCAATCCCTCTCAGGTTCCTCATCCGTATCCATGGAGAGTTCGAGTACCTGTGACAAATTCCCATCCACTAGTTCAGCTGCGTTTCATGAACACCTGAAGTAAGGACTAAGATGGGAAGTTGATTCATCCAAGTTCAAAGAATTCCAACCGTACGGGTTGAAATATCAAAGGTTTTTGGAGAATCAGATGTCCAGTAAAGCGAAGCATCCTGTCCCCTGGGATCTGGTTCACAGGGCTGTTAAGCAGATCCTCTCCCCAGTACTCAATAAAACGGTATCTCACCCTCAGCTGACGTCAGTGTCAGGTTACCGTCAGCCTCCAGTAAGAACGCACTGGGTCTGCATTGTCCGTGGTGCCATCCTCCCCTAGGTCCACCATCCATCATGGACATTCTTTACCTTTTTGAGGAAGATATGTCATCTGAAGCAGCATTCAGAGACCCTCTGAAAATCCGCAGTACCCTCCAAAAACACAATTTCGTGTTGAAACCAGTACAGTTAGCTGTCTCGATCGGGGTCAGGTGGATAAGCTGCCAAAAGCTTTATCTTTTCTCTGGAAGACTTGTGTCTTGCTAGTCAGGGCAGTGGGTCCTCCACTGGGGACATACCCAGGTCTCTGTTTCAAGGTTGTTGATCAGACTTAGTCTGTATGTTGCTTCTCATTCAGCTTCCAAGTGTGCGGCCATCACAGACCTGAACGTACATTGATTCTTGTAGAGTGGTGTTTATTTTTGCTTCTGAATAGCATGATGGACATTTGAAACTCTGTGTACAAAGAGGTCCAAAAGCCCATAGCTTGGTTTGAAAGCATGTTCTGATATTTGTCTGACTTTCCATTTGATTTCAGGTCCTTACTGAAATGAGCTTAGTTGGGTGGTTTTCTGATTCTCTGGCAGGAAAAATAAAATAGAGTTACTCACTAAATAAACTTGAGCATCTGAATAGCCATCACATTTTGACCATTGAAGTCCCCTACAGGTAATCTCCTTGACCCCATTGCAGCAGTGTTGTTCTCTGAGTTTCCGGAGCTTAAAGGACACCAAAGAGGTTGGCTGCTTCAGAGGCTAAAGTCAAGAGGAGGTTAGGCTATGGTTTTATAAATTTGTACCTCAGAGAATAAGAAAAATAAAAATGATGCAGGCGGAAGAGTGTTTCATAGTGTTTTTGTTTTGCTCACTCTTTTTGATTTTTTTCTTTAAAGGAAGGAAATAATCCCATTTATCCTGTTACAAGATGGTTGTCTATTAAGGTTTAGTCCAGTAGACTGTTGCTTCTCCAGTGTGGTTTATTTAATTTATTACAAAAAATAATTTAATTAAGTTATTTCTTTTGGCTGTGCTGGGCCTTGGTTGCTGGTGGGCTTTTCTCTATTTGCAGTGAGCAATGGCCACTCTCTAGTTGTGGTGTGTAGAGTCTCATTGCTATGGCTTCTCTTGTTGAAGACCACTCACTCTCGTGGGCATGGGCTTCAGTAGATGCAGTGTGTGGGCTGAGTAGTTGTGATTCCTGGGCTCTAGAGCACAATCTCAATAGTTGTGGTTGTTCAGTTGCTAAGTCATGTCTGACTCTTTGCAACCTCATGGACTATAGCACCCCAGGCCCTCCCTGCCCGTCACTATCTCCTGGAGTTTGCTCAAACTCATGTCCATTGAGTCGGTGATGCCATCCAACCGTCTCATCCTCTGTCGTCCCCTTCTCCTCCTGCCTTCAATTTTTCCCAGCATCAGGGTCTTTTCCAATGAGCCAGCTCTTCGTATCAGGTGGCCAAAGTATTATAGTTTCAGCCTCAGCATTAGTCCTTTAATGAATATTCAAGATTGATTTCCCTTTTAGGATGGACTGGTTTGATCTCCTTGCAGTCCAAGGGACTCTCAAGAGTCTTCTCCATCCCCGCAATTCAAAAGCATCAATTCTTCAGCCCTTAGCCTTCTTTATGGTTCAACTCTCACATCCATACATGACTACTGGAAGAACTGTATCTTTGACTATGCAAACCTTTGTTGGAAAAGTGATATCTCTGCTTTTTAATACACTGTCTAGGTTTATCATAGCTTTTCTTCCAAGGAGCAAGAGTCTTTTAATTTCATGGCTGCAGTCACCATCTGCAGTGATTTTGGAGCTCAAGAAAATAAGGTCTGTCCCTGTTTCCATTTTTTCCTCATCTATTTGCCATAAAGTGATGGGACTGGAAGCCATGATCTTAGTTTTCTGAATGTTGAGTTTTAAGCCATTTTTTTCCACTCTTCTTATTCACCTTCATCAAGAGGCTTTTTTAGTTCCTCTTCTCTTTCTGCCATTAGAGTGGTATCATCTGCATATCTGAGGTTGTTTATATTTCTCCAAGAAATCTTGATTCTAGCTTGTGATTCATCCTTGGGTTTAGTTGCTCCACAGAATATGGGATCTTTCTGGGCCGGGGATTGAACCTGAGTCTCCTGCATTGGCAGGCAGATTCTTTATGCCGAATCACCAAGGAAGCTCTCCAGTGCAGTTTAGATGATGGGGGTTTGCCCTCATATTGATGCCTTGTATTCTTCCAGCTTAGCAAAAGCTGGCAGCTCCTTCATCAGGCAGGACCTTTGCTTTTAGCTTTTGTCTCTGAGCTGTCTCCAGTCCTGCGATGATAAAATTTTTTTTTTTTAATCAACTTGACTGGAACATGGGACAGCCATTATTCTGGGTGTATCTGGGAGAGTGTTTCTGATGAGATTCACCTTTGAATCTGTAGACTGAATAAAGCAGGTGGTCTTCCCCAGTGTATGTGAACCTCATCCAGTCCTTTGGAGGCCTGAATAGAACAAAAAGCAAAAGTAAGGGAAAATTCAGTCTCTGAGAGTTTCTGAGTTGGAATATTGGTCTCCTGCACTCAGAGTGGAATTTATACCATCAGTTCTGGTTCTCAGGCCTTTGAGCTTGGACTAAATATGTTCATCAGCTCTCTTGGATCTTCAGCTTATAGACAGCAAATCATGGGACTTGTCAGCCTTCTCAGTTTGTGAGCCAATTCCTTATAATAAATACCAGTCTCTCTCTCTCTCACTATACACATACACATACAGATATATATATATATATATATATATATATATATATATATATATATATATATATATGGAATATGCAGAAATGCAGGCATGAGGATTAGAGCTGGAGCAGCTATCTTGTGATATTACATGAAAGGAACATGTAGAGAAGGTGTATATACTTTTACACAGAAGGTGTACATATAGCAACAAAGGAGAAAGACCTGCATTCCTGATGCTCATGGGGCTGCCATGTCAGCCCTGGATCACCTACATGAACATTTACATGGCTGAGAAATAAAATAACTTTGAAGACACACCATAATTTTGAGGCTTTCTGCTCTATGTTATGGTTTCTGATCTTACTGGGTATCCGATCTTACTGGAAATAGATACTAGGCTGAGGAAGGTAGAGTTATGTGAAGGTTAATAGTGCAAAGAAGACTTCTATTTAATTCTGGCTCTGTTGCTTGCTGGATCTGTACACTTCAGCAAGGTACACTTCATTCAACACTAAATCTCTGTGACTCAATTTATCTCATCTGTGAAATGGAGATATGGTAGTACCTAGTTTACAGGGTTTATATTGGGTCATATGAGACTATATGAGAAAATTGCTCCACACATTGTAACCATTCAACTGATATCTGCTATAATTACTATTTTTCAATTCCTTTTTCGACTGGCTATCAAGCATGCTTTCATATGTAATTTGCTCTCTTACGTATAGTGGTACCCTCTCTGTAGCCAATTTCCATTTTAAATTAAAAGATTGGCATTCTAATATTTAAATAAATCATTTGTTGGTTTGGATAGTGTGAAACAAATAAGCTTTTGTATGTCTTGCAAAGATGAAGATCAGGCCATGAGCTAGGTGATTTTCTAGTAAATCAATAATTTTGTGGTTAACAATGATACCAAAAAGATGATAATAATAAAAGTAATAATAATAAGTAAAATTGATTGAGGACTTTTGCATACCACACTGAGTACTAACTTTTTAGATGTGTTATCTCCTACAGTTATATAACATTGATATTATTATACTCATTTGAAGGATGAGAGAAACTGAGGACAAGTTACTTAACGTTCTTAGTGCCTTAGCACTTAACCGTTAGGGATTAGGTGAGTAATCTCAATTCGGTTATTATTATTAATATTTTAAATTCCAAAGCCTAATTATTTTCCGTTAGGTCACTGTGAACTCCTTGAACCCCTGTGCTAGGAAGCATTCAGTCTGTCTGCAGGGTTTCCATTTACCAGTTTCCCACTTTTATGTTTATTAGAGATTTTGAGATTGCTTCTAGGCCTATTATTTTATCCTATATATTAAATACACTCTTTTTAAAAAGATAAGAATGAAATTGCTTTAAGTTGGGATTTGAGTAAGATGAAGTAAGTCTTCTTTTTTTTTAAATCTAGTAGATGACAGGTTGATTGTTTTTTAGGGTATTGTAACACATATTTCGGGCTTCCCTCGTGTCTCAAATGGTAACGAATCTGCCTGCAATGCAGGAGACCTGAGTTTGATCCCTGGGTCAGGAAGATACCCTGGAGAAGGAAATGGCAATTCAGTCCAGTATTCTTGCCTGGAGAATTCCATGGACAGAGAAGCCTGGAAGACTACAGTCCATGGGGTTGCAAAGAATCAGACATGAGTGAGTGACTAAACTTTCCTTTCAACACATATTTAATAAGTCAACTGATGTCCTAATAGGAAATAGAAACACAAGGAAGGTGGCAAGCTACTTCTAAACTCTGGGCCTCAGTTTCCCTATGTGAAAAATTAATTTGGTTGAACCAGATTATTACCAGCTATTCTATTATTTAAGTAGAATCTCTCTCTGTCTCCTCCCTCTCAAATTTCTGCCTTCCTTCCTTAAAGTAATTATATTAAAATACTTTACTTAGCTTTAATCACCCCGAATGGGCCATCTGCTTCTGTATTTCATCAAAAAGCAGAATATGATCTTGGCTGCTAGAGAATATTTGCATTATTTATTTCATAAGCAAATGAATCTTGACATTTATACCACCATGGCCTAAATTCTCCTAAGTCTTGTCTTATATGTGAAATGTGTATGATATGTAGAGTCTTAGAAAGCTCTTAAGAAGGTTTCCACAGATGGACAAATCTCTTTGATCTTCTTGGGACTTGAAAGCTTCAAGTATAGAATACATGAATATTTTTGACGTTCTCAAAATTACAGGTAATTCAAATTGAGTCTCAGGATTTTAATATGATGAATGAGTGATGTGCATATCAGGTGGTTGTCATTTAACTGTTACTGTAATGCACTGAATCTACCAAATTAATCCTGTGAATATTTAGTTATTATACAGGATTAGAAAAAGATTCTCCTTGTAGAGTCAACTGTAGAAAATATGATACAAGTAAATTTATGTTTAGACAATTCAGTGTCATTTGAAAAATGATTGTTTTTTTAATGCAGTCATTTAAATAATTCACAAAACTTCACATGATGAGTTTAATTCTATTTAGTTTATTTAATATCCTTCCCTTAGAGAATAGGAATTTACTGAGAACTAATCCTGAACAGAATCTTTTGCAAGATTCTGTAATTATTTGTTAAATGTGAAGCTGGTAGAAAAGAGAAGAGATTAACAAAAAGGATTTGTTGACTGTCCTTCTAGTGCTTAAAAGAGGTGGAGGGAACAGCCATATGGCAAACAAGTGGCAGAGAAATATTATAAAGGAATATATAAATGTGGGCAAAATAAATGTTTTTTACAGATGTAAATATATTCACGCTTACCTGTGATTTAAATTTTCAAAAAAAAGGAAAGGAGAAAGAAAGGAGGGAAGAGAGGAGACTGAGAAAGGAAAGAAAGGAGGCAGGCAGATGGAAGGAAGGAAGGAAGGAAGGATCATTTAAAGTCACTCACACCCAAGTCACCTCTGTTATGGTGTTGATGAAGCTCCCCAGGGAAACATTTCAGAAAGAGCTCCTCACCTATGTATTGATCAACTTCGGAAGTGAACAGCCTTTACCTTTTGATGTGTTTTCTTTATTCCTTCTTTACTTCCCTTCCATCTTCATCCTTAGAGTAGATTTTAAATTCATGCTGAAATTCATGTCTCTTCCTTTGAAATACCCTTGGATCTTGTATAACTAAGGACTAAAAGCGTTCTTGGTGTACTGAAAAATATTTGGATACAAGGCCAGTGAAGAAAAATATGGTAAATAAATGAATATATTGGTAATTCATTTTGGAAGTTAATTTCCTATAGGAAACAATGCAGTGGCAGACCTAGAATTCTGAATGTACTTCTGTAAGTTGCTGCTTTTGGTCTTCAGGCTAGTGAGAGGATAAGGGCACAGACATCAGTTGGTGTGCGTGTGTGTGTGTGTGCGTGCGTGCATGCATAGAAGATCGTTAACATGAAGAGGTCCACGGTATTGGTCACAGAGGAGAGGACTGGGCAGTCTTGAATTTGTAGCCAAATAGGAGTGAGAGGGCTCATTTTGAAAACCTGGTCGTATTACCACCATATGTATTTTTTCCTTATTTGTAGCCACTGTTGTGGATCTTTCTTGGCTTCCAAGCTTTCTGTTTCTGTGGCCCTTAACTAGTCCAGGAACAGCATTTTTCACATGCTAGCAGGTTAGGACTAGACAGTGAAAGCTGGTTGAAAAAGAATGAACCATAATTTTCTATATTAAACAGACTTCTGCAAGGAGTAAGGGGAGAGAACTAGCACTTTTAAGTTATTTTCCTTGCTTGTTATTTCTTCCATTTTTTGAGATGTACAGTTGTATCTCCCAGACAGTGGGGGCCACAATGGTGGTCCTTAGATCCTATATTAGGGAACATTTCCTCTGACCTTTTTAGTATTTGTGTCTTGATGTACAACGTGGGCACCAGGATGAGAGTCAGAAGAAATAGCAGCAGACTTTGCTCAAGTTTTGTTTTGTTTTTTAAATCTCAAGTAAATTTCAAGTGCATCACTCTAAGCACTTGCTGGGTTGAAAATATAAAAATGCTAAGGCTCACAATAGCTATGTAATTCATGGACAAGGATTTGATTTCCTCTTTGTATCTCCTGAATTCTTGAGAGACACAAGAATCGTATGACAGAGCTTATGTTAGTGCAACAGGCTGGCCAGTCTTTCTATATATTTATCCCCAGCATTTATGAAATAAGACCATCTCTGAAAGCACCCAAGAAGTTGATTTTTAATATAAAAAGTAAATATTTATTTACTACTTATTTTTTGTCCTTTAAACTTTTGATTGGTTTGAATATTTTTATGTATGGAGAAGCTCTGAAAATGAATTTCTACAACCAAATAAAAATAAAGGAAATGCAGTTAAATAAATGTTTAAATAATGCTTATGGTGATCAACTGTAATACAAACACTTAAATTGTTTTGATGATAGACTGATTTTTTTCACTGTTTATAAAGATGTTCAGTTTTCTGTATGCATCCCTCAAAGACTTTAACAGCGAGATGCCACTTGAGTCTTATTTGTAGGTTTGTGGACAGGATGCCTGGGAGAAGGGAAAATGGCAATGGGAAAAGAAAGTTGAAAAGTTTTGAAGGCTAAATTTTGAAGTTTATGTTTCAGTGGAGTTTATTATTATTGACTATGGAGGTATACTTCATATACCTCCAATGTACTCAGTGTAGTTTAAGAGTTTTGATAATGGTATAAAACACCCATAAAAACACTACTGCAGTCAAAATATGTCCTATTTTGACAACCTTAAAAGATTCCTTTGCCCCTTTCTAGTCAAGTTCCTTCACACTGTGAGTCCTAAGCAATCACTGACCTTCCTTCTGTCATTATGGATTAGATTGTCTTTTCTAGAGTTTCAAGTAAATGTAATAGTATATGCTCTTTTGAGTCTGGTTTCTTTCACTCCACAGAGTGATTCTGAGATTTAGTCATATTGTATGTACTTGTTGTTTCATCTTTCTTGTTGCTGAGTACTATATCATTATATATACTTACATTACCATTTGCTTATCTGTTTCCTGCTGATAGACATTTGGGTTATATCCAGTTTGGAGTAAGGCTGCTATGAACAGCAAGTCTCTGTGTGGACATATAGTTTGAGGTCTCTTAGATAAATACCCAGAAATGGAAAGATTGGATCATATAGGAGTTATACGTACAACTGCTAAAGAAACTGCCTAGCTGTTTTCTTATAGTGATTTAACCATTTCACATTCATGCTAGCAAAGCTTAAGCATTCCATTTGCTTTACATCCTTGTCAACATCTGGTATGATCAATCTTTTTAATTTTCTCTATTCTTATAAGTATAAAGTCAGAACTTATTACAGTTAAATCTTGCATTTCCCTGATGAATGGCAAGCCTCTTTTCATGTCCTTAGTGGCTACTCAAATTTATTACTTTGTGAAGTATCAGTTGGAATTTTTTTGCTTTTAAATAAGTCATCTGCTAATAGAGAAGGAAGGTTTCCTCATATATCTTAGACATGAATTCTTTCTCATATATGTGCTATAAATATTTTCTCACAGTCAATGATTTCTTTTTATGGTGTCTTTTGAAGAGCAAATGTTTCTAATTTTGACCAAATCCAATGATTTTTCTAATATGCTCTGAGTTTTTTTATGCCTACCTCAAGATAGCAGTGTTTCCATCCAAAACTTTTATAATCTTGTTACCTGTAGAGCTATGATTAATTATTGTGTAGAATTAATTTTGTGTAGAATGAAGTGAAAATTGAGGTTATTTTTTTTCTAGCTGTTCCAAATCATTTGTGGAGAAGACATTCCTTTTTCATTGGCAATTTGTGAAAAATGAATGTGTAGATATATTTCTGAATCCTAGATTCTGTTCCATTTGTCTATTTTTATATCAATACAACATTGTCTTGGTTAGCATAGCCTTAACTAAGACTTGAAATTAGAAACATAAGCATTTAAACTCCATAGTTTAAAGTGCAGAGGACACTTAAGTGCAGGGAACATGTGTTTGTTCCCTGCTCCTGGAAGAGTTCACATCTGCAGGGCAATAAGCCCATGTGCCACAGCTACTGAAAGCCCATGTACCTAGAACCTTTGCTTTTCTTGAGCCTGTGCAACAAGAGAAGCCGCCGTAATGAGAAGCCCAAGCAGCGCGACTGGAGATTAGCCCCTACTTGCTGTAACTCGAGAAAACCCATGCACAGCAATGAAGACCCAGTACGGCCCAAAATAAATAAATAAAAATTTAAAAAACAAGCAAATTCAGGGTATTACTTCTCCTCTGTGCTTTATTCTAGTAAGGGGAAGCCTTTTGAAAACTGTGATAACTCAATTATTTTGGATGGTAAAAATCAGGCCCACTTTATATCTTTTTTTTGTCATTTGCATTAGCGCACAAGTATTAAGGTTTCATTTGCAAATAGGCACCACCAGTGTAAGTTTGCGAAAAATAAGAAATATTTGGTAGCAACTGAAATATTAATGTGTATATAAAGTTATCCCAGTAAGGAAAGACTTCTTTGGTTATAAAAAGCTCGATTAAAAAGCTATGAAGCAGTGACTCAGACCAACTTTGGTAAATCAATTTATAGCACATTCCCAGCCAGAACCGGCTCCTGTTTGGTCAGGAGTGTTTTTTTTTTTTTTTTTTTAATTTTTATTATTTTATTTATTTATTTATTTTTTAAATATTATTTTATTAGTTGGAGGCCAATCACTTTACAACATTTCAGTGGGTTTTGTCATACATTGACATGAATCAGCCATATAGTTACACGTATTCCCCATCCCGATCCCCCCTCCCACCTCCCTCCCCACCCGACTCCTCAGGGTCCTCCCAGTGCACCAGGCCCGAGCACCTGACCCATGTAGGCATACACACTGAGGAATCCAGATCTGAAAGAGACACATGCACCCCAATGTTCATTGCAGCACTGTTTATAATAGCCAGGACATGGAAGCAACCCAGATGCCCATCAGCAGATGAATGGATAAGGAAGCTGTGGTACATATACACCATGGAATATTACTCAGCCGTTAAAAAGAATTCATTTGAATCAGTTCTAATGAGATGGATGAAACTGGAGCCCATTATACAGAGTGAAGTAAGCCAGAAAGATAAAGAACATTACAGTATACTAACACATATATACGGAATTTAGATAGATGGTGGTGATAACCCTATATGCAAAACAGAAAAAGAGACACAGAAGTACAGAACAGACTTTTGAACTCTGGGGGAGAACGTGAGGGTGGGATGTTTTGAAAGAACAGCATGTATATTATCTATGGTGAAACGGACCACCAGCCCAGGTGGGTCAGGAGTGTTTTTATCTGACTTATTTGAAGTTGAAGCCAGCAGTACTCAGGATTTCAAAGGCCCCTAATGTTCTCCACACTGGAGCAAAGCCTGGAGCTGTCCACAGATGGACCAGGTTCTGCAATAACAAAATAGTTTGCTAGGATAAGTTTGCTTTTTTTTTTTTTTTTTTGCATGGACTGCTAGGCAAGTCTTTCGTTTCCTCATACAGTCACTTCATACAGGGTTCCTACCTTTTAAGCTCATTGTCTCTCCAGAACTATTCCTTGGAGACTATTGCTTTACATACACTCCCTATGAATAATAGTAATTTTAATAAGGAATAGCATTTTTTGAGCATTTAAAGAATCGTAAGCTCTTTAGTTGCTTTGTTTCATCCATACAGCAATCCTTTGAATTACGTATTTTACTATTTCTTCTTCTAGGAAACTGGGACTTAGAGAGGATAAGTAGCTTCCCTATAGATATCCAGCAAGTGACAGATTCAGGATTCAAGTCCAGGGTTCTGGAGCACCAGAACCTGTGCTCATAAGTGCTACACACACTATATGTGTGGAACCAATGGGTCCTGGAGTTTCCAGTTCATCTAGAATCAGGATGGTCATATTTCCAAAGTAGCAGAGTAAATTATTGGAATTATGATACATAGATATATAGATACACATATCAATACACATATATTAACAAACATACACAAGTATACACTATATATGTGTGTATACACAAACACACACACACACACACACAGGTCCATAGAACTACCCATGAAGTGATGCTTCCATGGTAGCCCCCTGCCTCTGTCACTTGTAGCCTTCCAATGTCTTTGCATGAATTGGTGTTTATAACAGGACTTTCTTTTGTTCTTTCCATGTTCAGGTAGTTCACCTCTCTACAGATTTTAGGTTCAGGTAGAGCCCTTCATAAACTTTGGAATAGGTAAGGTAAACAAAGAAAGATTCCTTTCCTGTCTCTAAGACATAACATGTTTAAAATAAAGGTTTTTGGCCCCTACGTCCTGTCATAACAGGGCTCAGTCAAGTTGACATTCAGAGTCAACCATTGCAATTTCTAAGGCAGATGGGTACACTTGTCATCTGACAGTTCTTTGAATGTTGGCCAAACATACAACAGCCACAAAACAATGTGTTCATATGTTTTCCCAAAGGAAATTCTTTAGCCAGCTCTACTTACTCTCTTTTTCTTAGGCTCGTATGATGTCCACCCTGCCCCGGGAAGGGTGATCAATTAGATTATGATTGGTTGCTCTACTCTGGGCACTGCCTCCAATGCCTTTTAATGACATCAGTCCTTTCTTTCACTTTGTTGTTCTCTATATCTCTGAGCCCCAGAGCAGGAGCTGACATTCCAATTCCTGTATCAGGGAAAGGATACAGAATGGGGAGATAGATAGCTGTTAGTGGAGATGGATTTACAGTCCACTTATCAAATAGCTCCTCAGACTGCAAATGTCCTCTCGTGAGGTGATAAGCTGAAGGAAGTTTGGATCTAGCTTCCTGGAACCCCGCCCCTTCTCACCACTTCTCTCCTGCTTTTACTCAGCCAGTGTTATATAGTCAGTTGACTGAAGAATGGTTACACAATCGAGGTGAAGTTGGAAGTAGAAACAGTTGTTCTCTCCCGTCCTTGCTTCCAAAGTCTGTACATTCCTGGGTGTCATTCCACCTTGGTTCCTAATTCATCTCTCTGTGCAGTCCATGGCTTTCTAGGGTCCCATACTGTGGTACCCCCGTAGGCCATGAAGTTCAAAGGCTCCAAACATACTCCTTATTCCGTCCCAGTTAGCCTCTATCTATGCTGTGTGTCTGTCATTCCACTAGGGTGGTATTCCCACCTGGGCCATGGATAAATGGATTCAAAAGGAGGTGTTAATAGCCTGTAACAGTTCTGATGGTCTTCCTAGATCATACATAAAAGGGCTGTCTTCAACCTGGCTTTGCCTATTTTCATCTCTCTCTCTTTTTTTTTTTAATATTAGAAAGTATATTACTTCTGATTTTGGATAGAATCTCTACCAGTTTCCTTTTCATTCAGTATAATTTAGCACAAATCTTCTGAGTGCTGAAAGCATATCTATCATCACCATACTTAGAGCTGTCTGAGCTCTGAAGGTGACAACACAAAACCACACCATCAAGAAGCTTTTATTTGAAAGGGAAGTGTAGACATGGATACACAGGTCTGTGTAATCTGAGGGGAGGTTTCGTGCCATATTAGAATTACAAATGGCTGTGAGATCCCTGAGGAAGGAGTCATTAATTCCAACTGGGATGAAAGTTCCTGTTTTACAGGTTCAACTGAGTAGAATCTGAAGTATAAGAAAATATCTGCCAGATAAAGATATGCCTATTTCAGAGCTGCTTCTGTACCATACACTTAATATGCAACCTTTGTGCTGCATGTTGTTGAGAAGACACACCCTTCAGTCCTCAGTGAGTGGAAATGGGTCACACCACTTCCTGGGTAATTCAGACTAGGTTATTCAGGGCAAACTTCCTGTTTAAACAATAAAAACAAAATGCGGGGTTAAAGCCACTACCACCATCAACAAAAACAAAATCCATTTCTTTAAACAGCATTGACAAGTTAAAAATATAGTGACTAGCTGCCAGGCCAGTTTTGGAAAGAAGTTGAATCAAATATGTAAGTAGGATATCCAAGTACCAAAGTCATTTGTTTGGGAACATCTGTCCCTGCTGCACACGTAGGTTTTATCAGCAGCCTTGGGGTAGAAGGAACCATCAGGACAAGTATGGATAAGAACTAAGCCTATTATTAGAATTGTCAGATAGGATACAGTTCATTCAGTTAAACTAATTTCAGCTACATAATTAAATTAATTATTAATTATGTACCTTGTAATATTTGGGGTATATTTGTATTTTTAAAGTGGTTCATTGTTAATGTGGAATTCAAATGTAACTGTGTACTTTATTTACGAATGCTCAATCTGTAAAATGTCACCAGTACCTGACCTCAAACCTTGAACTTCAAATAAAGCTACCCTGCTTTGAGTAGAGCAGAAGAAGAACAAAATAAAAAACATCTTTAGGGTTTTGTGGCCACAGGTACATGGCTGGAGTAAGCTCATGGGAACTTCTACCCATGAGCTTAGTTGAGAAGGCAGCTTCTGTTATGGGTCCAGGGTACCTTGGCAGAAGCAGGCACACTATCTCAGTGGCAGAAGACAAAATAAATTCTGGTCCCAGAAGACCCTCACAAATAATTGTCCAGGAGAAATAATTAGCAAGCTATGAAAGATAACCAAGAATACAAGAAAACAGGCAACCTGGACAAGAATCAGCAGAAACAGGAATCATGTCACCAGGATTGCAGACCCCAGCCTCCACCCCTCCACAGAGATCAACAATTAGAAAACTCTGTGAGAAATTTCAGCAACATAATGGAACAAAAATGAGAATAACTGTATAAAAAGGGAAGGAAGAACAGCTTCATTTTGTTTTGCATCATCTCATACCCCAGACTGGCAAAGGAACTCTCCAACTATAAGGAGTTCTCTTTGCCCAGAAGAGGAGAGGAGGATGTGACCAGCTTCCCCAGCTTTTGGGGCACTACATGAAAGATCTGCCTTTTTCCTACCCGAAACCTGCAAAGCTGAGAGGTGCAGAGACAGCTGGGAACGAGGAGGAAGAGCAGGGACACCAATATTAGCCACATTGCAGAGGCAACCACAGTTCTTTGGTGACTTGCTCTCGAGTCCTGGCAACTTTTACTACTGAAGACAACAGTGCCTAACATGACCGCTCTGGACTCCCCGCAGATTTCACCAGTTTTACCCTACAGGTGTTTGTATTCACAGACATCAGCCACCTGAGTCCCTCCCTACTCTACCTCTCCACCTCCACCCCTGCTAGGATCTGTACTGGCCACCAGCCCAGGCCTCTGCCACTGCATGAGTGCAAGAAGCCAGTGTAGACTCCTGCAGCTGACGTCCCCACTGTGTGTGGATCTGGGGCTGCCCACCTGCCTGCTCCTGGCCTGACTCCTGTCACTGGCCTCTGCTGCTGTGTGCCTCCCAGTGTGGAGACCGTGATGCCCTGGGAGTTTATGAGGACAGCCAATGCCCCCACAAATGCCTGTGGGTCTAGATTTGGCCCCATCTCTAGTCCTCGGCCTGTACCATTGGGCTGGTCTACAGCTAGCCCCTTCAGCAGCACATCCCTGGCCTGATTCCCTGCACTGCATCCACCGCCAAGCACGCACCAGTGAGGAGACCCTGCAGACCCTGTAGGAGTGCACACCTGCAGCCAGGGCCTCCGAGCTTCCATGTGCCAGAATCAGACCCTGGCCCTACCTCCGTGATCGCCTGCTGGCTCACACCACCATAGGTGTCTGAAACTGGCCTTTGCCACTACACAGCCACCTGCAGCTAGCCACACAGCAGGTGCGTGTAAACCACCAGCTCCGGACAACACTGCTGCCTGCCCAGATCCCTTACCACTGGACCTGAACTTGCTGTTGAGGACCCCAAAAGCCCCTGCAGCCAATGTGGATCCCCTCCAGTGCTACCAAGAACCACCCAGTTGTTGGAGCTGTGGATCCCAGCAGCCTGCACCAATGAGACATCACAACCCCCAAGACCTGGAGCTGCCACACACCCCTGCTCTTGGTGTCCTCCACCACTAGACCCTGGGTTACAGCATATTCCAATATGCCCCACCTTCAAGGGAAGGTTTTTTCTTACTAAAGTCAGTCCATAAAGTTGGGAGGTGACAGCTTCTTCAAATGTGCAGACACCTGTGCAAGGCTATAGGGATCGCAAAACAATCAGGGGAAGGTGAGGCCACTAAAAGAGCATGGTAAATCTGCAGTAACTGAACCCAAAGAAATGGAGATCGGAGAATTCCCAACAAAGAATTCAAAATAATTATTTTGAAGATGCTCAGAGAGCTACAAGAGACACAGATAAACAACTTAATGAAATCAAGGAAACTATGTAAAAGCAAAATGAAAAGTTCAACAAAGTAATATAAAACATTAAAAAGACCAAACCAAAATTTGGAGCTGAATACAATGGACTGAATTGAAGAATTTAATAAAGAGTTTCAACAGCAAAGGACCAAACAGAAGAAAGAATCAGTGAGCTTGAAAACTGGTTATTTGAAATTATCCAGTCAGAAGAGCAAAAAGTAAAAAGAATGAAAGAAACAAAGTGTTTAGGATTTATGAGACACCATCCATAACGCAATCTAGGCATCACTGGAGTTCCAGTAGAAGAGAGAGAACTTTTTAAAAGATAAAATTTCCAAGAACTTCCTAAATCTGGGGAGATTCCAATTTCCTAAATCCAAGTTCATGAAGCTAATAGGTCATCTCATAATTTCAATCCAAAATGAACTTCTCCAATATATATTATAATAAAACCGTTTAAAACTGAAGATAAGGAGAGAATTTTAAAAGCAGCAAGAAGAATTCTCTCATACAAGGGAAAACCACCATAAGGCCTTCAGTGGATTTCTAGCATAAACCTTGCAGGCCAAGGTATGAGTAGGATTATATATTCAGAGAAAAAATAAAAAACCCACCAAGAATACTTTAGCCAGCAAAATTGTTCTTCAGAAACATAGGTGGAATAAAGATTTTTCCACATGTGTATCCAAAAGAAATGAAATCACTATGTTGAAGAGATGTATGTACTTCCATGTTGTGCATTGCAATATTATTCACAATAGTCAAGACATGAAGACAGTCTAAGTGTCCATTGATGGATGAATAGATAAAGAAAATTTTCTTTATATGTCTATATATATAATACATACACAATAGAATATTATTAAGTCATAAAAAGAAAGAAATCCTGCTATTTGTGACAACATTGATGGACAATGAGGGCATTATGCTAAAGTGAAATACGTCGGAGAGAGAAAGACAGACCCTGTATAATCTCACTTATAGGTGGAATCTAAAAACATCCAACTCAGAAATTGAGAATAAAAATGGTGTTTGCTAAGGACTAAAAAGTGGGAGAAATGAAGAGATGTTGGTCAAAGGGTACAAAGTTTCAGTTAAAAGATCGATTAGTTGCAGGGATCTAATATATTCCATGATGACTATAGTTAACAATATTGTATCCTATACTTGAAAGTTGCTATGAGAGTGGATCTCGAATGTTCTCACCGTAACAACAAAAACAGTTGGTAGTTATGTGAAGGGAAGGATGTGTTAACTAACCTTATTCTGGTAAACATTTCTCAACATATGCGTGTATCAAATCATCACATTGTACATCTTAAAATTGCACGTTATATGTCAATCATATTTCAATAAAGGTGGAAAATAGAGAACCTGCAGAAACAAAAGGCATTAGAAAATGCCTGATGTATAATTCAAATGTTGGAATTGTCATATATAGATTTTGAATAACTCAACGTATTGTATTTATAGAAAAATTGATGAGCTTTAACATATTTTCAAGGTGACTTAGCAAATTTGGAAAAAAGAACCAAATAGAACTTTTATAAATGAAAAGCATAACATCCAAAATTAAAAGCTATTGAACTGCAGATTTGACTTAGTAAAGAAGATAATTAGAAAAACTGAAATCAGGTTAGAAATGATCAAATTTAGCCCAAATCCCACATTTATCTGCATTTGTTCATCACTGTGACTCTCAAAAAAATGTGACAAATTGGAAACATAGAGGCATTCGTCCCCCAAAGAGTAACTTATACCCAATCTTTATAAAACTGGTCCACAGTTGAGTAATTTCAATGATAGAAAAAAATTCTTGAAGCAAAATTTTTACAAAGTTAGAGGCTAATTATCCTTATTTTCAAGGAGTCTGATCCTTGATCTAAAAAAAACACTGAAACCTACTATTAATAAATGAGACTTTAGTAAAGTGATTGATGCAAGTGAACTATACTCAAATCAAGAGCTTTCTGATATACTTAAATAACAAGTTAGAAAACCTATAATGTGTGTACTAATGTAATTAATTTGGTACTTATGAGAACTATATGTGAGAACTACTGAGCATCATGCATTTTATGTTTTGAGGTAGAAAGTATAAATAGTGTGAATATTAATTTTCTACAAATAAATCTATATTTTTAATCTAAGTCAAAATTTCAAGTCAGAAAAAGATTATTTATAAATGTATACCTATATATTTGTGTATATATGTGCATAAATGTGTATGTATACATACATATATACATACATATATACATGTATGTATATATGTTTATAAATATGTGTGTATATGTGTATATATACATATATATAGAGATCACTGTTGTAGGAATATATGAAAGTTAGTATGTGACAAAAGAGGCCATTCAAATCAGTGGGGAAAGATTGAATTTGTCATTAGATGAAGTTGGTACAGCTGACAAACCATTTGTTTTCAGAGAGAAAAAATCGTTTCTCTCTCTCGCACTTTTTAAACAAAAAGACTTATTTATTTGGCTGCACTGGGTCTTAGTTGCTGTATGTGGGATCTAGTTTCCTGACCAGGGATCGAACCCCTGCTTTGGAAGCATGGAGTCTTAGTCACTGGACCACCAGGGAAGTTCCCCTCTTTCTTGCACTCTTACATAAATGAACCAAAATATTAAAATTTTTAAAAAAGCCTTTGGTTTTTATTATTATTGTTTGCTATTACATGTTTTTATACAATTTTTTATAACCTTGGGGTTTAAGAGAACTTTCTAAGCCTGACACAAATATTAGAACAGGGAGACTCTTTTATAGATGTTACTATATAATAAAAAATCAGAAATAAAAGATGAAAAATGGAAATTTCCATATATATAACCGACAAAGGGTTATATCAGTTACATCACGCAAAATGCCGAGCTGGATGAATCACAAGCTGGAATCAAGATTGCCAGGAGAAATATCAACAACCTCAAATATGCAGATGATACCACTCTAATATCAGAAAGTGGACAGGAACTAAAGAACCTCTTGATGAGGGTGAAAGAGGAGAGTGAAAAAGCTGGCTTAAAACTCAACATTCCAAAAACTAAGATCATGCTATCTGGTCCCATCACTTCATTGCAAATAGAAAGGGAAAAAGTGGAAGCAATGACAGATTTTATTTTCTCATGCTTCAAAATCACTGTGGACTGTGACTGCAGCCATGAAATTAAAAGATGCTTGGAAGGAAAGCTATGGCAATCCTAGACAGCATATTAAAAAGCAGAGGCATTACTTTGCCGACAAAGGCCCATCTAGTCAAAGCTATGGTTTTTCCTGTGGTCATGTATGAATGTGAGAGCTGGCCCATAGAGATGACTGAGCCCCGAAGGATTGATGCTTCCAAACTGTGGTGCTGGGGAAGACTCCTGAGAGTCCCTTTGACAGCAAGGAGATCAAAGCAATCCATCCTAAAGGAGATCAGCCTTGGATATTCATTGGAAGGACTGATGTTGAAGCTGAAGCGGCAATACTTTGGCCATCTACTGTGAAGAGCTGACTCATTGGAAATGATCCTGATGCTGGGAAAGATTGAAGGCAAAAGGAGAAGAGGGTGGCAGAGTATGAGATGATTAGATAGCATCCATCACAGACTCAGTGGATATGAATTTGAGCAACCTCCAGGAGATAGTGAAGAACAGGGAAGCCTGGTGTGGGGCAGTCCATGTGGTCACAGAGTCAGACATGACTTAGTGATTGAACAACAACAACAAAATTAAATCTTCTAATTATTGAGAAAAAGATATACATATCAATAGGAATATTTTAAAGATGAAACAGAAGTACTTGTAAACATAAAACTAATATTCAAGTTCACTTGTAATCAAATAAAAACATTTTACAGTTTGGCAAAATAGAAAACTATTTTGATAGTTTTAAATATAAGCTATTTTGATAGTTTGGCAGTATTGGGATCTGGTCATTGTCATTCTCATTAGTGTGGTGACAGAAACCATCTAGGAGTTGCTTTGATGATATGTGCCAAGTTGTTAAATATACACACATTTTGGTCGAGATACCCTACGTCTAAGAATCTGTGTCCTATGGGAATACCTGTGTGCAAAAGGCATGTGCAAAAAACCTCTGTGGACACACTTGATAGCCAGATCATTTACAATAGGAAAAACTAAAAACTAACCTAGAATCAATATTCTTGTTTAAATAGATTAGGGAAACTTTCAAAATCTCTCTTTTTCAATGTCCATCATATAATGTTTCACATATAAAGCATGTCACCAAACATTATCAATATTAAATAGTACTTTTAAAATTGTATTATTCTGTGTATTAATATCCATGCATGTAAAAATGCCTGGATGATATATCTAAAGTGTTAGTAATGTACTTAGGTAATAAGATTTTATCTATTTCTTCTTTTATCATGTTATATGATTTATTTTCTCCCCCACAGTGAGCATGTTTTGCTTTTATATAGAAGAAAATGTAGAAGAAAATTATGTAGAAGAAAATTTTAAGTTAAATAATAAAGCAGAAAATGAGAATTAGGGCTTTAGGAGGTAGACCACAGTTATCTGGAAAATTCATATCCCAGAAATCTTGTTTGCTGACAATGGTTAAATTAACAAAGCTTTATTGTGTTTTGTGTGGATAGAATCAGCTACTGAAATAAAAAAAATAATATGCCTGCAAGAAATATTTTCAAATAAATATCAGGTTAACAGCTTTCCAAATATTTCTTGACATTTTTTTAGAATCACTTTAATTAAAGGCCTCCCAGAACCCTTCGCATATTTGTCTTCTCAAGTATATGTAACTGTCTGCTTTGCATCAAGGTTTGTTGCATTTATATCTTTCTATCCTATTTAAATGTCACCTCTTCACCTAGTAAATGAATAGATAATATAAGTATAATACATTTCCCCACTATAGTCTATGTTAGGGGCTTCCCAGGTGGCACTAGTGGGAAGAACCTGCCTGCCATTGCAGAAGATATAAGAGATACAGGTTCTATCCCTGGGTTGGAAAGATACTCTGGAGGTATCTGGCAACTCACTCCAGCTCGCCTGGAGAATGCCATGGACAGAGGAGCCTGGCAGGCTACAGTCCATAGGGTTGCAAAGAATCAGACATGACTGAAGTGACTTAGCATACACATTTTATGTTAAGGCATTTGCCTTGAAGCTGAAATATACTGTCCAGGGAAGTGGAAGGTAGATTCTACCCAGAACAGAACAGTCTTGTTAGTCTTTAAGTTCAAGTAGAGTTTTTAAAGGTTTAAAGCCCAGAGCTAGATAATAGTCTCAAATTCATGCTTTTGATTTTTAGTAGACAAGTTTCACTGGGAGCTGTGGCTTCTATTCTAAAAGCCAAGCCAGAGGGAAAGGAGCTTAGATATTTCTAGACATAGTGTAGGCAGAGAAATATTAGGTATACATTTTTTTCTTACTGCTTAATAAGGACTAAAGCAATTTCTGGGTATGAGAGAAAAAGAAAAACTAATTATACCCCTATGTCTTGGTTTCTTTTTTTTTTTTTTCTTCTTTCAGAGTTACAAATACCTGTCATGGTATTTCCTCCTCTTCCTTGAATGGGTTCTAGTTAAGCCAACGTCCTGATTTCCTCAGCTTTGGGAGGCTGGTCAGAAATTACAATGTCAGGAACCCTCAGATCTTTTTTCACTGGTTGTGAATATCTCATCCATATACTTCATAAATAAGACTTTCTATATTTGTGTTTTATAAATACAACTATTTTCATTGAGTGTGAAATGAGCATGACCCAAGAAAGATGGGGAAACACTGCCATGTAGAAAAATAAATGTGAACCAGTTTAATTATGTGGTTTAGTTTTTTGAAAGGTTATTCTGTCAGTCTAGCGTGCACTAACATATAAGAATATAGGGAATTTATTAAAAATTTCAAATTCTTGGTTCCATTTAGTGATGAAATGAGCAAGGTGAGCTGAAAATTTTTTGGCTTCAAAAAAATTCTCATGTAATTGGATTCCCTGTCAAGTATGCTTGACTTCATCTACCTGGAAATGAATTTCCCCCTGATCCTACCCAAGAATGACATCATTCCCATATTTAATCTGAAAGGAACCATGTTGTTGATGTTCAGTTGCTCAGCAGTGTTTGACTCTTTGCAACCCCATGATCTGTAGCATGCCAGGCATCCCTGTCCCTCTCTATCTTCCGGAACTTGCTCATATTCATGTCCATTGAGTCAGTGATGCCATCCAACCATCCATCCTCTGTTGCCCCCTTCTCCTCTTGCCCTCAACTTTACCCAGCATCAGGGTCTTTCCCAGTGAGTTAATTCTTCATATCAGATGGCCAAAGTATTGGAGTTTCAGCTTCTGCATTAGTTCCTCAATGAATATTCAGGGTTTATTTCCTTTAGGATTGAGTAGTTACATCTGCTTGTTGTCAAAGGGACTCTCAAGAGTTTTCTTCAGTACCACACTTCAAAAGCATCGATTGTTCAGCACTCAGCCTTCTTTATGGTCCAACTCTCACATCCATATATGACTACTGGAAAAACCACGGTTTTGACTAGATGGACCTTTGTTAGCAAAGTGATGTCTCTGCTTTTAAATATTCAGAAGGCTATTTTCCAGAGCTCTTGAATGAGCATTCTACTTGAGAAATGTCATTAAATCAAGTTCTTCTGCTATGGTATAGTCTTCATCAGGAGGGGGATAAAAGGTATATCCTTTTTTTTCCCCCAAATAAAACTCCTGGCTTGGAGGTCTCAGCCAGGAGTGCTGCAGATTCACTGTGGCACTACTGATATTCACAGCTGCACGTGGAGTATCACAGATGAGTAACCACTACTGTAATTCCCCTGCATATGTTCACTTCCCTGCAGATGTGTGCTTCTCAAGACCATGAAAGCTCTTCTGAAATTTGGTTTACTGTCACTCTATGGGTGAATTCTTTTGTGTCATGGGAGATTAGGCATCTGTGGATTTCTAACAGCAAGATTAAAATGCTCTTTACTTTTGCAGACTTTGTAGGATGCAGGAATCCGGGTTAGAGGTATACTTTAGGGTTTTCTGTGGGTAGATACTGTTTCTTGAAGTGATGAAAATGTAATCTAAAATCTGTAAAACACAAAGTTTGACTTATCCTCTATTTTGCCTAATGAACATATTGAGGGCTTAGTTCAGAACCGGCCCCATGTGTGACATCTCTGACTTCTTTAGTCTGTGATGATTTTTTAATTATTCCAGGTTGAATGGACCCCTGTACAGGTTACCTGGATACCTCTAGGGGTTCTCCTTACATTACATGCTTTGTACGTGTGTGTGTGTTGATTGCTTAGTCGTGTTGGACTCTTTGCAGCCCTATGGACTGTAGCCTGCCAGCCTCCTCTGTCCGTGGAATTCTCCAGGTAAGAATACTGGAGTGAGTTGCCATTCTCTTCTCCAGGAGATCTTCCTGACCCAGGGATTGACCCCAGGTCTCCTGCACTGCAGGCAGATTCTCTACCATCTGAGCCTCCGGGGAAGCCTGTACTTTGTATATGATTCTTGAATACTTGGGCTTCTCTGGTGCCTCAGTTTGTGAAGAATCTGCCTGCAGTGCAGGAGACCACCTGCAATGTAGGAGACCCGCGTTTGATCCTTGGGTCAGAAAGATCCCCTTAGAGAAAGAAATGGCAGCCTACTCCAGTATGCTTTCCTGGGAAATCCCATGGACAGAGGAGCCTGGCAGGCTATAGTCCATGGAGTCGCAAAAGAGTCGGACACGACTTAGGGCCCAAACGATTACCGTCACACTCTTCTATTTGTATTTTTATGTAATATATATCAGACAGCAGTAAGATGGTCCCTGTAAGAGGCACAATTTTCTAATTTACACAAAAGCAAAATATGGACTGCTTTATTCTGACTTTTTATAGTACTTAGAGTGTGGATAACAGGATGCTACATTTTTTCATTTTACATCAGGAAATTTGTAAGCTTCTTTCTCCATCGAAAGTAGAAGTTTCTTATATTAGTAGGTTACATTACACATATATTCTCTTTTCAGGCACAAATAAAAAGTGGGAATGTAGTATGTTCTCAATAAAAGATTGGTAAACTGAATAAAAGGCACGCAGAGGATTCATGGTAGAAGAGACATCTGTAATGCCCAGATACTTAGACTTTCTGAGATCAAGCAAAGTAAGGAATTCTGAGGATAACGTTTTTACTTTACTGTCTTTGATTTATACTTACAAAGCAATGTAGATTTAATTTGTGAACTTTGAGTTTTTCTCTGGGAATTTATTAATAAAGATCATATTTTTTACATTTTGGACATTTACTAGCCTGATAATATATTTGATAGACATTGTTTTTAGCTCTATATAGCAGACGCCTTATGGCAGTAGCTTAAGAAAATAGGGACCCATTTTTCTTGTATCATAAGGACTGGGGGTAGGCACTTCATGACTGCTCAGCTGTTTAATGAAAAGTCTTCTTTCCTGTTCCTGCTCTGTCATCTTTAGCATGTGGGTTTTGTTCCCATAATTGCAATATGGTAGTTGCAACAAAAAGTATCATTATCATGCTACAATCCACACAGGAAAACTAGGAAGAGAAGAAAGATATGAGTTGGTTGGTTTTAAAAGGATATTGCCAGAATCCGCTTTCAAAATCTTTCACTTAAATTTTGTTGACCAGGACTAGGTCATATGACTAACCCTTCTGTGAGAGTCTGGAATGGTGACGATTTTAAATTATGCATATTAGAGTTCTGTTGGAAAGGAAGAGAGAAAAAAATGGATATGCGGGAAGCATGTTCTGCCCTGCCTGATATTACAGCTTTATTTTTTTAAATATTTATTTATTTATCTTGGTGGCTTAGACAGTAAAGAATCTGCCTGCAATGCAGAAGACCAAGGTTCAGTCCCTGGGTTGGGAAGATCCCCTGGAGAAGGGAATGGCAATCCACTCCAGTATTCTTGCCTGGAGAATTCCATGGACAGAGGAGCCTGGTGGGCTAATATCCATGAGGTCACAGAATCAGACACAACTGAGCATTTGCACACACACACTCACACTTAATTTTTTTAAAGTGATCTTTTTGTTTATTTAATTATTTATGGCTGTGCTGGATCTTCCTTGCTTTGCGCTGGCTTTCTCTAGTTTCGGAGAACAGAGATATTCTTTGTTGCGGTGCGCGAGCTTCCCACCATGGTGTTTTCTCTCATTGTGGCTCCCCGGGCTCTAGAGCTCAGGCTCAATAGTTGTGGTGCATGGAATTAGCTGCATCTGCTGCATGTGGAATCTTCCTGGACCAGAAATTGAACCCAAGTTCCCTACATTGGCAAGTGAACTCTTATCCACCAGGTAAGTCCCTGGCTGGGTCTTAATTGCAGCGTGTGGAATCTCTAGTTGCAGCATGGGAACTCTTAGTTGTGGCATCCAAGATCTAGTTCCCTGACCAGGGATAGAACCTGGGCCTCCTGCATTGGGAGTGACGAGTCTTAGCCACTGGACCACCAGGGAAGTCCTTAATATTACAGATTTTAAATATATTTTTATGATGTAGTTTGAGTGTATCTTCCCAGCAACATTTAGGTATTTGTTGGGTTAGACAGCTGTCTAGAGGGAATTTGAATGACTGGGGAGTAAATCTTGGACAAGAGAAAAAAGTGAGCCAATTCATAGAATGAGTTTGGTGATACTACTGTATTGGGTTGGCGAGAAAAACCCAAAGAAACTTTTTGGCCAACCCAATAGGTAGTAGGGCCCTTTGGCAGGCCCACTCAGAGAACTCTCAGGAAACATTGTGTGTCTATCTGTAACATGCCTTCAACTACTTATTTAATGGAAATTTCCCATATCCCAACTACATTTACATGTCAAAGATTTGAAGCTGATGCACAGCTGGCCAATGGAAATCAAGACAGTAAGACTGGTTGCACTGTTTACAAGACAGGGAAAACCTTCTACTACATACAAATTTCAATCATTTTATTTTTACATTTTGTTTATACTTCATTTTCTTTGTAACTATCTGTTATGGGAAATTTCAAATAAACAGAAAAGTAAAAGGATAGAGTAGCACAGTAAACCCCATGTGCTCATTACTCAGTATCAACAATTGTTAACTTATGGCTAATCTTGTTTCATGTATACAATACCCATTCTTTCCCCCAAATTGTTTTGAAACAAGTTTAGAAATCTTATTATTTTCTTGAATATTTTAGTATGTATCTCTAAAATTTAAGGATCTTTATACAATCTGTGGGCTTCCCAGGTGGTGCTAGTGGTAAAGAAGCCCCCTGCCAGTGCAGGAGACATAAGAGATGCAGGTTCGATCCCTGGGTCAGGAAGATCGCCTGGAGGAGGGCATGGCAACCCACTCCAGTATGTTTGCCTGAAGATTCCCTTGAACAGATGATCCTGGTGGGCTTACAGTCCATAGGGTCTTGTAGAGTCAGACACGACTGAAGTGACTTAGCACGCATGCACACATGTTTACAATCTGTGTTCAAATTTCTCCACTGTCTAAATTTTGTCCAGGTGTTTGAAATCCAATAAGAAATGTACATTTTAATTCATTGTCATGTTTCTTAAATTTCTATATAGAGTGTCTCTGCTCTTTTCCCCTTGCAGTTTATTTGCTGAAAGATTCAAACTCAGCAGTTTTCCCCATAGTTTGCATTTTCCTCCCAGCATCTCTATGCACATGTTTCTTTTCTGGCTTGTTTATCTTGAAGCTGGTTGTTAGAACTGAAGGCATGATTAGATTTAGGTTCAAATTTAATAATTTTTGTTTTTGAGGAATTAAAATCATTCTACAAGAATAAGTTTATTAGTTTTTCCACATAAAATGTTCTTTGCAGCTTATGCCAGCTTATACATTAAAGAAAAATACTTTGAGGGAAAGGGTAACCATCTCAATTCTCAAGCAGTTTGAAATTTTAAGTCCATATTCTGTAACTTTATTATCGGGTTTAATTTTATTCTTGGTCATACCCAAAAGATATTTTCCAAATAAAACAAACATTATGATGATAAAATATTCTTTTTTCTTTTATTTTTTTAATGTAAAAAAATCAGAACAGTTTTTCTTTCTAATTTCTTATTTATTTATTTATGGCTGCACTGAGTCTTTGTTGTGGTTCATGGGCTTCTCATTGTGATGGCTTCCCTTGTGGCCTAGCATGGACTCTAGAGCATGGGCTCAGAGTTGTGGCGCATGGGCTTAGTTGCTCTGAGGCATGTGGGATCTTCCTGGACCAAGGATCAAACCTGTGTCCCCTACATTGGCAGGAGGATTCTTAATTACTGGACCACTAGAGAAGTCCTAAAATATGGTTTTTTCCATCCATCCATTTAGGGCTTCTTAACACACTGTGGCCACTCATATCAGATGAAAGTGAAAATGAAAGTTGCTCACTCATGTCCGACTCTTTGCGACCGCATGGACTACACAGTCCATGGAATTCTTCAGGCCAGATACTGGAGTGGGTAGCCTTTCCCTTCTCCAGGGGATCTTCCCAACACAGGGATTGAACCGAGGTCTTCCGCATTGCAGGTAGGTTCCTTACCAGCTAAGCCACAAGGGCTGATTTTGTCTGTATGATTACATTATTGTTGTTGTTCAGTCGCTAAGTCGTGTCCAACTCTTTGCGATTTCATGAACTGCATTATGCCAGGCTTCTCTGTCCATCACTCTCTCCCCAAGTTTGCTCACACTCATGTCCATTGAGTCAATGATGCCATCCAACTATCTCATCCTCTGTTGTCCCCTTCTCCTCTTGCCCTCAATTTTTCCCAGCATCATAGCTACATACTTTTTCTAGTATCTAATTTAGTCCATGATTAGGTATAACTAATTCAGATTGAAGTGATAGAAGTTTTCTCTCAGTAATTTAAAAACTATCCTGCATTAAATATATTGAAATGTCTTTTAATTTTATAAAAACTAACTATACATATACAATACATAACTATTAACAATAAAAAAGGGCTCATCTCACTTTCTTTAATCAAAATTACTTGTATGCAAAGGTAGCCTGAATCTGAGTCACTCTTAAATCTTCCCTCTTGACTACTCAGTTTTTTTCCTTGCTGAACTATTTTATTTTCCCCACACATAGTGAAAAGGTCAACGTGATCATGATTTGAGCCTCAATTACCATAAATTATCAGTGTACGTGCTCTCTATTCATCCAACTAATATTTAGGTGTCTTTAAGTGACATTTGTACTTTTCTTCTAGTTATAATTTGGGTCATTTTGTGTAGTAGTCTGCAAACTTTTTTGAAACCATGGAATCTGTTTTATTTTAGTTAAATATATTGTAAATATAAAAAATATAATGTAATAAAAAATATGCTGGCAAATATAATATAACATAAATAGAAAAATGCAATATAAATATAAAATGTATTTGTATATAAATGTAAAAATATAATACAGTATAAAAATAAATATAGGGAGAGTGGGTCTACTTGAAGTAGGGGCTGGGGGCTTGGTGCCCAGTCCCTTTGGTGGCCCCTGCTCCTCTGTAACTACCCAGAACATTTCATATACTTCCTGATGCTTGCTGGAGCATCTTTTGAAAATAATGCCTTGAGGCATCCTGGGCACCATGTTTCTCTGTTATTTTGGATGTGAGAATGAATGGAGAGTGTGGTTGGAGGAGACACAGTCAGCCAACGAGACAGCAAAGGGTCTAAGGCTTTTTGTGCTGGGCTCATCTCAGGCCTGAACTTTCTACATATTTATTTCAGAGGAATAAGGCCACCTAGTGATATCTGCTTTCTAACCTCTGCTCTAGAGTTAATTATGAAATGTAAATTTGAGCTTGCCAATCTTCTGAGATATTTTATGTAAATTCTAAAATTAGTTGTGATTCAGAAATTCTTGTTTAATGACATGTTTTGAATGCTCTCGAATGAATTCATCCTGTAATACCCTAGAGAAAATCTCCATAACCTGGTTGTCACTGTGCATTGTGAGTTTAAATACCCGTCAGGATTCTTTTGGTCAGCAGGCCCAAATTAAATTAAGCAGCCTTTCTAATTAAGACAGAAAGGCAGGGCACTTCATGTAATTGGTGACTTGTAACTGAAAAAAGATAATTAAATTTGAAGTCCATCTCTAAAATTGAACTGGCAAGCTTCGATTCCCCACATTTGAACTTAACACATTTTGGATTTAGGCCTTCTTTATTTCCAGAGCTACTCAGCTCCCTCCTTATTTTATATTTCGTATTTGTATTTAAGATTTTCTTCTCTAATTTATTCAGAATACCAATTTCAAAGAAACTTTACTTTCAGTTAACAGTATTTTTACGTTGGATTCCTTTTAGCTCCCTATAGGCAATCAGACCAAATTTAAGCTTTCTTAAGACTGTGTCAGCTGGCCTTATACTCAGATCTTAGATTCCCTTATCATGGGCCTACCCTTCCACTTGCCTGATATTCTTTTTTTCTTAAGTTGTGCCACATAGCTTGTGGGATTTTAGTTCCCCAGCCAGGGATCAAACCCCGGTCCTGGCAGTGAAAGCACCAAGTTCTAACCACTGGACCACCAGGGAATGCCCTTGGTTGATAATCATATCGGTCCAGAAGTGATATTTTAAATGTTTAATAATAAGCATAGCATGGGCACTGAGCAATCAGAACAGACACTACTCATAAAATTAGATCATTTCTGGCGGGCCAAAGAGGCTAGGGTTGCCCAGGCAGCAGAGCTGTGGCTGATTATATCAGACACAGTAAGAATCCTTCAGTATTTTAACAACTGTTGTGGTGGATGCATCTGTGAGACTTTTCAGGGATTATCTCAGTTGAAAAGAGCCATGCCTTTCTGGGATTGTTGTTATTGTTCAGTCACTGACCTCTCCAACTGTTTGTGAGCCCAAGGACTGCAACATGTGAGGCTCCACTGTCCTTCACTATCTCCTGGAGGTGGCTCAGACGGTAAAGATCTGCCTGGAATGTGGGAGACCCAATTTCGATTCCTGGGCTGGGAAGATCCCCTGGAGAAGGAAATGGCAACCCACTCTAGTATTCTTGCCTGGAGAATCCCACAGAAGAGCCTGGCGGGCTACAGTCTTGGTGGTTGCAAAGACTTGGACACAACTGAGCAACTAACACTTTGACTTTCCATGTCCAATGAGTTGGTGATGCCATCTAACCATCTAACCCTCTGTCGCCTCCTTCTCCTCTTGCCATCAAACTTTCCCAGCTTTAGAATCTTTTCCAGTGAGTTGGCTCTTCGAATCAGGTGGCCAAAGTATTGGAGCTTCAGCTTCAGCATCAGTCCTTCCAATGAATATTCAGAGTTGATTTCTTTAGGATTGACTGGTTTGATCTCTTTGCTATTCGAGGGACTCTCAAGAGTCCTCTCCAGCACCACAATTCAAAATCATCAGTTCTTTGGTGCTCAGCCTTCTTTATGGTCCAACTCTCACAGCCATACATGACCACTGGAAAAAACCATAGCTTTGACTAGATGGACCTTAGTTGGCAAAGTGATGTCTTTACTTTTTAATATACTGTCTAGGTTTGTCATAGCTTTTCTTCCCAGGAGCAAGCCTCTTTTAATTTCATGGCTGTAGTCACCATCTGCAGTGATTTGGGAGCCCAAGAAAATAAAATCTGCCACTGTTTCTAGGATTGTCCATATTCAATGACTGAAGGGTTCTGTAATTCACATGCCCAGCCTTTTTTTGCTCCAATTTGGGATAACTCTGAGTGTGGGTTCTGATTCAAGAGACCTCAATGGTACAATTGTCAAAGTATCATTTGAACTGTATTGTTAGTTTTATTTTTCCTTCTGTCAAGTCCTGCTTCTTTTCCCTTAATTCCACAAGTATGATCTCAAGGGCCTTCCCTAGGGAATGACTTGTCTGTTAAACCCCATCTCTGCGTCTACTTCTCAAGGAACCTGACCTGAGATAACTGGTATGGCAAACCATGTCTACATAATATTTGGACTGAATATAATCTTGTAGTGAGTAGTGAAAAACGGGGGCTCAATAAATATTTGTCAATCATTTACACAATTGAGTTCCTTGGAATAAATCATCTTTCTAACAAAGTGTTTCACTATTTTGTGACGTGGTGACAATTAAACTGTGTCTCTGTTGAGTATCCTGTTTGTGCTTATCGTGGAAGATCGTTTAAGATAAAAAAAACTGCAGTAGCATGATTAGATATGTTTATTCATCGGGAAGTATAGACAAGGGACACACTCAAACTCTTTATTCCTAAGAATCCTCTCCATTGACCTTTGGGAGAACTGGCATTTCTGTCATCTTGGCCTACTTACATTAAGTTTTGTACATTCCATGATCTTGGGTAAGTGCGTATATCTTGGGAGTTGTCAACATTTTTCCTCATGTGAAAAAATGGAGTTCAATCTAGCCAAGTTCTAAAGAAAAAAGTTTATACTGATGAAATAGGGATCTTCTTTGGAGAGTCTGGCCTGTGTGGGATGTCATGAAGGAAAAGTCTATCACGTGATAGCAAAGAATAGCCAGCTTCTGGAGTCAAAGAAATGAGGGCCAGAAGAAGAAGAGAGATGGAAATAGAGGGCACTAGTTATAAATGGGCTGAGAACCAGCCGAGAGTGTGATCATAGATTAAGAGTCTTATTGGAAGATTAAGAGGAGAAGGGTTATGGGATACAAGGCTGGAAGGATAGGTATCACCAAAGCCAACTTCATGGACATGTGATCTGTGCAGTCACATGGGAACCCTGATTCAAAGGAGCCTCATCTTGAGAAGGGTTCCATGATCAGAAGGGCCCCAGGCTTGGTTTAATGCTCTTCTTACCATCTTGAAGTTCTTAATATTTTTTAAAACAAGGAGCTCCACATTTGTATTTCGATCTGGACCCACAAATTATATAGGGTCTTGAGTGTAATAGGTATAGCATCAGTTCTGCTCCATGAGAATGAATGAGACTCTGTCCCTGTGGACAAAGGCTACCGGAGCCATACCCACCCCCAAAACACACTTCAGCATTGAGAGTCATAGCAATTAAATGCCTGCTTTACAACCTGGAATATCTCCTGCCAAGAGGCTCTGTATTACAATTTGCCTGTAATTTTTCATCAGAAAAATGAGATGGCAAATTGCAAAGAGCCTAACTTCATTTTAAGTTGCCTAAGAAAGCAAACAAAGCTTTAATTCTTGTTGTCAAAACATGGGACTTCGTTAAGTAGAAAATATCACCTTTTGGGATGTGGCCAAATGCATTGCTTTTTATAGCCGAAGGCACAGTGTGTTAAGCTTACATTATTTTTACTCCCCTTTCTCAGAGAGGGGGAAAAGGCCCACTGCCATCTCTCAGTTGCACTGAGGTATGGGGGCAGGATGCTTTCAGGACAGTTTTCTCTCTCTAGATGACCCCTGTCTGCCTGGGTTGCTGCACCCACCAATGGGTTTATCACATATTCATCACCTCTCTCTAACATGTCAAGTTTACAAAATATTTTCATGCTATCTAATAAATGCTCCTTGAATTGAATTGGAACATGTTCATAAACATTTTAGAGTCTGAACTTTCAGGAGAAACTCATCTAAGTTCTGGTGAAATTACAGCCAAGGTCTATAAAGCAGCAAAGATTTCAGACTCCAGAATCACTTATGATTTGCTATCAGCCTATGAAATAGTGTTTTGATGATTTAAAGCCCATCTGTCTCCTACTCCTCAAGGCCTTTGAACTTTTTACAAATGCCTGGAGTTTCTGAAGTATGAAGACTTCAGTATTAAAAGGCCACTTTTCAGTTTAGACCAAGTAGAGAGGGAGAGACTCTACTTCCCATTGGGTTAGGTGCCCTGACGTCTTCATTTGGGTTTCTTCCCCCCTCTGGTGAAGTGATGGGAGAAAATGATCTCTTTCCATTTGCCAAAAGGATGTCTTCTTGGAGGCTGCTTGATTCTGTAATAATCAAACAGGTAAGATGAGAAATATCATGCTCATTCTTTAAAGAACATGTGTCCTTTGTCATTATAGAAATTTGCAAATAAAGAAAAGTCAGAAAAAGAAAATGACTTACACCTAGCTCGATCATCTAATGATCTAAACATTGTTGATCTTTTGGTGATTTTTTCCTGACCCATTTTCCCCTAGCATAACTTTTCATATGTATTGTTTACTTGTGATTATGTTCTTTCTCTGTGATTTTATATTTGTTTAATTTGTCATTGAACCGAATGTATTTCCATATTATGAATTATTTATAAATATATTTTATACGATTGTATAAAATCCTTTAGATTGGTGTTAACAAAGTTATTATGCATATTCCACTGTTTGACAATTCAGTTATTCCAAAATTTTGCCATTATAAACAGCTATGCAATAATATACTTTTTTAGAAAGATTTTTTTCTTTCCTATGCATGTCAAGTAACTAAGGATAGATATCCCAAAATGGGAGCTGTTATGACAAAGAATATTGTCACTTTCATTTGTATTCCTTATAGTCATTACATTGCTGTTTTGCTGATATTATATTTTCAACTATAAAATATGAAGATATAGGCTTCATATCACGCTTTTAATTCTGAGTATACTTTTTAATTTTTGCTAATTTGGTAGGTGAAAAAATAAGCAAAGAAAAAACCAAAACTCTCATCAAAATGGCATTATTCAAACACGGTCATGCATCTTTTTTCAGCACTGGCAACTCAGGCTTTTGGTTTTGAAAACTTACATTTATCTCTGAAGTAGAGAGAAAGGGAAAACAAGCATTAAAGAAGCCAAAAGTGAACCCTCAGAGGTCATTTGTATGTTTAGCGTGGGTACAAAATAAGTTTCTTATTGCTGTTTCCAGAAAATCTCCCAGCACATGGGACTTCCAATCATAATAGATCACAGGAATGGATACATGATCTAGGCTTGATGAATCACTGAATCTTTTCTCCCAGGAAAGAGTATTTGACTTAAGTGGTAGTTTGTATAACCTATGCATATGAATCAGTCCTTTCCTGAAATTCATACCTGAGCACAGGAACAAAAAAGCTCTTTTCCCCTCCTCTTACTAGAGTTGCCAAAATAAAATCAGAAAAGCCTAAATTATCTGTCATCAATCTTAGCTGCATGGAAGAAGCATATCTATTTTAGAAAAGAAAATGTCCAACACCAGTATTGGCATTGATAGATAAAGAGTCATGGTGATGTACTTTGTACACCTAGATCCGTCTATACCTAAAGGTATCATCCATTGACTTCCATTCTTCATGAGTTACTACATCTTTTTTCAATAGTTACTGTCATTTGCAATAAAGTTTATACTTATACATTGATGCATCTAATTATATCTAGGGGACTTACATTAAAAAAAATGATAAAGCACACACACAATGGATGATTTTTTTACATTAGTCATATCATAGGTAACTGTTAATTAGATAAGGTTTGGTGTGAGCTAATTTTCTGCTATTACTACTGTAATTGCACACACTTTTCTGCCACCCAAGAAAATAGAAAAAAAAAAGACTTTGAGAAAACTTGTGTTGTAGGAATAAACTTCCATCTGTTTTAATTTAGAAAAAAATCACTCACAAATTAATGTATTTTATTAACAAATTCTCTAGGACACACAGATTAATTGAGCTGTCCACACCTGTGTTGTCACCTTGAGGCTGGGATACTCTGTCTATGTTATAGTGTAGCCCAGGGACTGGAGATCTCAGCAATTTTTGTTTGAGGGTCTGGGCAGACAGGCATGTGGGCATTTTTCAACTTCAGACTGATGTGGCCTTGATACAATATGGTAGGGGCAAGCTGCTCTAATGTGGGAAATTTAATCCCGTTTGCTCTAAAATTCAGAGCTCTGCATTCTTCTGTGTGTGTGTGTTCAGGTGTATATGGTAATTGAAGTTTTTAAACTTAGTTTTGATTTTTATCCAAGTTATACATGAACATGATTTATTCTACAGAACATTTTTGATGGCAAACTCCCAAAACATCTTTTATATTTCCCACTCTTTAAATGTTTATAGGATTTTAATCTATATCTCTAATAATCTATATCTCAAGTAATCAGCCTCTTAATTTTTCTGTTGAATTACCTGTTGACTTCCATTGCTAAAGGGGATTTAGCACATTTTTTCACACTTGTGACATAACCACCCCCCCACACACACACATAAACACACACACAGACACAGACACCTGTTTTCAATTATGTCCAATATATTCCCATTATAATTATAATTATACTAATATGCAGGATTGACATTATTCTGACTATGTAAATACGATTACTAACTGAGCTCTGTGGTAGACTATGACGACTATTCTAGTCTTCACCAACTTTTATGTCTCAAGAGTAGTAGTTTTCTTGTTTTATGTATTTTTATTTATTTTTTATTTATGAAGAGTAATTTATTCTCCTACTCTCTCTCAGATGTATAAGAGCAACCCAGTACATTCAATCATAGTAAATACTCTGTCATTTTCCCTTTTTCATGATTCGCTTCCAGAACCTTCTTACCTGCTCCAATCTGCTCTGACCTTTTCTAGTCTGCATGCTAAGTCGCTTCAGTCGTATCCGACTTTTTGGGACCCCGTGGACTGTAGCCCACCGGCTCCTCTATCCATGGGGATGCTCCGGCAAGAATACTGGAGCGTGTTGTCGCCCTCCTCAAGGGGCTCTCCCCACCCAGCGATGGGACTCGCCTGTCGTGTGTGTCCTGCATCGGCAGGCGGATTAGCGCCACCTCCCGGGCTTCCCCTCAGGTCTTCCTGAAGTTTCCTCTCTCCTTATTGGTTGTCCTGTTGCTTGAATCCAATGTGTTCCCCTTTCTTGGGTTTCTCCTGAGGTAGAGTCCTGAAAATGAACGCCTGGTAGGTAAATTTTGAGTGTTTGCACATCCAAAACCATCTTTTAAAAATCACTCCCACATTTAATTGTGTTGCTGACCGTTAAATTCTAAGTTAGAAATGATTTCCTCTCAGAATTTTGCAGACATTGCTCCTCTGTTGTTTTCTGGTTTCTAGTGTGGCTCAGTTCTTTGTATAAAATGCGTATATTTTTCTATAGAAACTTTGAAGATTTTTGCTTCCAAGTTCTGAGATTTCTTAATGATGGACTGGTGTGTGTATGTCTATTTTCATTTACTGTGCCGAGTGCATCATATGGGAGCATCTTTCAGTGGGTTCTTCCCTTCTGTAAGCACAGGTCCTTCAGTTCCTGGGAACTGACTTCATTATTTTTTGGATAAAATTTATTCATTCTGCTTTTTATTCTTTGTTGTTTCTGAAATTCCTATGACTCAGATATTAGGCCTTGAGGACTGATCATCTATTTTCCTTTTGTCTCCTACTCCCCCTCCCTCCTTGCTTCTTTCCTTCCTTTCTCTCACCCTCCCTACCTCTCTCCCTGTCTTCCTCTGTCCCTCTCTCCCCACTCTCACTGCTCTTTTCTTTCTTTTGAACATTTTGGAACAGTTACTCAAATTCCTGAACATTCTCCTGAGTTTTTAATGACTTCACTTTATTTATTTATTTCACTTTATTTATTTTTTAAAATTCTTAAATCTCAATTCTGCTCTCTGAATGTGGGGTATTCTCTTCTCTTACGACTGCAATGTTTTCTTATCTCTGAGGACAATAATAGGAATTGTTTTATGTGAATCTTCTGTCTTCATACTAAGTATTTTCTTCAGGTCTTTCCCTCTTTCTTTCTTTAGGCTCTCTGTCTCTAATACTTGCCTCCTCCTGAAATTCTCAGCCAATGTGTAGTCATACTTAAGAGAGAATCATAAAAAATGCAAAGTTTTGTGTCCTTGCCTTGGGTGGGCTTCTCAGGTGGCTTCAGTGGAAAAGAACTTACCTGCCAATGCAGGAGATGTAAGAGACACAGGTTTGGTCCCTGGGCCAGGAAGATCCCCTGGAAGAGGGCATGGCAACCGACTCCAGTATTCTTGCCTGAGGATCCCCTAGACACAGGAGGCTGGCGGGCTGCAGTCCATAGAGTCTCAAAGAGTAGGACACAGTTGAAGCGACTTAGCATGAACACACATACCCAGGGGGTATTTTGACTGTGGTCTTTGCTGTCGATTGATTAAACCAACATCTTTCATTGTTGAATCTTCAAATCAGAATCTTTATACTTTTTATTTTTCTTATGAGCTGACCCCTGGTGTTTCCCATCATGATGTTTCAGATTTCAGTGACATTAATTAAATATCTGGCTTCAATATAGCATCCTTGACCTTTATTATCTATTTGACCCACTCCAGATAATGAACTTCTAGTATTCTGCTAGGGTTACAAAGAATAGTCTCTTAAAATATATGTATTTTTTAAAAGTAGATAGATAGTAGATAGTAGAAGAAACTCCTTATTGTGATCTGAACACTCACACAATGACAGTCAGCACCGAAATGAATTTACTTTTGGCCAAGGCTAGGATTAGGGAGGCTTTAATGTACAATTTTAACTATTTTGAAGGATAAGTTGGAAGAAAGTCAAGAAAAGGATATCAGAAGATTGTATGAGACCAGAAAAAGACCATAGAAACAGTCAAAATTCTTGTGTTTTGGGTAGAATGTGAGGACAGCACTTAAATTAGAGTAGAAGAGTTAAAATATGACTCATTTGAGAATAAGTGCAAATAGGTGGGGAAAAAAAGTGAAAGTGTTATTCATTAAGTCGTGTCTGACTCTTTGCGGCCCCATGGACTGTAGCCTGCCAGGCTCCTCTGTCCTTGGAAATATCCAGGCAAGAGTATTGGAGTGGGTAGCCATTCCCTTCTCCAGGGAATCTTCCAGACCAAGGGGTTGAACCCAGATTTTCTGCATTTCAGGTGGATTCTTTACTGTCTGAGCCTTTACCGAGGGAAGCTGTTAAGTCTAGATAGGTAGTTGTTTTCTAATGCCAGGTTAAAGATGCCACTGAACAGTTTTCAGTAGGAAATCTCATGGTACAATACGTACTTTAGGGAGATTCATTTGGTAATAATAAGCAGTACAGATGGAATTGAAGAGGGGGGTGATTAAACCAATAGGCGTGGTATTTCCTCACCCAGACTTAAGGTATTAAGATTCTCCAGCCATTTGATGACAGTGGGAAGGGGAAGTTGTGAATGGAAGGATTATAGCAAAGGCAGAATTGACAGGATTTGTTGAGTGATTTCTTAGGGGGAGACTTAACCCCTCCTGCCTCCTTGCAGAGGGAGGCAGTCATTCCAGGGAGCTGCCACACTTGAGTTATTGTGTGCTGGAAGCTGGGCAAATTCCAGCTAGAGGTTAGTTTGTCCTCCACTGGTCTGAGGCAGATTACCGCAAATTAAATTTCATGCTAACCTGCTTTAAGCCAGGGACACATCATTAACTTTCAGGGTTATCTAGTTGATCACACTAAAGAAAATCTATTTCCACTGTTCCCTTGATGACAGTTGTGAAAATATTTTAATCGCAGTATGAAATCATTTGCAATATTTCACCAAGGCAATTATGCACCCTCTGAAATGCAATACTGAAAGAGGCACATGGGATGAAGCCATTACTTCTTGGTTAGCAGAATGCTCCAGTTTCTAGGAATGGCCTTGACAGGGCTGCTCAAATCCAAGTTCATCCTTTAAGTCAGGTCTGTACCAGTTAAGTGAGGTGGAGAATTGAATTACCTTGGTAGAAAATTAATGCTCTCCTCCCTCTCAGTCCTCCTATGTCTGTCTTGATCTTTCTACTTCCAGTAAAATTTGTACTGCTCTGCAGGGTCAGAAATATTGGGGCCAATATGAGTTCAAATGGTGACATGAGGGAGACAGAGAAGAATCAGAGCCAACATGTGTATATGTTTACTTGGAGATAACTGAAGAATGCAATTGGCAAGCAATACTCCTGACATTTAGTCAGAGATTTAAAGTTTACCAAGTGTTTATCTTGATGTCCAGAATTCATTGTTAAGACTTTGCCCAAAACCTATCTGAAAGAATGCAATGGGGAAAAATTGTATGATGCTCTTGTAAAACTGTGAAGAAAAAGGCAAATGATTACCAATTTGAGGATCAAGAAATCAAAGCCAGATATTTTTTAAAACAGTATTTATTTATCTATTTATTTATTTGGCTGCAGCAGGTCTTCCTTACAGCATGCAGAATCTTTAGCTGTGGCATGTGGGATGTAGTTCCCTGACTAGGGATTGAACCCGGGATCCCTGCATTTGGAGTGTGGGGTCTTAGCCATTGGGCTACCAGAGAAGTCCCAAAGCCAGGTATTAAAAAAAAAAAAAAAAAAGAAAGAAAGAAAAAGAAACCAAAGTCAGGTGCATCAAAAGGAAAAGAGAAAATACAAATGATCTGATGAGGAAGACACCGTGAGAGGATGAAGCTTCTGTGTGTGTGTGCCCTCATTTCGTAGGTCACAGATGGGGGTGGCCCTCCTGGATAGATAGGCAGGCACATATGACTGAGTCGTGGGCAAATGAAGAGCTGTGGAAACATCAGAATTCATTTAGCCTCTAAATGACTGTGAATAGTAATTAGAGTCAATATACCCAGATTGTATTAGACTGCCAGGAATGCCAAAATGAAATTCCACAGCTTAGGTGGCTTAAGCAACAAGAATTTATTTTCTCACAGTTCTAAAGACTGGAATTTCAAGATCAAGGTGTTGGTAGGTTGGTTGTCTCAGGACTCTCTTCTTGGCCAGGTAACCACCTCCTTCACCTGGCCTCTTCTCTCTGCATGCTTGTCTCTGGGGTCTCTAACTCTTATTTTAAGGACACTGGTCTGTTTGGATTAAGGCCTCACCATTATGATCAAATTAACCTTAATTGCCTTTTAAAGTCCCCATTTCCAAATACAGTTAATCTAAGGTACTGGGGGTTAGGGCTTCAACATATGAATTGAGAGGGGGCACAATTCAGTCCCTAACACCAGAATTCTTATTTGTTTATTTACCTACCTACTTACTTACTGAAGTATAATTGACTCAAAACACTATGTTAGTTTCAGCAATAAAATGTAGTGATTCGATATTTCTTTCTATTGCAAAATGATCATCAGAAGTCTAGTTACCATCTGCCACCAGTCACATTTATTATAATACTATTGACTATATGCCCCATACTGTACATTTCATTCCCACGACTTGTTTATTTTGTAACTGGAAGTTTGTACCTCTTAATTTCTATCTCTTATATCACTTTTTCTCCACAGCCCTCTCCTTTGGCAGTCCCATACATATTTGTTCTCTGAATCTATGTCTGTTTCTGTTTTGTTATATTTATTCACTTGTTTTTTAGATTCTCCATGTGAGTGAAATCATATGGTATTTGTCTTTCTCTGACTTCTTTCACGTGGCATAATAACTTCTGGGCTTATCCATGTCATCATAAACAGCAAGATTTCTTTTTTTTTTTTTTTTGGCTGAGTAATATTCAATTGTATATATTAATACATACATAAAATCTTTATTCATTTGTCTTTCAATGGACACTTAAGGCTTAAGTTGCTTTCATATCTTGGCTATTAAAAATAATGTTTCAAAGAACACAGTGCTGCCTTTTTTTTTTTTTTTTGAAAAGTAGTTTTGTTTTTTTTTGGAGAAGTACCCAGATGTGCAATTGCTAAATTGTGTGGTAGTTCTATTTTTAAGTTTTTGAGCAACCTCTACTGTTTTTCGTAGTGACTGTAACAGCTTACATTCCTCCCAACAGTGTATGAGATTTTCATTTTTCCTCATTCTTGTCAAACTTGTGATTTGTTTTCTTTTTGATAATAGCCATTCTAATAGGTGTGAGGTGGTATTTCATTGTGATTTTCATTTGTGTTTCCCTGATGGTTAGTGATGTTGAGCATCTTGCCAGGTATTTTTATCTGTACGTCTTCTTTGGAAAAATGTCTATTCAAGTCCTTCTGTTGTGGTGAGGCCAACTCCTCTGCGCATGCTGCTTGGCAGAGCTGATTTCATCCTAGCTGTCTACCAGGCCGTATATTGCGCAGAGGCTTCTGGATTGCTGTCGGGTGGGGCCTTGTCTTGGTATTGATGTTTTTGGAGTCCAGAGGGCCCAGGGTGGGCACCAGCCTGCTATAGGTGGGTAGACCCTTGGTCCAAACAGGCTAGAGCGAGAATTCCATAATGGTTCTTACTCGCTCCGGTCGCCTTGTGAGCTCCCCAAAATTGCTGCCACCAATGTCTGTGCTTACATCAGGAGTCCTTTACCTCTTGCCCCTTTGACGGCTTCAAGATCAGCACGTGGATGTGACCCTGGCTCCTTTCAAAGAGCTGCCTCAGTGCTGGGGCATGGACTGTGTGATTTTGCATGCATGCTGTAAGAGGTGAGCCTTTGTTTTCTGCAGCCCTCCTGCTGTCCTGTACACAGGCTCTGCAGTCATCAAACCAGTCATTCTGGGGGCTCATTTTCCCAGTGCATGACTCCTGGATGGGGAACCCAGTGTGGAGCTTGGGCTTCTCACTCTTTTGGGAGAGCCTCTGGGATTGTGATTATCCTCTTGTTTGTGGGCTGCCCACCCAGAGGTGTGGGTCTTGACTGTACTATTTCTGCTCTCCTACTCATCTTCTGTGGTTCCTTCTTTATACCTTTGGTTGTGGGAAATCTTTTATGCTTGCCTTCAGGTCATTCTTGTTGATAGTTGCTCTGTAAATAGTTGTAATTTTGCTGTGATCATAGGAGGAGGTGAATTCAGGGTCTCCCTACTCCACCATCTTAGCCACACTTTCTTAACACTAGAATTTTGAATTTTTCTTCCCCCCAAAGAGCTCCTTTCCTAAGCTTCACCATCTGAATAAATGGAATTTCATCCTTCTAGTTGCTTAGGCCAAAAATCCTAACTTCAACCCTGACTTCTTTTTTATTCTCAGTTCCCACATCTCATAAACAAATCCTGTTGAATTTATCTTCAGGATACATGCAGAATATGATCCCTTTTTATCACCTCCAATGTTCTAGACGGATCCATCTCACTGATGATGGCCTCTTGAAGTAGTAACCTTTTTTTAAAAATAAGTTTTCAACCCATTTGTAATTTGTGGATTTTAAAAAATGTTTATTTATTTGGCTGTGCTGGGTCTTAGTTGTGGCATATGGGATCTAGTTCCCTGGCCAGGGATCCAACCTGGGCCTCCTGCACTAAGAGCTCAGAGTTTTAGCCCCTGGACCACCAGGGAAGCCTGATAGCCTCTTAAATACTCTTCTGTCTCCTTCTCTTGCCCCTTTCAGTCTCATCTCCACGTGGCCTATACAAAAACCAGACATTGACAGTGTTTTATTTCACTATCGATCACTTCCTAGTACTTTTCAGCACTTGAAACCTATGTGTGTCTGTGCTTGTGTGTGTACATAAATATGTATGTAATCTTTATAGTCTCTCTCCACCAAAATGTGAAATCACAAGAACAAGACTTTGTTGTTTTGTTCCTTGACATGTTTCTACTGCCTTGAACAATGGCACAGTAAAAAAAAAATCATGGTCAATAAACAATATCACTTGGATGAGTAAAATGAACCTGTGCCTGTATCTACATACTATGTTAGCTACATTTAGCTTCACCTCTCCCGCTTCTATCTAAGTTGGTGCTTCCTGGAGTAAAAGGACCATTAAGAAACACATCAAGTACCTACTATGTGCCAGAGGCTACAAGAAATAAATATAAGATGCTGGTCTAGTAAGGGGAAGAAAGAAATGAAAGTAGAGGTACAAAAATACATAAATGTCAAGGAAATAAAAGAAAGATTAAATATGTGGTCTTTGAGTGAAGGTTACTATTATGGGTCAAAGAACACTTCTCAAAATAGGACCTGGATTGAAGAAGGAAGCCAGATGGGTGAAGGAAATTAAAAGTAATAAAAAAATGGCATGTTTTCGTGTCCTTTCCTAGGCTTCTAGACATGAGTATTTAGAGAGGATTCCCAGGCTCAAGACTGATGTCCCAAGTTGCAAGAGACAAACAGCACCAAGTCTATATTGTTTGTAAAAATATCTTTGGAAACATACACTTTAGCAGGAATAGTCACATTGTTGTGTAGAGCATTACATTTCATACTGAAATATTGATTGATTTCAAAGTAAATGCAAGGAAAAGAATATTTCTTCCCATGATCTGTTTTAAGGAAAACAAAAGTAATTGGAAGTAAACTTTCACTGTAGTTAACTCAAACTTTAAAAAATTAAGTTTATGGACTACATCATTCACACATGCCTAAAGAGGGAGAAATTGATGGACCTTGAGTTTTGTCAGAAGAAAAAAGTATGCACAACTAGTTTTGATATGCAGACATCCTTTATTTTAAAGCTACAGATATAAAAATACCTGAATTGGTACAACTGTACAGAATTAAGTTTTAAATCAATGACAGTGGCTTTCTGTGTAGCTCAGTTGGTAAAGAATCTGCCTGCAGTGCAGGAGACCTGGGTTCAGTCCCTGGGTTGGGAAGATCCCCTGGAGAAGGGAATGGCAACCCACTCCAGTATTCTTACCTGGAAAAGCTCATGGACACGGGAGCCTGGTGGGCTTCAGTCCATGGGGTCACAAAGAGTTGGGCATCATTGAGCGACTAAAACTTACTTACTATAGTTTATAAGTGCATATTTGCATATATCTATAAATCTGCATATTGAGTTTCTCTACAAAATTTGAAGACATTGAAAGTATTAATAGAGTGAAAGAACTAGTAAAATTTTTTACTCAGAGATTAAATTATGTTGAAGGTAGTATTTTGTCTTCTTCAACTTTGCATTTCTATCAGTTAACACTGTGTTGGCCTGAAGTGTGTCCTCAATTAAATGTTAGTGCAATTGAAATTGAGTGATAGTAGATGTGCTTCTTCAAGTCACATTTGAAAGGGGCATTTTAGTACTTATCTAAGAGGCAGCACACTGCACATATTATGAAGAGAGTGCAAATACTATGAAGAGAGTGGTATTATTGCTTCTGATTTGTAAAGAAGAAAAATGAAGCATAATGAAACAGAAAAATTCGTATAGCTCAGCAGCAAATCAACAACAACAATAACAAAATTTGGAGGGACGTTTTTCAGAATATCTAGTAATGTCTCCTCCTGATCCTATGCGATAATAAATTAACCCTATTTTACAGATCAGAAGGATGAGATCAAAGACAATATTCATTGCCTGAGGATAAATTGATAATTAGTAGAATGAGGCAGGGCTGTGTGGAAGTAACATAGTTTTTCTGATATGAATTTTAATCCTCTTTCTATTGGAGCACATCATGTCTTTTGCAAATGACATTTCTCCCAGTTTTCTATTTTTCATACTTCCTAGGAACTAATATTCTGTGTTTGTGAGGATGTGCACTGCAGCCAGATACGTATGTACTTTCTTCTTGTTAGACATAAAGTTAGGAAAAGTATTATTGTTGTTGTTGTGAGATTCCATGGACAGAGGAGCCTAGTGGGCTACAGTTCATGGGGTTGCAAAGAGTTGGACGCTACTTAGTGACTCAATAACACAACAAAGCAAAAGTATTATTGTAGCTCTTCTAATACTTTCCTAAGATTAGGAGTCTTTAAAGGTATATGCCATCATGGATTTTCAACACGAGTTCCAAGGCCATTCAATGAGAAAAGGAGTCTTTTCAACTAGTGGCATTAGGAAAACTGAGTATCCACATACAGAATAATAAAGTTATAGTACACAACCATTAACTCCAAATGTATCAAAGACCTAAGTGTAAGAGTTAAAACTATGAAATTCATAGAAGAAAACCTAGGGGTTAGCTTTATGATTTTAGATTTGGCAGTGATTTCTTTGTGACACTAAAGCATAAGCAACAAAGAAAAATTAGTGAAGTTGGACTTCATCAAAATCACAGAATTTTTTTGTCAAAGGAGGCTACCAACTGAGTGAAAAATCATGGGTGGAAATATTTATAGATAATGAGGGATCAATATTCAGAATATTTAAAGAACTCCTAAACTTAGCAACAACCAAAAAACCCAAATAATTGGATTAAAAAGTGGACAGAGTACCTGAATAGACATTTCTCCAAACAAGATATGCAGATGTCCAAAAAACACACAAAATGAACCAGAACATCACTAATCTTTCAGCTCACTTCAGTACAGTTCACTCGCTCAGTCATGTCCAACTCTTTGTGACCCCATGAATTGCAGCATGCCAGGCCTCCCTGTCCATCACCAACTCCCGGAATTTACTCAAACTCATGTCCATCGAGTCGGTGATGCCATCCAGCCATCTCATCCTCTGTTGTCCCCTTCTCCTCCTGCCCCCAATCCCTCCTAGCATCAGGGTCTTTTCTAATGAGTTAACTGTTCGCATGAGGTGGCCAAAGTATTGGAGTTTCAGCTTCAGCATCAGTCCTTCCAACGAACACCCAGGACTGATCTCCTTTCAGTTCAGTTCAGTTCAGTTCAGTCGCTCAGTCGTGTCCAACTCTTTGCGACCCCATGAATTGCAACACGCCAGGCTTCCTTGTCCATCACCAACTCCTGGAGTTTACTCAAACACATGTCCATCGAGTCGGTGATGCCATCCAGCCATCTCATCCTCTATCATCCCCTTCTCCTCCTGCCCCCAATGCCTCCCAGCATCAGGGTCTTTTCCAATGAGTCAACTCTTCGCTGATCTCCTTTAAGGAAATGCAAATCAAAAGCACAATGGGATAACGCTTCACCCCCATCAGGAAGGCTACTTAAAAAAACACAGAAAATGACAACTATTGGTGAAGTTGTGGGGAAATGAGAACCTTTGTGCATTGCTGGTGGGAATATAAAGTGGTGCAACTATTGTGGAAAAGAGTGAGGTGATTCCTCACAACAAACATGAACATAGAATTGCCATTTAATTGAGAAATTCCATCTCAGCGAAATAGAAAGCATTGAAGAATAGAAATCAGAAACTTGAATAGTTATTCATACCAATATTCATAGCATCATTACTCACAATAGTGAAAAGATATAAGCAGTCTAATTATCTAATGAATAAGTTACCAGTGTGGCTACAATGGAGCCATGCATAATGGAAAGTTTTTTAGTGTTAAAAAGGAATAAAATTCTAATATGTGCTATAACATGCATGCATCCTGAAGTCATGCTAAATGAAATAAGCTAGCCACAAAAGGACAAGTATTGTATGATTCAACTTATATGAGATACCCAGAGAAGTCAAATTCATAGAGGCAGAAAATAGAAGGGTGGTTGCAGGGCTGGGAGAAAGGGAGAATGGGAAGTTGATATTTAATCAGTACAGAGTTTCAGTTTGGGAAGAAGAGAACTTTGGGGAGATTCAGAGTGGTAATGATTGACGACATGAATGTACTTAATGCCAATGAATTATATTCCTAAAAATGGTTAAAGTGGTAACTTTTACATTATGTATATTTTGCTACAATAATAAGTTTATGCCATTATAAGGAGAACCTAATTTTATATTCTAAACTCTATGTTGTAGAGACCAAAGGATACATTCAAACGCAGACAAAGTTTACTTTATAGTCAACCATAAGCCTATATCTGCCATAATGGAGACTGAAAATATTATGTAGATAATGGCCAATGTCTTTTAGCTATTAGTTTAAAGGCCTAGTTTCACTCTTCAGTGATCAGTGGGAGAAATTAAAGTATCCTTTCTTCTTCTGTGCATGCTCTGGAGGAGGAACGAGCTTTACCTGCTGTTGAGCAACTGTTCACGAAAGGGAGGGGTGTTTACAGGTTACTCCTTTCTTAACTGGTTGTTTCTTGTTCTCTTTATTTCTGAATCTCAGTTCTAAGAGTCAACATGCATCATGTCCCCTTGCCTCCCTCTTCTCAGATCGGGTCTTTGACCAATGCAGCCGTCATGAAACCCCCAGGCCATCCTTCATAGTGGAGAGCCCAGAAAGGATCTGGGCTCCTTTTAGGGGTAAAATCAATAGTAGCCAGTAGACTTCATCCACTCCTACATCTATAATTTTTTACTGAGGTATAGCCAAGTGATACAGAATGTTCCTTCCATAGTCATTCTATGACCAGAAGAACAGTTTCTTTTGGTTTTATAACATAGCATAACTTAAAGTTACACCTTCAGCCTTCAATCTTGCAATCTGTTTTCCATATCTTCCCTCCGCATTCTTTCTAAACTGCGTCTTGGATTATGTAATCTTTTCCTTTTGGTAGATGGAGTCTAAATTCTTGAGCACATGCTCTAAACCTTTCTTGATTAGGGTTCTTCCTGCCTAGCCTAATCTCTCATGGTTACCATGATGGTGTCCCCATTTCCAATGATGCTTAATGCAGCACAGCTCTCTAAACGTGTCTTAATTACTGTAGTTCCCACTTTGCCTCTGGAAATGCCATTCTCTCTATGCAGACTACTCAACCTCCTCCAACACCATGTCACCTCCTCTGTGAAGCCCAAGTGCTCACACCAAAAAGAACCAGCTGCGCTTAACCCTTCTGCTTTCTCAGCATCTTGTATATCTTTATCACAGTACTGATGACATTACTTCATTTGATGATATACCTGTGTCCCCTAATGGAAGATAGAGACTTTTCTACCTGTCTCATCAGACACATAAACTGGCACACTTCAAGATTTTTAATTTTTAGGAATGTTTTTGAATGGATGAATGAATAAATGAATCTTTTTCCCATTGCCTGATTGTTTAACCATAGCAAAACTGGAGTTTATGGGCATCTCATAGCCAAACAATAAGAGAAAGAATTTTAATAATGGTAGCAAAAATTCTAAAGGGGTGGCATTAGTCAAGCCATCAGCAGCTATTAACAGAGTGCCAGCTGTTTGTTTATTGGTCTGACAGGTCACCACTCCTGTACCAGCTATGTTTTGTTTATCTACATAACGTGGACAACTGAGAGAATACAGGATTCCACTTAAGAATGCGCCAAGATTCTTAAGATTATAATAGAAAGTCAGGTGATTGTTACTAAAATAATTTTCTGATTTCTGAAATAGAAGCTTTGAGCAAAAGTGCTTTCCTTTCTCAGTTATATGGTTTCAGTAGCAAATTGGCTACGTGTGCTCCCCAGACCATTGCTCAATTATACTGACCTATTCAGTAGGCTGAAATTGACTTGCACTGGACTGGGACAAATTTCATTACCTTCTCAAACTCTCTGGTATCATTTCAGCAATTCTAGGAATATTAGTGATAGGCACTGCCCTGGTTTTGTCTTGATCCCATTGAATTTCATTCAGGGAAAAGACTTTTGGATAATTTGCAGATTCATATAACATTAGTAATAGAAAGAGTCCTTTGTGATTATCTTTGCTCAGTGCTCTCATTTGAAAGATGGGGACCCTGAGTCCAAGGTGAGTCAAGTGATTGCTGAGAGTCCCAAAGCCAGTTGGTGGCAGGCACGCTTTAGAATTTGCTTTCCTGTCTGTGAGGCCAGTGTTCTGTTCATCTCCCTGTGCTGCCTCTCACAAATGAGTCACGACTTTATGTATTCAATCCAGAGCAGTGCAAGTGTATGCAACCATGTGTACACTGAAGGCTTTCAAATTATATCTTCAAAATTGAAGTTAGTTTAAGCCCAGGCTTTGAATTTATTCACAATTTAGGAGAATAGATGGATGTGATATTCTCAACTCGCTGAACCGTACTCCTTCTACAAAATACTAATGAAATACACAGTGTGATCCAGCTTCTCATTTCTCTCCTCACCCTGTGCACCCTGCTTCCACCTGCAGCCCTTTATCTGAAGGCAGTGGCATGCACGTAGTCCCTTCCAGATCATCTTCATTAGAAAACGGGCAAGACAAAGACCCCTTGGCCCTGGGAGCACTAATCAAAGGACTGCAGAATAAGATCTATCACATAGCAGAGCTGCAAAAAGATGAAAGCAGAAATGCATGGCAGTTTAGAAATACCCATCTAGAAAGAGAGCTGAAAGAAAATAAATCCAAGAATATGTATAATTTCAGTTGACACATGAAATATAAAGCCCACAATGTCTCAATACAAAGGAGAAGATGGTAACTGAGTGTCTGAAAGATCCTTAAAGACCAGGGCTCATTGGATTTTGGAGCAGTTTGAGTTAAGGAGGTGGGAAGGGCAAACAATGATGGGTGGAGAGAGTAGACAGCTAGGAATCCCATGCTGGAACTCAGAGCTGGTATGCTCCTTGTGTGCTGAGCAGTCTAAGCCATTCGGAAGGTCGTGAGCCTTGTTAGGAGACCTGTGGTTGAGACAACACTTTTGCTTTGGCTGTGGATACTCACTTGGAAAATACTGGGGCGGGATCAAACAACTGTATAGTGTTTGCATTCTGGGCTTGTGGAGATTGTACTTGCTCTGAGTTCATATAAGGAACATGACAAATGGAAATATGCTAGAAGCGTTGCTTTGATTAATTCCTGGTCTTGTATTGTTTACTCTATTTAGCCCTTAGGTTGACGGGCGGGAAGTGGGAAGCACAGAGGAGGAGCCTAGAGTAGTTCTTCCTCTATCTACAGGAGACCTAATACAGTCCTTCTTCAAATATGCCGTTAAGCTTACTTCATGCTTGCCTTGTCTGAAATATTGGTACTTAGCAACTATGGACCTTGGACAGGAACTTTTTGGATCTTTAAGGTGAAGTCGTTGTTGTGTCCGACTCTTTGCGACCCCATGGACTGTAGCCTACCAGGCTCCTCCTTCCATGGGATTCTCCAGGCAAGAGTACTGGAGTGGCATGCCATGCCCTCCTACAGGGGATCTTCCTGACCCAGGGATCAAACCCAGGTCTCCCACATTCCAGGCAGACGCTTTAACCTCTGAGCCACCAGGGAAGCCCACAAAGAAGCAACTAATTCATAATTCTAAAGACTTCTGCTTTCACAGGTGACATAGTAACCAACCCAGCTAGTTAGTAAGGGTTACCAACCTTTCCTCTTAATTTAGAACTTGTTTATTGCTAGTATTTACAATACTAGCAGAATTCAGGACCCTGCTCATAGCCTTATTGCAAAGTTTCTGGGCACAGTTTACCATGCAGATATGAATCAGCCATAGGCATACATGTGTCCCCTCTATCCCCAGCCCCCTCCCACCTCCTTCCCCACCCCATCCTTCTAGGTTGCTACAGAGCCTTGGTTTGGGGTGCCCTGCATTATACATCAAACTCCCACTGGCTATATATTTTACATACGGTAATGTGTATGTTTCAGTGCTATTCTCTCAAATCATCCCACCCTCTCTTTCTCCCACTGAGTCCAAAAGTCCGTTCTTTATGTCTGGGTCTCCTTTGCTGCCCTGGATGTAGGATTGTCAGTGCCGTCTTCCTAAATTTCATATATATGCATCAATATACGATATCTGTCTTGCTCTTTCTGACCTACTTCACTCTGTATACTAGGCTCTAGGTTCATTCACCTCCTTATAACTGACTGAAACACATTTCTTTTTATAGCTAAGTAATATTCCATTGTGTATACGTACCACAGCTTCTTATCCATTCATCTGTCAATGGACATCTAGGTTGCCTCCATGTCCTAATTATTGTACATAGTACTGCAGTGAACTTTGGGGTACATGTGTCTTTTTAAATTATGGTTTCTAGGAGTATATGCCCAGTAGTGGGATTGCTGGGTTGTTTGGTAATTTTATTCCTAGTTTTTTAAGGAATCGCTACACTGTTCTCCATGGTGGTTGTATCAGTTTGCATTCCCACCAGTAGTGTAAGAGACTTTTTGGTGATGGCCATTCTGACCAGTGTGAGATGATACCTCATTGTGGTTTTGATTTGCATTTCTCTAATAATGAGTGATCTTGAGTATAAAAGGCACATTTCTTGAGGTATGTTTGGAAAGGAGTTATGAACAGAAGGATTTGGAAGGCAGCTGACTGGCCTAAATAATACTCAAAATTTAAATATCTGTTTATCAGACTATAATAGAGCACTCAAAAATAATGATAGAATTTCTTTAAGAAGCTACTTATTAAATAAGAAGAAAACTACATCAATTCTGTGGGCAAGAGATTGAATTATAAATGAATGTGCATCTTTAATCTACGGATAAGACAGAACTATTTATTTTATTAATATAATATGATTTTCAACAGAGAACATTTGTAGTTTATAGCCCACACTTAAGCCTTAAGTATATAAAATTGTAGGTTTTCTACTATACATATGAAAACATAAATCATATGATATTACTAGTCACTTAGTGTTGCCTCAAATAGAAATAAATGCAAGCTGTTATACTGTATAATGTTAGGATCTATATTAAACAATGCATAGTATCTGATTTCTGTCAGCATCAAATTGCTTTAACCTTGAGCAACATTTATTTATAATTGATACAATAAATTAGAAAAAGACTTTGTAAAAGTTCCAACCAAGGTTAAAATGAAAAGAACACTAAGAATCATACCTCTGACTAAAATGTGAGCAAAAAAGTTAGAATAAAAGCATCTGAAAATGTCTCATAAAAATTGTTTTACAGATGAGTTTATTAAAACTCTGATATAGTGATAAGCACCTTCTAAGATTCCTTATTATCTTTGGCAATCAGGCAGAAATCTAGTTCAGGGGAAAATGTAGTCCTTATGGTGATTTTGCACAGTTGCTGTTTTTAAAGCAGTGTTGCAGTTTTGCTTAGTTAGCAAACTACTTTACAAGCCTTGTACATTATCTATATACCATTGATATTTCCAGGCTACCCATCAGTGGAAAGAGCACTAGCAAACATATCAGTAACAGTTTGGGCCTCTACAGCTCTGGAGACCAGAGAAAAATGCCCTGGTCTGGGAGCAGCCCTAACAAACCCATGCTCCAGCCAATTAATGAGCTGACATAACAAAACACCCACCAAATTCTAACTGGTGTGATGAATTCTTACAGAAAGACATTGCCTTATTTTCTGTGCTCTAGTATATGCCAATTGTCCAATCTTTGCTTAGGTCAGGTATTGCAAAGAACTGGATTTTTTTGTCTTCAAGTGAAAATTAGTGATTTGACTGTGAGGCTAAAATTTTTTGATGTCTACAAATTTTCTACAATTTGCTTGTGGTTTTTTCAATCCTTGAACCTTTGTTTCTTATTTATTTATTTAGTTAATTAATTAATTTATTTATTTTTACTGTACTGTAAATCAGTATAGTTGATTTACAATGTTGTGTTTCTGCTGTAGAGCGAAAAAAGTCAGTTGTACATACACATGTATTCATTCTTTTTTTTTTTTTTCCATTCTTTTTTAAATTCTATTCCCATGTAGGCCATTTTAGAGTGTTGAATAGAGTTCCCTGCACTGTACAATAGGTTCTGATTGGTGATCTGTTTTGTGTATACTTGTGTGTATATGTCAGTTCCAATCTCCCAGTATATCCCCACTCCCCTTGCCTCTTGATATCCACAAGTTTGTTTTTTACATCTGTGACTCAATTTTTGTTTTGTAAATAGATTCATTTTTTAAGATTCCACATATAAGCGTATCGTAAGGGATTTGATTTATGTCATACCTGAATGTTCTAGTGGTTTTCCCTACTTTCTTCAATTTAAGTCTGAATTTGGCAATAAGGAGTTCATGACTTGAGCCACAGTCAGTTCCCAGTCTTGTTTCTGCTGACGGTATACAGCGTCTCCATCTTTGGCTGCAAAGAATATAATCAATCTGATTTCGGTGTTGACCACCTGGTGATGTCCATGTGTAGACTCTTCTTTTGTGTTGTTGGAAGAGGGTGTTTGCTATGACCAGTGCGTTCTCTTAACAAAACCCTTGCTAGCCTTTACCCTGCTTCATTTTATACTCCACGGCAAAATTTGCCTGTTACTCCAGGTATCTCTTGACTTCCTACTTTTGCATTCCAGTCCCCTATAAATGAGAAGGACATCTTTTGGGGGTATTAGCTCTAGAAGGTCTTGTAGGTCTTCATAGAACCATTCAACTCCAGCTTCTTCAGCATTGCTGGTCAGGGCATAGACTTGGATTACTATGATATTGACTGGTTTGCCTTGGACACAAACAGAGATCATTCTGTTGTTTTGAGATTGCACCCAAGAACTGCATTTTGGACTCTTTTTGTTGACTATGATGGCTACTCCATTTCTTCTAAGGGATTCCTGCCCACAGTAGTAAAGATAATGGTCATCTGAGTTAAATTCACCCATTCCAGTCAATTTTAGTTCACTGATTCCTAAAATGTCAATGTTCACTCTTGCCATCTCCTGTTTGACCACCTCCAATTTACCTTGATTCATGGGCCTCACATTCCAGGTTCCTGCTCAATATTGGTCTTCACCACATTGGACTTTACTTCTATTACCAGTCATCTCAACAACTGGATAATGTTTTTGCTTTGCCTCTGTCTCGTCATTCCTTCTGGAGTTATTTCTCCACTCTTCTCCAGTAGCTTTTTGGGCACTTACTGACCTGGGGAGTTCACCTTTCAGTGTCCTATCTTTTTGCCTTTTCATACTGTTCATGAGGTTCTCAAGCAAAGAATACTGAAGTGGTTTGCCATTCCCTTCTCCAGTGGACCAAACTCTCCACCATGACCCATCCATCTTGGGTGGCCCTACACAGCATGGTTCATAGTTTCACTGAGTTAGACAAGGCTGTGGTCCATGTGATCAGTTTGGTTAGTTTTCTGTGATTGTGCTTTTCATTCTTTCTGCCCTCTGATGGATAAGGATAAGAGGCTTATGGTGGCTTCCTAATGGGAGAGACTGACTGTGGGAGAAATTAGGTCTTGTCCTGATGGACAGTAAATCTTTTACTTTACTGATGTTCAGTAAATCTTTAATCCAATTTTCTGTTTATGGGTGGGGCTGTGTTGCTTCCCTGTTGTTTTTCCTGAGACCGATGGTGGAGTTAATGAAGATAACGGTGACCTCCTTCCAAAGGTCCTGTGCATGCACTGCCTCACTCAGTGCCCCCCGACCCTGCAGCAGGCCACTGCTGACCCACGCCTCTGCCGGAGACTTTTGGACACTCACAGGCAAGTCTGGGTCAGTCTCTTGTGAGGTTACCGCTCTTTTCTCCTGGGTCCTGGTGCACACAAGGTTGTATTTGTGCCCTCCAAGAGTCTGTCTCCCCGGTCCTGTGTAAGTTCTGGCAGCTCTGTGTTGGGGTTGATGGTGACCTCCTCCAGGAGTGCTTCTGCCACACCCACGTCTGGGGCACCCAGAGCCCCTGCCCATGTGGCGGGCCATTGCTGACCTGTACCTCTGCAGGAGACACTCACACACAGGTCGGGCTCAGTCTCCGTGGGGTCTCCTGGTATGCACAAGGTTTTGCTTGAGTCCTCCGAGCACCTCTGGTGGTTATGGGGTTTGATTCTTAACATGATTTCACCCCTCCTATATTCTTTCTGGGGCTTCTCCTTTGCCCTTGGACACGGGGTATCTTTTTTTGGTGCGAGCCAGCATTCTCCTGTCATTGGTTGTTAAGCAGCAAGTTGTAATTTTGGAGTTCTTGCAGGAGAAGATGAGTGCACGTCCTTCTACTCCACCATCTTGTAGCTTAAGAAGGAAAGTAGGGAAAGTTATTGAAGAAAGTAGGCAAAACCACTAGACCATTCAGGTATGACCTAAATCAAATCCCTTATGACTGTACAGTGGAAGTCACAAATAGATTCAAGGGATTAGATCTGATAGACAGAGCACCTGAAGAACTATGGATGCAGTTTGTGATATTGTATAGGAGGCAGTGATCAAGACCATCCCCAAGAAAAAGAAATGCAAAAAGGCAAAATGGTTGTCTGAGAAGGCCTTACGAATAGCAGAAAAAAGAAAAGATGCTAAAAGCAAAGGAGAAAAGGAAAGACATACCAATTTGAATACAGAGTTACAAAGAATAGCAAGGAGAGATAAGAAAGTCTTCCTCAGTGATCAGTGCAAAGAAATAGAGGAAAATAATAGAATGGGAAAGACTAGAGATCTCAAGAAAATTAGAGATACCAAGGGAACATTTCATGCAAAGATGGACACAATAAAGGACAGAAATGGTGTGGGCCTAACAAAAGCAGAAGATATTAAGAAGAGGTGGCAAGAATACATAGAAGAACTGTACAAAAAAGATCTTCATGACCCAGATAACTACAATGGTGTGATCACTCGCCTAGAGCCAGACATCCTAGAATGTGAAGTCAAGTGGGCCTTAGGAAGCATCACTACGAACAAAGCTAGTGGAGGTGATGGAATTCCAGTTGAGCTATTTCAAATCCTAAAAGATGATACTGTGAAAATGCTGCACTCAATATGCCAGCAAATTTGGAAAGCTCAGTGGTGGCCACAGGACTGGAAAAGGTCAGTTTCATTCAAATCCCAAAGAAAGACAATACCAAAGAATACCTAAACTACCACACAATTGCACTCATCTCACACACTAGCAAAGTAATGCTCAAAATTCTCCAAGTGAGGCTTCAACAGTACGTGAACCATGACCCTCCAGATATTCAAGCTGGGTTTAGAAAAGGCAGAGGAACCAGAGATCAAATTGCCAACATCTGTTGGATCATCAAACAAGCAAAAGAGTTCCAGAAAAATATCTACTTCTGCTTTATTGACTATGCCAAAGCCTTAACTGTGTGGATCACAACAAATTGTGGAAAATTCTTCAAGGAATGGGAATATCAGACCACCTTACCTGCATCTTGAGAAATCTGTATGCAGGTCAGGAAGCAACAGTTAAGACTGAACATGGAACAAAAGACTTGTTCCAAATCGGGAAAGGAGTACGTCAAGGCTGTATATTGTCACCCTGCTTATTTAACTTATATGCAGAGTACATCATGCAAAATGCTAGGCTGAATGAAGCACAAACTGGAATCAAGATTGCTGGGAGAAATATCAATAACCTCAGATATGTAGATGACACCTCCCTTATGGCAGAAAGTGAAGAAGTACTAAAGAGCCTCTTGATGAAAGTGAAAGAGGAGAGTTAAAAAGCTGGCTTAAAACTCACATTCAGAAAACTAAGATCATGGCATCTGGTCCCATCACTTCATGGAAAATAGATGGGGAAATAATGGAAACAGTGACAGACTTTATTTTTTTGGGCTCCCAAATCACTGCAGATGGTGACTACAGCCATGAAATTAAAAGATGCTTGCTCCTTGGAAGAAAGGCTCTGACAAACCTAGACAGCATATTAAAAAGTAAAGACATTACTTTTCCAACAAAGGTCCATATAGTCAAAGTTGTGGTTTTCCCAGTAGTCATGCATGGATGTGATAGTTGGACTATAAAGAAAGCTGAGCGCCAAAGAATTGATGTTTTTGAACTGTGGTGGTGGAGAAGACTCTTAAGAGTCCCTTGGACTGCACAGAGACCAAACCAATCAATCCTAAAGGAAATCAGTCCTGAATATTCATTGGAAGGACTGATGCTGAAGCTGAAACTCCAATACTTTGGCTACCTGATGCGAAGAGCTGGCTCATTGGAAAAGACCCTGATGCTGGGAAAGATTGAAGGAAGGAGGAGAAGGATACAACAGAGGATGAGATGGTTGGATGGCATCACCAACTCAATGGACATGAGTTTGAGCAAGATCCGGGAGTTGGTGATAGACAGGAAAGCCTGGCATGCTGCAGTCCATGGGATCGCAATGTGTCAGACACAACTGAGCAACTGAACTGAGCTGAACTGAACATGTAAGTGATATCACGTGATATTTATCTTTCTCTAACTTGTTTCACTCAGTTGGGCAATCTCGAGGGCCATCCATATTGTTGCAAGTAGCATTATTTCATGATTCTTTGTTTCTTCGAACATCACTTTATCTTCATTAATAGTTATTTAGAAAGGTTCAAGTCTCTTGGGAGAAATAGTGTAAACAAGGAGAATGCTTCAGAAGTGTTTGGTTGTGCATGTCTCAGAAACAATGATAAAATACTAAATTATATGAAGTGGAGAATCTAGTAATTTAGCCTTTCTTGTTTATTTAGTCTGCACATACAGTATGTGCAGAAAGTAGTGACTCTTTATTTCTTAAGTTATAAATACCCTGCTTTTTTCTTTCCTATGTTTCCATAGACTTGAGTCTGCAGCAGACACAGTTATCTGTTTGGTTTGCCAATGCTTAGTATTGTCCAGTTTTGTTTCATGAGTTTTATTTCTGTGATTTAATGGTGAACTCCTTAATTGAGCAGTCATCACTGAGGCATTTTTAGCATCGCTCAGAGCATCTAGCATAGTGCCAGCCCTACAGCTAACATTAAGGACCTGTTTGTTGGTTGACAGTAATCTAATCCTTGTCAGCATCCCTAATCTGTGACGGCTGATGATTTACTGGACAAAGATAGATCATCACTTCAGCAAAATATCCACCATAGATCAGATTGAGTGACACAACTAGGTTGAATCTCACATTTTGGACTTGACAAGTTAAAATATCTTTACTTCTACTCATAATGATCCTTCAGGATACATTTAGATTGAGAAACTTGCCTCTCCACACTCCTCTTTTTCTCATTCCTCATTCAGAGTTAAATTTAAGTTTAATGGTTGAGGCAAAAACATCCTTTCTCAAACTTTCACTCATAAAACTCTGTCTTTTTAAGGAACTGAAGAATTGGTATATCATAAGCAATTTGAGTTAGGGCTTTCCTGGTGGCTCAAATGGTGAAGAATCTGCCTGTAATGTGAGAGACCTGGGTTCAATCCCTGGGTTGGGAAGATCCCCTGGAGAAGGTAATGGCTGCCCACTCCACTATTCTTGCATGGAGAATTCCATGGACAGAGGAGCCTGGTGGGCTATAGGCCATGGGGTGGCAAAGAATCAGATACAACTGAGTGACTAACACACACACACACACACACACACACGCAAGCTATGTGGGTTAGAAGGAAGATGGCTTTAAATTTTTTACTTTAGCTTTATCCTTTGCTTATTTCCCAGTTCAAGTGCACATCTGATAACTTGGCATGTCTAGTATTCCTTACTCTGCTAACAAAGTCCCTCTTATTATTTTTGGAGGAGTTTGGCAGGCCACAGTCCATGGGGTCACACAGAGTCAGACATGACTGAGCGAATAGCAGTTTCACTTTACTCCAGAGTCAGACTCATGTCCTCAGCCTGGTTAACCAGCATCCCAGTGGTGGGTTAGGACAGGACATTAGGTTCTTGGCCCAGTGAGAATCTGGAGTGAGACTTCTGCTTAGACCTTTGGGAAACAGGTGAATTCTTTCTGATTGGATTGCAGAGATGATAGACTAAATGCCTTGATAGACTTGTCACCATCTCTGTCAACATATGGAGGGAGGGTTTCTGAAAAAGAAGTTAACACCAAAAAAAGAAGACCTGAGAGATAATGAGAAACAGATTTTGCATGACTTCATCTGAATACTTTTTCATTATAAATAACAAACTCCCATTTTAGATGAGGCCTGTTTGATTTGTGTTTTTGTTGTTTACCACTGAGAGATCTAATTCAATGAACTCAAAAGAAAATCTTACAGTTCTCATAAAAATAACCTAGTTTGTGTGTATGTGTTTTTCCTATCATGTTAAAAGTCACAGATTTATCCTCCTGACCACCACAGTGAATAGGAGAAGCTCTCTGTTTGGAAATTTAAGTTGCATCATATGGCACAGTGTTAGCAAGACTGCCTGCCAGGTTTAATATTTCTACCAGTGTAATGACTTCCACACCATGTGTAACAATTACCTGATGCTCAGTTTCATTTTCAAGATACCATGAATAAATATCTTATGCTATAAAAGAATATGAAACCAGTAGATTCTTTTCTCGCTAAAAGATAAGATACTTTAACTTGAGCATAATTTGCAAGGGTAACAGTGTTTCCTGAATCTGTTTACCCCTAGGTACAATGCCTGTGCAAATTCTTATCACTGTGAATGGCTATGTACACTTTAAATCAATTAGCACTTCTCACCTTCTCAGTGCTACAAGAGCATATGAAAAATGTAAATTAGGAGCAGAGCATGTGTTTGAAACAGCAGTGATTATACAGTGGGTGTCATTACACTTTCAGCTTTCTGTGATTGCAGTGCACCATACTTGGCATCAATGCAGTGAAGTTTAATGAAAATCGATGACACTAAGAGACTGATTTGAAGAACTTTCTAGAAGGAGATTCTATGGCACGGTGAATGTTACTAATAGAAGGGCACTTAGGGAAAGGGATTGACAACTTTCTAGAAGGAGATTCTATGGCATGGTGAATATTACTAATAGAAAGGCACTTAGGGAAAGGTGTTCATTAAGAGTAGCCAAATGTAAGGGACTGAGGTTTATGCAGTTCTAAAGAGACAAACACAACTAGGTGATAACAATAGAGCAGTGCTGTCTGATAGAAACAAAATGTGGGCCACATGTCATCTCAATTTTTCTAGTAACTGTACTAAAAGCAGTACACAAAATTCCAATAACACATTTTATTTTATCTCATATATCTGAAATGTCCTTCTTTCAACATGAAATCAATATAACAATGATGGGCATATTTTAATTTTTCTTTAGCATCTTGATTGTCAACATTCGTTTTGTATTTTTCAGTTTCGGTATATCACTAGCCACATGATAAGTGCTCAACAGTCATGTGGGGCTAGTAGCTCCATTATTGGAGAGAGCAGATTAGAGAATGGAGGAAGACAAAATCCATCCTGTGATTTAACATCTTAACCGAGTTTAAATTTCTAGCTCAAGGAGGACAGCTAGAGGGCACATGTTCACTGCTATCATCTCTCTCTCTCTAATCGTAATCGTAGCTCTAACCAGTCTTTACCCTGCTTCCAGCCTCACAAATGAGAAGTAGTCAGTGCATTTTGGTGAATTATGATGCATCAATTAAAGTGTCATCAGGAAACAGTTGGCACTCAAATTGAGTAAATTAAGGAGAATTTAATAAAAGGGCTATGTACAAAGTTGTGTTGGCAGTAGAGAAACCACAGGGGATCATGTGAGACCCGAGGAATTTAAAGTTAGTGAACCATTGCCACCTTAAGCCTGGAAGGGCAGGAAAAGGGGCAGTCTCCAAAATCCAGTGCAAGAGGGTCCTGTGAAGGGAGCCGTATCCAGGAGTTATGACCTTCCACACACAAGGTCAGAGGACCCTGCAGGAGCCGGCAGGGAAAGGAAGCTTGAGAGCTCACTTTCTCCTCCCCTTCTAATCTCCTGATGGTTATTCCCATTGGCCAAACAACATGCCACAGGGCAAGACTGCCAACTGATGCAACCCACACAGTCAGTTACTGGAGCACAGAGAAGGAGGGGAATGGTGATCTGAAGGTAAAGTAAACCCACCCAGCACAATTGCCTACTTGAGGAAATTAAGCAAAGCAAAATAGGAGATAGAATCCAAAATCAATGAAACCTTAGAAAGAGTAAAAATCGCTAAGTGTGTGTTTTCTTAATCTCGTCTGGCATTTTGATGTCTTTCCATTTGTTCCTTGTCTTAAATTGTGTCTCAGAGTTGATGGCTTTGAAACTAAGGTCCACAGGTGAGTTTCAAGGAGCTCAGGAACCCTGTGAAATTATGGGAAATACGTTGTGTATATGGCTTTTCTTTTTTTTAAACTCTGAGAAATATCCATAGCTTTCGTAAATTCTTGGTTATGGTTACTTAGGGAATCCCTGTGACAGAGGGAAGAAAATAAAGCTATCCAAATTGCTAACCATTATCCCAGAACCAGTAATTTTCTTAGACTGAGGCCCCTAAAGTAGACCCTGATTTATTGAGGCAGGAAACCCAGAAGTATCTGGGAGAGGGGTGGATAGGGTGGTTGATAGAGGAAGCTAGACAAAAAAAAAAAAAAAACACAGGAGCCAACCAAGGGTGCTATTTCAGGCACATTCCTGAAAAAGTGACTTCAGCCTGACTCCTCAGGGGACTCTTTGGAGGGTTATTACAGTTGTCATTAGTCATTGTCCAAAGACTTTCTTGGAAGAGTGTCTGCTCTCTGTCCGAGGGGAAACCCAAGGGCAGTGCTCTGAAGAGCCAGAGGTTCTGGCGCTAGGAAGAAAAAGCTTATCAAAACTAGTAGGGGCACATTGAATAGGTAAGAGAGAGAAGTTGCTCAGTCATGTCCGACTCTTTGTGATCCCATGGACTGTGGTCTACCTGGCTCCTCCATCCATGGAATTTTCCAGGCAAGAGTACTGGAGTGGGTTGCCATTTTCTTCTCCAGGGGATCTTCCTGGCCCAGGGATTGAACCCGGGTCTCCCGAGTTGCAGGCAGACACTTTACCATCTGAGCCACCAAGGAAGCCAGCACTGAATAAGTAAAGGGTACTGTATTTAACAGTGACATTAAATTTAATGCTAATGATGGTAGGTACATAAAGGTGAGTAGCAGATAATTAGTTTGTTAAGACGTGTTAAATGCAGCTCCTTACTGGTGAGGCAAAATGTGCAGATTATGGAGTGGAGCATGGACAGTTGGGCCAGGGTACCAGCTGTAACAGCATTTACCAGGTCACAGGCTACTATCTTTTGACTCCAGTAGCCAGGTTCTAGAGCCTCTTCTGATGGAGCTCCTTGTACTCAGAGAATCTCATGGTTCTCTAAGTAATCCAAAGGCAATACTGCAGTGAGTCAGAGAGTCCCCTAATCTTACCAATACAAAGTCCGGTCCTAGCCTTGGTCCATCAACTGTTACACTAAGCTTAATCAACACAAAATGTCAAACATATCCTAAATGCTCATCCCTTATTCTGATCCCCCTCCCCTGCATTGGGTCTCTTCCTCTCTTAAAATAATGACCAGAGTAATATTAGCTATAATGATGATAATGATAGAAGCCTATTGAGTACTTATTCTGTATAAGCTATTTTATGTGGATTTAAGAACTAATTTAAGGACTTCCCAGGTGGTGCTCGTGGTAAAGAACCAGCCTGCCAATGCAGGAGACGTAAGAGATACAGGTTCGATCCCTGGGTTGGAAAGATCCCCTGGAGGACGTACCTAATTTAAATGTCAGATCACCCTATAATTCAGAGAGGATTATTATCTTAATTTTATAACAGCGAAAACTGAAACTTAGAGTTGATGTAACATTCTAACTTTGCAGCACTGTAGTACAAATCCAGCCTTACTGATTCCAGTGCTCATAAACTCTATATTCCAATTTTCCCCTCACAATATTGTGTTTCTATCTTGTATCACTCTTACTTCATGTGATTCCTTGTGTGAAGATCCCGTCTTGCCTTGATCTGTCGAGTTTTCTATTCTTCTTCTAGTAGTGGAATCACTCTTCTGCTTTAGGGATTCCTTCACACCATGCAGTACAGATGAAGCAGTCTCTCCCAAGCCCCTTCCCCTTTGTAGAAGGTGGTCAGGGCATGTTAACTAAGCTGGTCATTGCAAACGCTTTTCTGAGATGTTAGAGCTATTTGTAAATAAGCACTTTCTCCTTGAAAGGCTGAGAGCAACCTGGAACTATGGAGGGGCAATTATTGATATCTTAGGAATAAATCAAGCCTGAGAATAAAGGCAAAACGGGATTGCTAGAGTTCTGATGATACTGATCATGCACCTGTATTCCGCCATCTGTGCAGAAAACAACTGCCTCTAGTTTTGTTGCCAATAAATTCTGCCCCTCTCTCAGCACACACAAATTTTTTTTTTTGGCTTAACTAGTTTGATTTTAGTTCTCTGTATTTTCACCACCACTAGATTCCAAATTTCTTGAGGACAGAGACTATTTATTTTTATCCTCAGTGTACTTGTTGTTCAGTCTCTCAGTCGTGTCCGACTCCGCGACTGCATGGATTGCAGCACACCAGGCTTCCCTGTCCTTCACGATCTCCTGGAGCCTGCTCAAACTCATTCATCAAATCGATGATGCCATCCAAACATTTCATCCTCTGTCATTCCCTTCTCCTCCTGCCTTCAATCTTTCCCAGCATCAGGGTCTTTTCTCATGAGTCAGCTCTTCATATCAGGTGGCCAAAGTATTGGAGTTTCAGCTTCACCATCAGTCCTTCCAATGAATATTCAGGACTGATTTTCTTTAGGATTGACTGACTGATTTGATCTCCTTGCTGTCAACAGGACTCTCAAGAGTCAACAGAGTCTCTCCAACACCACAGTTCAAAAGCATCAATTCTTCAGCACTTGACTTTCTTTATAGTCCAGCTCTCACATCCATATGTGACTACTGGAAAAACCATAGCTTTGACCAGATGGATCTTTGTTGGCAAAGTAATATCTCTGCTTTTTAATATGCTGTCTAGGTTTGTCCTGCTTTTCTTCCAAGGAGCAAGTATCTTTTAATTTCATGGCTGCTGCCACCATCTGCAGTGTAGATTTTAACCTGCAAAAGTTACCCATGTTGTTTGCACAGAATTGAATAATTTGGGGTCAATATGTAAACAAAATTACTCAATTACATTGTGGGCAACATTATAATAACTATGATGTGGGAAAGCTATGATAATTCATATTAGGTGTTATAATCTCAATAGGCAGGTTCCCTTGACAGGCATGCCCAAGCGTTTTCTAAATATCTGGGCATGCCAATTGGATGGCATGTTGAACATGTGGATTTGTGGTTTGGTTTCTTGATAGGCAAGACCTCTTTTCTGTCTCTGAGTGGTTTGATGAATACCTCACTTTCTTTGTAATGTGACTCATCAATGCCTCTTCCTTCCTCAGGTGGCCAGGGGAGCCCAGGGCATCTGAGATGAATGGGGTTGCTTTTCTCTCTGGTAGCTTGGATTTATGGACTTGGCTGGATTTCTATGGAAGGATGGAGATCAATGGCAACCATATGGCGGAGACTATTATCCCACTATGCCTCCTCAGTGGGACCTGAAGATTGGTAGGTTCCACCCTCCTGGTTTTATGTGGGAATCTATTGTCAGCATCTTGATTCCTCAGCAAACCCAGCCTTCCAGCAATTACAGCTGAGCTGCATGTGTGTGCCTCTTCCATCTGCATCTGGGGACGCTTTGCCTCCAAATTTTCACTCAGTCGTTTAAGTCAGAGGCACTTAGTTCCTCTTGAGTGCCATTTCCATGTCAGAGAGAAATAAGCATAGTATTTAAAGTCCAGGCAGCATATGGCAAAGCAAGGGTCTGGTCCAGGCTTAGGGAAGGCAGGACTCAGCCAGAGTGGGAGGTAAGAATGATCTGACTGAGAGTATTTTTCTGGCCTTATGATTCATATTACTGTCATTCTGAAATATAACTGTTAGAGCCCTGGAGTGTTGTGCATTTGTATTGAAACGTGCCTGTATATATACAATTGGTGCTGCATTTTGGTAGACTAAATGGCGATGTGGCATAGTTTATGTTAAAATGCAAAAATAGAGTCCCTGTAACCCAGCTTTATAGGAATTCTTCTGTATTAGTGCCATTGTCATCATAGTTATTTGATTCAAGAGTAATTATTCAGTTAACTATTTCAGGGAAGCCCAGGAGGAAGAGGATATTGTCCTATTCTAGTTTCAAATTGGCATTTATAGGTCCCAATGAGTGTTTTCAGAGAAAAGATTTATTGAGAGAGAAGAAGGTGTGCTTACCAAGAAAAGTGATCATTTCAATCATTTTCTTAGATCTGATAGAACACCTGGACTATCATGTTAAATCTTGAGATCTCTGCCTTAAGAGAAACATTTGCAAAGGTAAGTGGATCCAGAACAAGTTAACTCAGTTGATTGCAGGTGAAGTCTGGTAGAACAGACAACAAAACAAAATAACAAGATCTGCAAAGGGAGGGTTTTGGAAATATATGTGTTTGTTTTCTGGTGTCAGAAGAGCAAATATAGAAGAGAAATACTCTATTTTCCTCAATACCATAGAGCAGAGCTAGTGATTAGGTAGGGGTTTCCTAGGTGGCGCTAGTGGTAAAGTAGCCAGTGCAGGAGACAAGAGATGTGGGTTTGATCCCTGGGTTGGGAAGATCCCTTGGAAGAGGGCATGGCAACCCACTCCAGTATCCTTGCCTGGAGAATCCCATGGACAGAGGAACCTGGTGGGCTATGGTCCAAAGGGTCAGAAAGAGTCAGACACTATTGAAGTGGCTTACACACACACATACAATTATTAGGTAGAAATATCATGAAGTCAGATTTCAGGTAGACATGGGAAAAAGTCACTCTACTATTAAATTGGTAAGCTTCAGGTAGTGGCAGACTTCCCTGTTACTAGAGCTGATCAGCCAGAAGATGGATGGCAATTTTATAGAGGTAGGTATGGCAGTGACAGCTCAAACCTTAGCCAGGATCCATTCCCAATAATAATAATAATTATTATTTTTACCAACAGGATCTGGCATTATTGTTTCAGATGAAATATTATGTTTCCCTGCTTCCCTTGCAGTTAAGAGTGATTAAGGGGGTATAAAAGGTCAGTTTTATTCCAATCCCAAAGAAAGGCAATGCCAAAGAATGTTCAAACCACCACACAATTGCACTTATCTCACACACTAGCAAAGTAATTCTCAAAATTTTCAAAGCTAGGTTTCAACAGTATGTGAACTGAGAAATTCCAGATATTCAAGCTGAATTTAGAAAAGGCAGGGGAAGCAGATATCAACTGCCAACATCTGTTGAATCATAGAAAAAACAAGAGAATTCAAGAAAAACATCTTCTGCTTCACTTACTATGCTAAGGCCTTTGACTCTGTGGATCACAGCCAACTGTGGAAAATTCTTCAAGAGATGGGAATACCAGAGCAGCTTACCTGGCTCCTGAGAAGTCTGTATGCAGGTCAAGAAGCAATAGTTAGAACAAGACATAGGACAGCAGACCAGTTCTAAATGGGAAAGGAGTATGTCAAGGCTGTATATTGTCATCCTGTCAGCACATCATGCAAAATGCCCAGCTGGATGAAGCACAAGCCGGAATCAAGACTGCCGGGAGAAATACCAATAGCCTCAGATACGCAGATGACACCACCCTTATGGCTGAAAGCAAAGAGGAACTAGAGAGCCTCTTGATGAAGGTGAATAGAAGAGTGAAAAAGCTGACTTAAAACTCAGCATTAAAAAAACTAAGATCATGACATCTGGTCCCATCACTTCATGGAAAATAGATGGGGAAATAATGGAAACCGTGACAGACTTTATTTTTTGGGCTCCCAAGTCACCACAGATGGTGACTGCAGCCATGAAATTAAAAAACACTTGCTCCTTGGAACAAAAGCTCTGACAAACCTAGACAGCATATTAAAAATCAGAGACATCATTTTGCTGACAAAGGTCTGTATAGTCAAGGCTATGGTTTTCCAGTTGTCATGTATGGATGTGAGAGTTGGGCCATAAAGAAAGCTGAGCACTGAAGAATTGATGCTTTGAACTGTGGTGTTGGAGAAGAATCTTGAGAGTCCCTTGGACTGCAAGGAGATCCAACCAGTCCATCCTAAAGGAGATCAGTCCTGGGTGTTCACTGGAAGGACTGATGCTGAAGCTGAAACTCCAATACTTTGGCTACCTCATGCGAAGAGCTGACTCATTGGAAAAGACCCTGATGCTGGGAGGGGTTGGGGGCAGGAGGAGAAGGGGACAACAGAGGATGAGATGACTGGATAGCATCACCGACTCGATGGACTTGAGTTTGAGTAAACTTTGGGAGTTGGTGATGGACAGGGAGGCCTGGTGTGCTGCGATTCATGGGGTCGCAAAGAGTCAGACACGACTGAGCGACTGAACTGAACTGATGTGTGTGTCAGTCTTTTAAAAGTTGTCTCCCCTCCTACCTCACCAGTTTCACTGATAATCTGGTTAGTAAAGCATTTCTCTAGCATATTAATAGAACCCAAGAGGAGGGGATCATTGGGATCTCCAACCTATAGCTGATCTTTCAAAAACACAGAAGGACTTGTAACTGGTGACTCACATTGGTGTGATCACTCACCTAGAGCCAGACATCCCGGAATGTGAAGTCAAGTGGGCCTTAGGAAGCATCACTATGAACAAAGCTAGTGCAGATGATGGGATTCCAGTTGAGCTATTTCAAATCCTAAAAGATGATGCTGTGAAAGTGCTGCACTCAATGTGCCAGCAAATTTGGAAAACTCAGCAGTGGCCATAGGACTGGAAAAGGTCAGTTTCATTCCAATCCCAAAGAAAGGCAATGCTGAAGAATGCTCAAAGTACCGCACAACTGCACTCATTTCAGACACTAATAAAGTAATGCTCAAATTTCTCCAAGCCAGGCTTTAGTAATATGTGAACCGTGAATGGCTGGATGGCATCACCGACTCAATGGACATGGGTTTGGGTGGACTCTGGGAGTTGGTGATGGACAGGGAGACCTGGCATGCTGCAGTTCATGGGGTTGCAAAGAGTTGGACACAACCGAGTGACTGAACTGAATGGGGGACTCAGCTCTTAACCTGTAGAATCTAAAGCTATTACCACACAGATAGTGTCAGAATTGAGCTGAATTAGAGGGCACCCTGCTGGAGTCTTGAGAATTGCTTGATGATATGGGAAACACTGTCCACACACTGGAATTCAGTTCAATTCAGTTGCTTAGTCATGTCCAACTCTTTGTGACCCCACGGACTGCAGCACACCAGGCTTCCCATCTCCCGGAGCTTGCTCAAACTCATGTTCATCAAGTAGGTGATGCCATCCAACCATCTCATCCTCTCTCGTCCCATTCTTCTCCTGCCTTCAATCTTTCCCAGCATCATAGTCTTTTCAAATGAGTCAATTCTTGGCCTCAGGTGACCAAAGTATTGGAGGTTCAGCTTCAGCATCAGTCCTTCCAATGAATATTCAGGGCTGATTTCCTTTAGGATGGACTGGTTTGATATCCTTTCAGTCCAAGGGACTCTCAAGAGTCTTCTCCAACACCATAGTTCAAAAGCATTAATTCTTCAGCACTCAGCCTTCCCTGGTGACTCAGATGGTAAAGAGTCTGCCTGCAATGGAGGAGACCTGGGTTCTATCCCTGAGTCAGGAAGACCCCCTAGAGAAGGAAATGGCAACCCACTCCAGTATCATTGCCTGAAAAATTCCATGGATGGAGAAGCCTGGCAGCTACAGTCCGTGGGGCTGCAAAGAGCTGAACAGGACTGAGCAACTAACACTTTCACTGTCAGCCTTCTTTATGGTCCAACTCTCTCATCCATACATGACTACTGGAAAAACCATAGCTTTTACTATAAAGACCTTTTCGGTAAAGTAATGTCTCTGGTTTTTAATATGCTGTCTAGATTCATCATAGCTTTTTTTCCCAAGGAGCAAGCATCTTTTAATTTCATGGCTTCAGTCACCATCTGCAGTGATTTTGGAGCCCCCCCCCAAAATAAAGTCTGTCGCTGTTTCATTGTTTCCCCATCTACTTGCCATGCAGTGATGGGACCATGATCTTAGTTTTCTGTATGCTGAGTTTTAAACCAACTTTTTCATTCTTCTCTTTCACTTTGGAATTGGTGACACCACAAGAATTGGAGTGGCACATTGGTAAGACTCCCTTAAATATTTCTCAGGTTCTGTTTTGCCGGATAAGTATGAAGAACTCTGGTGAACTTTTACTTTTCATTTATACAATATAATATTCAATTACATAATATTCAGAAGTATTCAAGTTTGGCTAGAATGCAGCTTTTTTTTAATGCTTGTGCAAGCATGGAAGATGTAAATAAAGTCATAGGAGATCAGCTGTGTATGCTTGGGGGCATTAGTGATTATATGTATGTGTGTGGGTGACTGCTGAGGGCAGGGATAAGGCAGGTATGGGCCTGTCTTTCAACAGAGACCTGTTTTAGCTGTCATATGCTTTTAATTGGAGGCTTTTCTTCCTAGGATGGGCAGAGGCTTTTGTTTCCGGGCTGGGTGCCTAGTCCTCTCTCAGTATGACATGGCCTCCTGATGATCTGCCCTCCCCTCCGTCTGTCGGATGGCCTTGGTTCACTCCCCAGCCACTTGGCTCTTTCTCTCTCCACATAGGTGCTAAGCAGCAGTGAGCTTACAGGAAACTGCTCACAGAACCCACCTTTCACATCCTTTTTTATTCCTTGCAGCAAGTGCTATGGTGGGAGTTCTTCATCTCTTTAAAGTTTTTCCTTTGCTGTCATGAGCTCAGATTTTGGTTCATTAACTCAGACAACTTTCTCTAGGTTTACTCCTCCCTCTTTCTCAGTTTTTCTTTTTTTTCCCTTTTGTCTGCTTGGCAAATTGCTACTTTCTCACTGAGAATTATTTCTCCAAGTTGAACCTTTCCAGCTCTTTTCTCCAAGCTCCTGAAAAGGCTAATGAGTACTGGTGCTTGGATTGTAATACTAGACATTTGCCACAGAGCTAATGCAAAATGCATGGCATGTGTCCAATATCACAAAGCAAGGGGTTGCGGCATGAGAGGAAAAAGGAAACACTTTCTTTACTCTGTGTGACATGATTGCCTGGAGATTTGCTTTTAAAGACACAGTTAAACTTTAGGGAAAACAAGCTGTCATGAGGGTGAACTTGGAATAGAATCAAGTCATGAACATGTTGGAAATCATGCGGAAATTCATCATGATCAAGGAGAAATTTTAAAATTAAGTTTATATATATTAGACATAGCTTAATTGCCTGGCAGGGAAACAATCTGTGGTCTTACCCAATTCATAGGTGTTAATTGATCTTTTCTGAGAGGCAAGTAGTTTAGATCCAAGAAGGTTGTGATGGGCATGTGAGATGCCCTATGCTTGTATTTGGTAACATTTCAAAGTGAACCTGTGTCAAGATATTTCTGCATGTCCCCAATCCTCTCACCTTTCTCCATCCTGCTCTCTGATTCTACCAAGCTGATCATAAGTGATGTAATGGGCCACATCAGTAGATATCTGTCACCTGTCTGATTTTCAGCTGGTTTTCACCAGTGGGGAAGCCCCAAGAGGACTGGATGGAGTGTCTACGAAGGGTGGCTATATTATTCTACTCCTACCAAGACTTTGTGAGATTGGCTGCTGAGGTAGGGAATGAGGGGCCAGGTGTGACACAGGATCACCTCAATACATCCCCTCCCCAAAAGAAGAAAGGGGTGACAGAGGATGAGATGGTTGGATGGCATCGCCAACTCAATGAACATGAGTTTGAGCAAGCTCCAGGTGATGGTGAAGGATGGGGAAGCCTGGTGTGCGGCACTTCATGGAGTTGCAGACTCGGATATGACTTTGAGACTGAACAACAATTCTGTTATTAAGAGAGAAATTGACTGAAAACTTGGCATTCTTCTGAATGAAGAGTGCTGCCTCCACTTATATTCCCAGAATCTCATTAGGGTTGATCAGTGGATCCTGTCTTCAGAAAGGATGGCTTAGCCTGTTTTAGCCACTGACTTGCTGTGTGTAAATTTGAGCAATTCACTTCATCTCAAGGTGAATCTGTATTCAGCCTCCTTTATTGGGTTATTATCCAGAACCCCTGCCGAGGTGGCTCTAGTCCTAAATATCCTTGGGCCCAAACCTGCTCCATGGTTTTCGTTTCAGTGCAGCTAATTTATGACTCAGCTGGCCTGCTGCACCAACCAGCCTGCCTTTCGGGGCCTCTTATGCCAAGTATTATCTAGACACTGTGCACTGAGATCTCATCTTATTCCTTTCCCAGGTGATTAACAGATAAATCCTCATGCCTGAAAGGTTTTGTTGCAAATCATTTATGGTTGTAGCTAATACTCAGAGGTAAAACATCTACCTGCGTCTGCCTGCAATGCAGGAGACCTGGGTTTGATCCCTGGGTTGGGAAGATCTCCTGGAGAAGGAAATGGCAACCCACTCCAGTATTCTTGCCTGGAGAATCCCATGGACGGAGGAGCCTGATTGGGCTACAGTCCATGGGGCTGCAAAGAGTCGGACACGACTGAGCGACTTCACTCACTTTATTATTATTATTTTTGTAATAAAGTTTTATTAAAGTATAAAGGAGATAGAGAAAGCTTCTGACATAGGCATCAGAAGGGGGCAAAAGAGTACCCCGACTTCACTCACTTTAATACTTAGTGAACTCTTTCTCTGTGTTCCTACTGTTTTATTACCTAATTTTCACAGCAGGCCTCTGAGATTTAAGTGCAGGGTTTAAACTAGAACCCTGCATTCCATTTTACTGATGAGAAGACTGAGATTTATGATGACATCATAAAGCTTACAACTGTAATCCCTTGTCTTTATTTCCCGATTTTCTAGGTGAGAGATTAATATGGAAGTGCCACTAGGATGTCTATCTTCTCCTTTTTTCCCCCACCAAGGGTAGAGATGAACAACATAGGATGCACACTTCTAGCCTTATATTAATGAAGACCAGTGAAGACTGTATTTTTTTTTCACAATGGCATCTCTTACAGCCTCAAGAATAATAATAAATGCCTAAAAGTAGTGTGCTTCTTTTACTCACATGAGCAACTGTGTTTCCAAGGATCTCTAGTTTCAGCCTTTGTTTCTCAGAGAATCTTATTTTATGTGTGCAACATTGAACGTGGTGCTTCTGGGCATTTCTGATTTCAGAATGGCTGGAATTGGAACCAGCCCTGTCATAAGCTTTAATTTAGTATCTGCTATGATTATGGAAATGGCAACCCACTCCAGTACTCTTGCCTGGAAAATCCCATGGACGATTTTAGGTAGGCTGGTAGGCTACAGTCCATGGGGTCTCGAAGAGTTGGACAAACTGAGCGACTTAACTTTCCCTTCACTTTCATGCATTGGAGAAGGAAATGGCAACCCACTCCAGTATCTTGCTTGGAGAATCCCACGGACAGAGGAGCTTGGTGGGCTGCCGTCTATGGGGTTGCAGAGTCGGACACGACTGAAGTGACTTAGCAGCGTGATTATTAGTAGTGCTATTCCACAACTAGAGCCCTGCACTTAATAGATATGTAGGTAAAAAATTAAGGTAGAGGATAAGATTGCTTATTTAGCCCCTTAGCATATGTGTATGAAGGGCACATATGAAATCTGAGAGAAGTGGAATTCATGCATTTAATGTTGTTTGCTACATTTTTAAGCAAGCATATATCTAGAATAATAATAATATATAATAATAGAATATAAGAATATAAAATAATAATATAATAATAATATATATCTAGATATATATTATTTCTGAAACTTTATATAGCAGATTTTGCTTCTAGACAGAGAAGGACTAGAAGGGGCTAGGTGTATAAGGCAGGAGGGATACTTTCTCTTCCTATTAGTCTTCTTTACTATTGATTTATTTTATGACTTTCATTATATGCACATATATCTTTTTCAGTAATGATGTAAAGATAATTAAAAAGAGAATAATTTTTTAAAAAACTAAGAAGGAAAATCCTGTTTTATTCATGTTGACTTTCTTTTTTAATATCTTCCTTTGCCCATGTGTCTTCAATTTTGACTGTTTTTATTGATCCCTCCTTCCCCCTTTAGTTGCTCAGTCATGTCCAACTCTTTTTGAACCCATAGACTGTAGCCCACCAGTCTCCTCTGTCCATGAAGTTCTCTAGGCAAGAATACTGAAATGGGTTGCCATCCCCTCCTCCAGAGGGTCTTCTCAACCCAGGTGTTGAACCTGAGTCTCCTGCATTGCAGGCAGATTGTTTTCTGTCTGAACCACCTTTCAAATCACACTTACTTACCTGAGCCTCATACACTGATGCAAATTCGTTTGGCCAGGGTTGCACCTTGGCAATCTCGGGGGATGCTAAGTCATAGCTGCCACTGAGAACCATTGTCTTATAGAAACTTACAGATTTTTAGGTCACACTGGTAGAAACATCCACTCTATATAATGATGGCATGCTTGTGATGAGCATGACTCAGTTCTAGATGTTAGGGGACTAGCAATGAGCAAAACAAATATTTTTATTATGGAGTCTGCATTTCAGAAGTGAGAGATGGTGATGAGGAAGAGTCAAGTGGGGAAGGACCTAAGAAGATGCTGGGTGCTTATGAGGTTTATAAAAGGGTAGTTTGGGAATGTCCCAGTAAGATGACACTTAACAAAAGCCAGAGGAGATGAGGGATCAAATCTTGTGGCTCTCTGGAGAAAACATCCTATTTGGCAAGAGACAAGATTATGATTGGAATGTCTGAGAAATCCCAAGAGGATCACAGGGTTAATAGGAGGTAAAGTAAGAGCATCATTACAGATGAGCTCCAAAGAGCAACAACTCCAAACTGAGAATAAAGCTTTTATTTCTGGGTTGCTTCTGCTGCTGCTGCTGAGTCGCTTCAGTCGTGTCTGACTCTGTGTGACCCCATAGACGGCAGCCCACCAGGCTCCCCGTCCCTGGGATTCTCCAGGCAAGAACACTGGAGTGGGTTGCCATTTCCTTCTCCAATGTGTGTGGCGTGTTAAGGCAATATTAGGAGAACTAAACTGATGGGGCCTTGTGAAGATGTTAAAATGAGTGTGTAACCTTTTGTGATGGTGATCTCCTGTAAGCTGGGCTTGACACGCTCCTCATCTCCTTCCATGACACCAATGTGCATTGTAAAATCAAAAGTCACACTGTTTGGCCTTCACACTTCGCATCCACAGTGAGATCCCAGAGTCTCTTCTACACGTGGGCAAATGGGTGAGGAATGATGCCAGTTACCTATAAACCCATGTTTCAACATTCAAGTTCACATTTTCCCCAAACAGTTTTGCAGCCACCTTTGTTCTAATTTTTCATATGTTTCCTAGATTTCATTCTTTGATGCTATACTTTTTTACTCAATAAATAAAGCTGCAACAAAATTATATATTTTTATTAAGGCATTTTCCCCTCTATGACTTTTCCCACATTCACTAATCTCAAATATATCTGTTAAAAATTTGTTTACATAAAGAACTGAAATACATCATTTTGCATATTGGTTAGTATTTCTATTGTGTCTTTTAAAAATCCTCTACATGCCCACATTATCCATGTTCAATTATAAATCCATTCTAATCAGACAGTGAGACTGTGCTTGTCTAAATCTTTTTGTAGCAGAATTGGTTAGCGATGCTAGTTATCAAAAAGTTATCTCTATGTATACAGAACACCATGTCATTTTTATCAGCTCAGTAGACCACAGAGCCTTCCACAAATAGCTCTGGGCCCCAAGGCCAGTCTGACTGTTGGTTAATGCAAATAAGCATAGAAAATGATTCTGTTCTGCCTCGGTAACCACAATTTCATTTGAAACAGAGCTATGTATTATGGCATTGCCAGGCAGACCCCTTCAAGCAAGGCAGGATCTGCATGCTGTTGTAGAATGTTCAAATTGGTTTCTCTTTAAATAGAGGTGGGTTTGGGTTTGTTGATTAGATCTATTAAAGTGGTTTTTCCCAATTCACTCTCAGAATGGGAAACAGCCTTTTCAAAGCTGTAGAGAATTGCAAGGATCCAAAGAGTTTAGATACGTACATCTGGAAATCAACTTGGGGTCTATTTGTGTAAAGAATATCTCCTTGTGGTCCCTTCTCTTTCCTTCCCTCCCTGCCTCTCTAACCTTCAGTCACTTTAATGAAGTGATTATTTATTTACACACAAGAAACTGCATACACTATAAGAACACAGTTGGATAAGTTTTGACAAACAAATACACCCATGTTACTGACATCCTATTCAAGATATCCAATCTTTCCATCATTCTAAAATGTCCCTTGTACGCTCCTTTGTAGGCATTTCCCATATTTTCCATCATTGTTATGAGCTGATCTGATTACTGTTACCATAGCTTAGTTGCCTTACAGCTTTATAAAATTTAAGTTATATGATATGTACTCTTGTGTCAAGCTGTATTTACTCTCTGTAATTCTTTTGAGATTTGGCTATTGTGTGTATCAATTTGTTATTCCTTTTATTTTTGATTAGTTTTGTTTCACCAGTCAGCAGTTGATGGGTACTTGGGTTGCTCCCAGTTTGGGGGTATTATGAATGAAGTTGCTATGAACATTTATGAATAAGTCCGTATGAACATGCATTTTTTTTCTTTTGAGTAAATTCCTATGGTAGGATTGCTGGGTCATGTAGCAAATGTATGTTTAATTTTCTAAGAAAATTTCTAAAGTAATTAAACAGATGTCATTTGACTGAGATGACACTGATGCTTTGGCAGCCCATGTAGACAAACCAAAATCTAATTGTGTAAATGCCCTCAGGTTGTGAAATTAAAATGGTAAAAATCACCAATCACAAACAGCTAGCCAGCCTTTCAGTGACAGCCAATCAGTCATTTTCTTACTTTCCTCTGCCTTTTTTCTGTGAAAATCTTTCCCTGAGCTCCTGTCCCCAGAGTATTCCTAACCACTTCTGTTTGGTGCTGCCTTATTTGAATCAATTTTTTTCTCAGATAAAGTCTTAAAATTTTAAAAATGCTCCAGTTAATCTTTCAACACTGGCTTCCAAAGGGATTACCATTTCACATACCTAAAAACCACAGGAGAATTCTAGTTATTCCACATCTGCTCCAGGACTTGGTATGGTCAGTCTTTTAAATTTTATCCATTTTAGTATGTGTGGAGCATTTTCTTCTTGTTCAGATTTGCATATCTCCAATTACTAATGATTTTGGACATCTTTTAATATGTTTATTGGCCATTTGATTATTATTGGTATATTATCTGTTCAAGTGTTTGTTCATTTTTAAATGACTTGTTTATTCCTTATTACTGGATTCCAAGAGGCTTTAAAAAATGTATTTTGGATATAAGTTCTCTGTCATATATATATATATATATTAATGTATTATTCCAATATGTGGTTTGCCTTTTGAAGAGAAATAGTTTTAAATCTTGATGAAGTTTATTTTTTTGATGTGGTTTCTTAGAAATTTTTGCAATTTCTGAGCAAAGATAATTTCTTGTGGTTTCGTCTGGATACTTTATGTTCTTAGTTTCCACATTTGGGTCTTTGAGTCACTTGGAATTAATTTTGATGTACAGCGTGAGGTAAGTGGTGGGGTTCATTTTTTCCACCTATATGAATATCTGGCTGTTTTAGCATTATTTGTTGAAAAGACTTTTTTCCTCAATATTATCTTGAAAGTTTCGTTGAAATCAATTGACATATGTATGTGACTCCAGAGCTACAGTCTATTCTGTCCCACTGGTCTATTTTTCTATCCATATGCTAATGCCAAATGTCTTCATTTCTGTAGCTTTAGAGTAACTCTTGAAAACAGTTGGTGTATTCCCATTGCTTTTTTCCAGATGGTTTTTACTTTCTAAGTTCCTTTGAATTGCCATAAAAATTAAAGTCAGCTGGTCATTTTGTACAAAAAAATCCTAATAGGATTTTGCCTGGAATTGTTTTGAGTTTATAGATCAATTTGGAGAAAAATAAAATTTTAACTATATTGAGGGTTTTAATCCAACTGTTTAGGTCTTTAAAAATTTCTCTCAATATTCTTGTAGTTTTAGTGTAAATCTTGAAGATTTATACTAAAATAATTCCTACTGATGTTGTAATAATATGATATTTTATTTTCATTTTTTGTATGCAATCTTGTTTAAAATTTTTTTAAATAATTTTTAAAAAATTATTTTAAAAATTTCCAGTTTATTATTAATATATAAAATAGAAGTAAATATTGGAGTTTATGACTTTAAATTTTATATATTAATTCTATTAATTTGTTTGGTGGTCATTTTTTGATTATGTAAAGAATCAAGTTTATGCTACTAAAAGAAATTTTACTTCTTGCTTTTCCAATCTATTTTTTTCTTTACAAATGTTCATTATTAAAATTTTTTTCAAATTCCATGAGATACATATTGTTATAGATGGATAAATAGAATCTCAACAAAGAGTAAGTAAATTGCCCAAGGTAACACTGCTGTGAATAAAAGATCCAGGATTTGAACTTAGGCAGCAATTTCTGTTCTTTTTTCTTGCGTTTGTGCCTACAGACAATTATGAATAGAAATGAAAAGAGCAGAAATTCTTGCTTTGCTCACAGGACCCTAAGGGGAAAGCCTTTAAAGCTTCTACATTAAGTATAATTTAGCTGTAGATTCTTCATAGATGTCCTCTAATAGATTTAAGATGTTCTACTTATGTGGTGAGAGTTTTTATCATATTCATTAAATGTTGTCAAATGCTTTTCTGTTTCAGTTGAATAACTTAGGCCTTTTGCTACTCTTTTGTCAATATAAAATTACAAATGATTTAGTTTTGAATGTTAAAACACTTTTGCATCTTGGGATAATTCCCACTTGATCATTATGAATTAGCCTCTTTATAAATCGCTGGATTTTATTATTTTATATTTTGTTTAAGGATTTTTGCATCATAAGTGTTGGTGGTCTATAATTTTTTCTTGTAAAATGCTTTTCATATTTTGGTAACAGAGTTATATTAGTCTTATGAAATGAATTGGGAAGTATTCCTTCTCCTCTTCTTTTCTTACAAAGTTAGTATAAGATTGGCATTATTTATTCTACCTGGTGGCTCAGTGGTAAAGAATCCTTCTGCCAATGCAGGAAATGAGGGTTCAACCCCTGGATCGGGAAGATCCTCTAGAGAAGGAGATGGTAACCCACTCCAGTATTCTTGCCTGGGAAATCCCATGGGCAAAGGAGCCTGGCGGCTACAGTCCATGGGGTCACAAAGAATTGGACATGACTCAGCGACTAAACAGCAACAACAACAAATATTTGGTACAATTTATCACTGAAGTTATCTGGACCTTGAAGGTTTTTGGTAGGTGGGTAGAGTTTACTATGATTTCTTTAACAGAAATCTTGAGTTTTTGCCTTTTTGTGTGAGTTTTATGACAATGTTTTATGACAGATTTATCCATTGTGTATAAGCTTTCACATTTATTGACATAAAGTTTTTTTCATAATCTTTGTTTTTTCATATTTATATAGTATATAGCAATGTATTATTTTTTATTCCTTCTGTGAATCATTTGTGTCCTTTCTTTTTTTTATCTGCCTACCTAGATGTTCAGTTTTTAAATAATTTCAAAGTTTTTTCTTTTATTTTTTGTTATTAGCATTTTTTTCTATTATATTAATTTTTGCTCTTGCATTTGTTATTTCTTTTCTCTACTCTCTCTTTTTTTTCCCCTGAGTTATTTTGTTGTTTTACTGACTCGTTAAGGTGAAAACTCCAGATTCGTAATTTTAACTTTCTCTTTTCCCTCATTTAAAGCTATAGTATTTACTCTTGGAACTGTTTTACCTGCTTCCCATACATTGTGTCTTTTGAGTTTTAATTAGCTTTACTTATTAATAATTTCTAAACTCACTTTTGGTTTTGTCTTTGGTTCATAGATTAAAAGAGGATTAGTTGTTTTCCATATACTTGGTATTTTCTATATATCTTAATATTGATTTTAATTTAATTTTATTGCAGTAAGAGAATATACTTTAGATAATTTCAGATCTTTGAATTTTATTGAGACTTGGACTTCCACCAAGGAAAGAATCCACCTGCAATGCTAGAGACATGGGTTTGATCCCTGGGCTGGGAAGATCCCCTGGAGAAGGAAATGGCACCCCACTCGAGTTTTCTTGGCTGGAAAATTCCATGGACAGAGGAGCCTGGTGGGCTACAGTCCATGGGGTGGCAAAGAGTTGGACATGATTGAGCACACACACTACTGTGCTGTATACAGTATATGGTATATTTCAGTGAATGTTCCATGTGATTTGGAAAAAAATGTGTATTCTGTTCTTGTTTTGGGTATAGTGTTCTATAAATGTCAATTATATTAATTTGATTTAAATATTCTTACTAATTCATATTGTGTGTGTGTGCTCAAGTATTGAAAGAGATATGAAAATGTCCCTTTATTGCTGTCAATTTTTGCTTCCTGTATTTGAAGCTTTGTATTATAATTAATTATATATATGTATATATATATATATATTTTTTTTTTTTTACTTTAACCCCTTTTGGGGTTGCAAAGAGTCAGATAATACTGAGCGACTGAACTGAACTTAACCCTTTTATCCTTTTGAAGTGATCCACTACTTGATTGAAGTTTAATTTGTCTGGGATTATTATAGCTTCACAAGTTTTTTTCTAGTTAGAGCTTGTGTGGTTTATTTTTTCCATTTTATTTTCCTCCCCTTGCCTCCTACCTCCTTTATCTTTCCCTTTATTTCCTTCCCTTTCCTTTTCTCCCAACATTCTGTTAATATTTTCAGTCATTAGTAAAAATGTTTACCAGTACCAAAAGTTTTATTATTCTTTCTCATTTATCCACATTTGTTTGTCCCTCTCCCCGTACTGACATTTTTTAAAGTATTCTTAAAGTACCTAGATTAATACTGAGGATATCATAGGTATTTTCTTAATATTGATATTAATAGCTTGAGTTCATGAACAGATATTTCTTTCTAATTATAAACTACTTTTGAAAACTTATAAAATAAAATATCCCTCATAACCCAAATATTATAAACTCTTAATATTTGTGTATTTTTAAGTACTTTTACTGGAGTTTTTAAAGGATAGTTTTATATTTTTTTAAGGGTTTCATAATTAGCTTTTAGATAATTTCAAATTGACAGAAAAACTACAGGGACTGTCAAATGAATTTAAATACCCTTTTAACCCAGATTCCCCAATTTTTAATATATTACTTTTAAGAAATTATCTCTCAGTTTTATCATTTATCCCCTGTTTTAGTGTGTCTTTTCTTTGAATTCTTTTATGACTTTATTTTGGTTTTAAGTCATTTGACTATGAAATTCTTAGGTGTGGTTTTCTTGGTATTTATTGTATTTGAAAAAATAGAATATTCTTTGTATTTATTCTGTTACTAGCCTTTCTGGGTCTCTGATTTGATGTTTGTGATTAATTTGGAGAGGTTGTAGTCATTACTCTGCCTAATATCTCTTCTGTGTCATTTTCCTCCACTTTCTTCCTGAGATGTCAAAAATGTATGTTTGACTACTTAACATTGCTGTGTGTGTATACTAAGTCATACACTTCAGTCATATCCAACTCTCTGTGATGCTGTGGATTATAGTCTGCCAGGATCCTCTGTCCATAGGATTCTCCAGGCAAGAATAATGGAGTGGGTTTCTCTGCCCTCCTCCAGGGGTTCTTCCCGACCCAGGAATCGAACTCGTGTCCCTTACATCTCCTACATTGGCAGGCAGGTTCTTTACCACTGGAAGGTTCTTTACCACAGTGTCACCTGGGAAGCCCACTTAGTGATGTTACACTACAATAATTATTTTAAATATTTTTTTCTATAGTTTAGCATGAGTGATTTCTAATTTTTTTATATTCAAGTTTATTGATCCTTTCTTCTGTTGTGTTCAATATGCTCTTAAACACATTCAGTGAATATTTTATTTCAGGTATTTATTTATTAATTTCCAGGATTTATCTTTTGGTTTTCTTTTATATTTTTAAAATCTTTCCTGAAATTTCATATTTCTTTGCTCATTACATTTATAGTATTCTGTAGATTGTTATACAAACTTAATCAGTTGTTTTTATTTCTTATTTTGTGATTCCAGTGTGTGAGCCATCTATCTTTATTAACTGATTTTTCTCTTGATTGTGGGTCACAGTTGTATTTTCCTGCTTCTTCACATTCTTGTCTTTAAAACATTGAAATCTAGAATTATGTACAAAGAAAAGTAAAGGCCGGAGTGGATTATGATCTTGTGAGACTGGAAGTCCTTGGGTTTTGGGGATGGTGTGGTGGTGAGTGTTCACAAGCATGTGACCTTCCACATCCTAACTAGTAGATTTAAGAAGTTTTGAAAATCACAGTATTGAGGTTTGTCTGGGTCCAGTACAGTAATTCTAAAGTTTCTCTTGAAGGACATAATATATCTGTGCACAGTTATCCATAGCAGTGTCTGATGAAGAAGGAACTTGTCTTAAGGGAAGAAAGTGCTAGTCACTCAGTCATGTGCTCTCTTTGCAACCACATGGACTGTAGCTCACCAGGCTCCTCTGTCCAGTGAATTCTCTGGTCAAGAATACTGGAGTGAGTAGCCATTTCCTTCTCCAGGGGAATCTTCCTGACTCAGGAATCGAAGCCGGGTCTCCAGCATTGCAGGCAGATTCTTTACTGTCTGGACTACCAGGGAAGCCAGAGTTTATGTAAAAAGGCCTAGTGGGTAGCCATTCAAAAGGGAACAGAGGAAAAAAGAGAAAAGACACTACTAGAGTTGTCTTCTAGGTAAATCCCAGCCTGTGAAACCTGGAAGGATAGGATAGGGAAGTGATGAAATGGGAGTGATTGAAATTATGTGCAGTGCTACTTGGGATCTTGCAATAAAATCAGAGCACAAGAGAATCAATTCTGTGGTTTATATAATATATTGAAACTGTGAGCCAAGGTCATGTTATCTACTTCTGTGTAGCAATTATTGAAGCATAATAAAGAAATATAAGCTATTAAGTACTTTTGTGAGCCACAAAAGAAGAAATAGTTGATGTCATGTAGCATCTAATGTATTTTACTGTAGCTGCTTAACATGCATTTAAGGCACCTGGTGAGTTTGATTTCTCAAACAAATTGACTGTTTTTCCCAGTAAGAAATATATCCCAGTGAGAAATGAACCAGAGATATTTGGTTTGGAAAATATGACTGTGGATTTATTGTATTCCCTGGCTAGTGTGACCTGGGAGAAGAAGAAACATTATAGACCCTAGAGGGAATGGCTAGATCATCTTCTGACCATGGAGACACAGAAACTCTTTATAGTGATTTGCTTATTATTCTTGACTGTGTAACTCTTAGAGTGAATGATCAGAACTGTATAGAGGCCTCTCTTATGTGATGCAGGAGAAGATTAAATTGTGATTTCTTGAAGGGGCGGCCAGGAAAGGAGTGGACATTGGCTGTAGTGGAGAGCCAAAGTAAGGTGTCCAAAGTGGGTCACAAAGCCAATGCACAAAATTAAATATCTTGAAGTGAGGAAGTAAATAGAATCCAAACAAACTTGGGACTATGAGAAGCAGCAGGCTGTAAATACCTAGAAACATGGGACAAAGAAGTTTCATCATTTACTTCTGGTTACACTGGCCTTAAACTTTAATTGTGAGTTTCTGCGAGAGGTTGTTTATCCTTGGGCCACAGAGAATGTGTTCAGTAATGGGTCCATTGTTATTTTTGGGGGAGGTGGCGAAATTAAGCACTTGACATCTGCAGATGAGTTATTTCTCTGCACTGTATCTCATGATGAAGGTATCTTCTTTACCTGCTATTAGGGGTGATTGAGACAGAGCTGAGAGTAGTGGGAAGTGATTCTCCTTTGATGACATATGTTAACTTTCCCATTATTTCCTCTGAAGTAAATACAGAAGATTTACACATAAATTCAGGCAGACTTTTGGTTAAGTTCTCTAGTGATACATCTAATTTGTAATGAGATAAAATCAGTAGAAACCCATGTGCTGTGAGAACTTATGTAGTTTTCTTTTCCCATTTGCACAAATTAAGAGCACAAGGCTAAATGACTCTGACTTATTGGATATCCCCCATAACCACTGCAGAGTTTAGAGAAGTGGACTGTTTATAATCCACTTTTTCTTCAAACATCTTTTTCTAATCCTTCACTTCCAAACTGTGGTTTACATAACCAAGATTTCTTATTGACTTGACACCAAATAGCCCCATGGTTAATTGTTTCTTTCCATTGCCTAGATTTCTTCCCCTGCTATGGAGGGATGAGTCTGGGAAGGAAGTTCAGTCCTTCCATACCTGCTAGTTTCTTCCTGTGGCCTGCAGTCTCCTTTAGTACCACCTTATCCTTCTGTGTATTTCTCTTGGGCCCAACCTTAAACTCTTGTCACTTGAGTTGAATTTGGTTATATTTTAGGCTGCTGCTGCTGCTAAGTCGCTTCAGTCGTGTCCGACTCTGTGCGACCCCATAGACAGCAGCCCACCAGGCTCCCCCGTCCCTGGGATTCTCCAGGCAAGAGTACTGGAGTGGGTTGCCATTTCCTTCTCCAATGCATGAAAGTGCAAAGTGAAAGTGAAGAAGCTCAGTTGTGTCCGACTCTTCGTGACCCCATTGTCTGCAGCCTACCAGGCTCCTCGGTCCATGGGCTTTTCCAGGTAAGAGTACTGGAGTGGGGTGCCATTGCCTTCTCCGATATTTTAGGCTACTCACTCCTAAAGTAGCCCTGCACAGTTATGTGACCTGGCAAAAAAGACACACTCTTTGAGTTGTTTTTCTTTTACCAATGAGGACAAACTTGAGCTTATCTTTGCATACTTCCTCACTTAGGCAACAAGGCATACATTTACAGGAAATTTATCCAAGATTTGCAGAGTAATTTTTGGTTTTGGTATAATGGTTTTTGGTCCTTTGCGAAATGAAATAATAAACTACCTTTAATGGGAATTTATTCAGCTTATTAGTCTAGCATGATTTTCCCTGTACTCATATCTCTTAGACCAATTTTCCCAGGGTTCCCCTTGTAGATGCATGTTGCCTTTATTAAAAGCAGCATTGAATATGTGAAAAGCCTTGTGTATTCTGAGTACCTGAGTATGTGAATACTTAACTCCTTCTGAACTAGAAAATTAAAAATTTTATATGGAGAGCTTACCTGTGTTATGCTTAGAATGGGACCCAATAGCAAGAAAGGTTCAAGTTTGTGAATAAAGCTAAACATGTTTGAGACGATGTCAGCCACATAGCTAGCGCTGAAGCTGGAAATAGAACTAGTGTTGAAATGAGAGGTGGAGCTGGAAGAATATTGAGGATTTGGTTATTACTTGCTGTAATATAACAGAGAGGACACAAAGAAATTTAACCAGTACAATAATCTGCTGAGAGGACAGACTACTTTATAATTATCTCAGAAAGAAAATCATAGGCTATCTTTTTTAAACTCTTTATAGCAGAAACACTACCACCTCAGCTAGAAATTTCCTAAGGCTCTATGAATCCTTACATCACCCCATCAGGATCTTTTATGGAAGTTTAGCATAATATGTTTAAGAGACTAAATCAGAATTAAAAATTCACACTGCCTAGGTTCAAATCCTAGCTCTGTCACTTAGAAACTGACTCAGCTTTTTGACTTATGTATATCTTATTTTCTTCATCTATAAAATGGATTTTAAAGGGTTGTTATAAAAGGTAAATTCATAGACATTTGTAAAGAATATCCTCTGGTATTGGGAGCTTTTCAGTTTGTTTACTTTTAGGTTTTATTTTTTTAAGTTGAAGTGTAATTGATTTACAATATTGTGTTAGTTTCTGGTGTACACCTAAGTGATTCCATCTTATATATACACACACACACACATATACATAAATATACATATGTATATATAACACATATATATGTGTATATACATAAATGTGTGTATATGCATACATATGTTTACATATTCTTTTCTTATCCATTTCCGCTAAGATTTATAACAGGAATTCAATAGGCTATATAATAATAAATAAACTATTTTCAGTAGAATATAGTTTCCTGTGCTGTATAAAAGGAACTTGCTGCTTATCCATTCTGTATGTAATAGTTTGCATCACTAATCCCAAATTCCCAATCCATCCTTCCCCCAACCCTCCTCACTTTTGACAACCGCATATCCATTTTCTATATCTGTGGGTCTGTTTCTGTTTCATAGATAAGTTCATTTGTTTCCTATTTTAGATTCTGCACTTTGATATCATACGGTATTTGTCTTTCTCTTTCTCGTCAGTTTATTTTCTTTCTACATTTTTTCCCAGATGAAGTGACCCAGTTTCATTCCCAGTTTCTCATATAAATTCCACCTTAAAGTAAACACTATCTTCTATTAAAGGTCAAACCTTGATGAGTCTAGGAGAATGGTTTTCTAATTCTTAGACACTGCGTGCCTTCCCTGGGTAGCAGTTCCGTTACACTGAGCATATGCCACCTGTTTGACAGACAGGAGCTGAGAGCCCCTCCTCTGGAGCACAACATAAGGGCTTTGCTTAACAGTCACACAAGCAGCTCTTGAGTCAAACAGAATAGGAAGAAAGGGAGAAAGCTATAATTTGAAAATAAGGAAGAAGGGTGAGACATTTGTAAAAGGGCAGAGAAAAAGACTAACCACACATACACACACATACACTCAGCAAACACCAGGCTATTAGTCTGTAAGCCACATTACGTTTCCTCTTAGAATAGTTTCCTAATTATATCACAAATTCGCAACATGGCCTGGCTCTGCAGAGTGTGATTATATACAGAGAAATCTGTACTTTGGCATTTGTTTTATTTGCCCAAAGCCTCCGTCTCCATGATAAGTATAGAGCATATTTGTGTGGCATCTCTGTGTTACAAATCCATTCTGGCCACAGGGTCATAATTTCCTGTCTTCCATTTGCTCTGTGATTCCCTTGTGTCAATGGAAGGCAATGTTTGAAATGTATCACCTTGATGGTGCACTCCATCACTCTGCAGCAAAACTTTTCACCCACAAGCTGGATACTTAATTCATATGTTCTTTCCAAGCGGTTTAAAATTTCCAAAATATCAAATATTGTTTTGCACGACACAGGTGATGCTGATGAACTTATTTCCTCTCTCAAAGGCCATGTCTCTTGGCAGCTGCTTCACACTGACTGAATATGAAGCTTCTTCACTCCATTAATTGAGATGAACATCAGTACAGCTGTGTCCTACTGAGTCTGAAAGAAGTGAAAATGAGATTAATTTTTCAGTGGGTGAGATCGATCTATAGAATATGTAGGCACAATTCAAGCCAGAAACTGTTTTGGAAGGTTTCACACCTCTAGTCTAGTAACAAAGTTGCTTAATTCCTTGAACTTAATTCTGACTAAGCATTACGGTTTAGACATTTTTGCTTTTAATTAGAATTCTGTGTTGTCCAAGCCAGGGAAATTCAGTTGATTTTTACTTATTTTACTTGCCAATTATATGTGGTCTAAAGCTGTGCATCTCACCATAGTTACACATCAGAGAGTGACTTGGGATACAGGAAGGATGTAAGCAAAGTTAGGAAGCATTGTCATTGTATTTATTCTTTCATATGGATATATTTAGCTGATGCATACTTGTGCAGTGATATATTTATTGATTGAGAGTCAGATTTTTTTCAGTTATTGGACATTAAAAAATCTAAATTTTTCGACTTTTCAGAAGTAGGGAAATTGGTAAAGAGAATGTCTATACCAGTTCTTGAATTATGTGAGAAAGAGTGTGTGCATGTGTGCTAAGTTTGCACATGCATGCTAAGTCCATGCTAGGTCCGTGCTAAGTCTGACTCTTTGCAACCCTATGAACTGTAGCCCAGCAGGCTCCTCCAGGCAAGAATACTGGAGTGGGTTGCCATGCCCTCCTCCAGGGGATGTTCCTGACACAGGGATCAAACCTGCATCTATTAATGTCTCTTGCATTGGCAGGTGGGTTTGATTTTGCTTTTTTTTTTTTTTTTTAACCGTGATGCTGCCTGGGAAGCCTGGGAGCTGTTCTAACTCGGTAGTGCAAGGGATGGAGTTGGTGGGGAGGGGGCTACTGAACTGAGCCCTGCAGGATGGAAAAGAGTTCACTGGCTGAAGAAGTGTAAGGGGAATATCATGGAAAAAGATTGTGTGAGCATGAATAAAGACTCTATTTGTTATGTTGGGAAAAACAAAAGTAGTTTGGTTTTTCTGTAACATCAAGTAGGAGATGAATCAAAAGAGATGCGACTAGAGAGTAATCAGGATCCCCGGTCTTGATATACCTTGCATGTCAGGCTATGGAGGACGGGTAGATTCGATATGTGATGGGGAGCTCCTGAGAGATTCTAGGTTTTCACTTTATTTTTATATTTTATTATCATTTTTAAAATCTTTTTTTTCCCCTTTGGCCTTGATAAAGGGCAGGCAGGATCTTAGTTTGAGCACCCTTTGCTGTGAAAGCATGGCGTCTCAATCACCAGGGAAGTCCCAAGGATTTCGCTTTAGACAGCTCTCTCTGCTTTCTGATAATATCATGCAAGACCTAGAGTCCTGATCTGTGTAAAGCAGGTTGGGTGATATAAGTAAATATGTATTAGTTATGATAGACCCTCTTGAAAAAATAATTCTTATCATTGCTCAGCATGCAAATTAAAGGCACAGCTACAATATAGAGCCTTATAAATCATAGAAATGGCCCAAGCAATCATTCCATAGAGATTGAGGTAAAAGGGAAATCATTTCTGGCTGAATGTTCAGAGACAGTTAATCGGGTCCAGTGGCCCATGCTTGGTCTTGAAGAAGGGGGAAAGTTTTAATAGGCAGAATTCTAGAAAGAAAAAAAGAATGTTGAGCAACAAGAGAAAATGTGAACCCCTTTTTGTTACAATTGGCAAGAAAAAATATGTCAGAACAGGGGGATTCTTAAGGGAACAGGAACACAGAAGACTAGAAAGTTAGGTAGGAACAAGTCACGCACAGCAGGCTTTGCTGAATGTCAAACCAAAGTTTTTGGCATTTCTAGAAAATGCAACCCAGGGACAATTTCTAAGCAGGAGAGAAGTATTTTCAATACAGAGTACTATGAAGATTAAGCTAGTAATAGAATTCCTGATAGAATTTTTAAAATGTAAATCAGTACATATAATAAGAATCTGAACCAATGCAGAAACAAGTGGAAATAGAAGAAATCTCTAGGAGAACTGAGACTACATGCCCAACTCTGATCTGTTGATCCAGAAACTCCTTTATTAAAGTTTTTGTGTAATTGTGAACTGCCTCCAGAACTGGAAGCAGTGTCTTTGTCCATATCTTCAATATCCTTACTCCTGAGGACTGAATTTTTCACTGGGAGGTGGAGCTATCTATATGTGGAGTATGAAGAAATTCAGATATTTCAACAGTGCTCATCAGAGTGCCTGTTAAAGTCTCCTGGAGAACTTGTTAAATAGATTTCTGGATCCAGTTGAGCTTATAGAGTAGGAACTCCAAGGGTTCAGACAGTCTATGTAAGTTCCTAGTGATTTTTATTATCAGGAAAATTTGGGAAACCATGTTGTAGGGTAGATGTTACTTCAAAGCAGTGAAGTAATTGATGGAATATAAGGACTTGTGTTAGGATCATTGATATAGCAATTTTTAATGTACAATGATTCTGTCAGCTTTCTCAGGTCCTGAGAAATTGAAATTACAGTCCCCCCTTCCCCAGTTTCACCATCTCTTTATTTTCATCCACCATGGTCTCCTTCCAGAGCTATTGTATTTGTATCCTACGTGGTCTCTTTTCCTAGATATGGTCTGTTCTCCATACAGGAGATGGAACAATCTTTTAAAAACAAATATCAGATCATGCCTCTCCCCACTTCTCTGCTCCACACCCTCCCCTAGTTTCTAATTATGTACTAAAAAAAAAAAAAAAAAAAAAAATCCAGGGACTTTCCTGGTGGTTCAGTGGTTAAGACTTCACCTTCCAATACAGGGGGTGTGGGTTCTATCCCTAGTTGAGGATCTAAGATCTCACTTGCCTTGAGGCCAAAATCCAAAACATAAAACAGAAGCAATATTGTAACAAATTCAACAAAGACTTTAAAAATTGTCCACATTAAAAAAAAAAATCTTAAAAAAATCGAAACGTTGTCTATGGGCTCCGTAGCCACCCTTGAGCTGGCCTTCAGTCTTGTCTCAGCTCCTCCCACGCTCACCTTGCTCCCTGTGGCTTGCTTCTATTCCTTGTGCATCCCAAGCTTGTCAGACTCTCTGAGCTTGATCCTCATTAGTCTTGCTTCCTAGGACTAACTATTCCCTGGACGTGTTCTGTTACTGTTGGAAGAGGTCATTGAGAGGATGCTGGTTAACCTGTGGGCTGGAGCCAGGCACGTGGAGGCCATTCACTCCTCCCTTTGTCCCTGGAAAGTGTGTTCTGCCCGCCATTCTCACTGTTTCAAGCCTTGGAGGAGTCATGTGTCACTGAGACCATCTGGATGGTATCTTCTCTATGGTATCTTCATAGCTTCTCTATGAACTTTTAAGGGCTTCCCTGGTGGCTCAGCTGGTAAAGAATCTACTGGTGGGTGAGTACAGAGATCAACTTGTACCCACCCATGAGAAACCTTGGGTGTGATTTCCTTTCCTTATTAACCCTGCCACCTACCGATCTGGAGTGGTCTGCCTCTTTCTTTTGTCTTTCCTCATCCTCCATGTAAAGGGACCAGTTTTGAATTTCACCCCCTGGGGAACTCTTGAGGTTGTGAACCCACAGTTGTGTCATTGAGAAAGGTCTTTCTGATCCACTGTGCAGAGGAGCTGCTACTTAACATTGTTACCTGTTCATACCCTGCCTAACCCATATCCTGATTCGTCTTACCTCAAAAGTCTTCTCAGCCTACTCTCAAAGTATATATTCATATATGTGGTTTTCACTGTCTTCCTTACTAGAATGTGTGTGCTTTAAGATTCTGGATTTTATCTTGCTTATTGCATTCCCCAGTGTTAAGAGTGGAGCCTAACACTTAGCTACTCTTCAATAAACATTTCTTGAATGGATAGATGGATGGATGAATGGATGAATGGATGGATGGAGGATGTGCTCAGAATGTGACAGGAGCTATTTATTGTATATATGTTTTGAATCAGTGCCTTTTCTATGTTATTGTCTCCATAATCCAGTCTTGAATGATCTGGACTACCTATCTTTTATAATTTTTTCTCACAGTTTCATCCTTCAACACCCGACGGTCTGATTTCCTTGTGTGATAACACTGCGTATTTATACCAGACTTTATTATATATATAGGGAGAAGTCACTGTTATGCATAGTTGGGTTAAAAAGAAATTTTCTATATTCATCTCATTATACTTCTTACTACCCAAACGACTTCCTCCTGGGTGTTTGAGCATCCTACTCACGAATCTGAGTGAGGAGGACTTCCCTAGATTTGTTCAGGGTTTTATCAAGGATCACATAGTCCTTGGTTCCTCTGATCTTTCTCCTTTTTCTATTAGAAGAAGTTACCTCCTGGACTGACCATCATAGACAAGCTCTTAGAAATGGCTGTTGCTTCCAGCGGTAATAGAGATTGGTCTAGTTTGGGATATTGATAGCATTTAGGGGCTGGGATTCCATTAGCTTCAGAAAAGTCTGAGAAGCCAAAGACTCCTATAAAATACACTGTGTAGTTCAAGCACATTTACATTCCTGAATTTGACTTAAAGACATGAAATTTAGAGCAACATGGCACCCAGCAATTGATTTAATCTTTACTGTGTCTGTGTCATTGGGCATTAAGTCAGTCACAATTACCCGATCTGATCTTTCTTGGTCTCTTTATTTGAAACTTCCAAATTTCTAAATTGGCTTCACAGAAAAACCTAACCAGTGGGCAATTCCAAATAGGGTTTATAAGACAGACTTAGGATCTCTTATAATCATTGATCCAGTTCACTTGCAGAAACTCAGGAATCGCTAAGTTGTTACTGTTGTGCCTGTTTTAAATAATCTGTCAGCTCTGTATTTTTGTTTTTTTTCTCATATTTGATTTCTGTATTCTCCTTAAAAATAAATTCTCTTGAAATCATAGGCAGTAAACTCAAGATCAGACGATAAGAATCATTAACTGGGTTGCATGTTGATGATACAACTGTGTGTGTAAACGGAATGTTCATAAACACATGCACACATCTATCAGCTGAATTTATTCTCCACCCAATAGAAACATACAAGACTTATACTCTCTCCTTTGTCTTTTCAGAGCAAGACAGTTTAGCACGGCCTCAGAGTCTAAGTTAGTACTTTATTAAAAGAAATTATTTTTCTTCCAGAATCATCGATACATTGAAAGGCAGAGTGTTGAAAGGAGCCTTAGGGAGGGTTTCTATGGTTCCACGCCCAGTGGTTCTGCTGGCCGCATGCTGACCTGCCTTCCGGGACAAACCGAAGTAGTTTCCTGACTCGAAGCTGCAGTCCCAGTGGCTTCCAGCTGATTTTCTAGGCAGGTAAAAACTGTTGCCTGTCTAGGAGGTTTCCTCTTGTTGAGGATCTGCCTCGAGGCATATCCATCTAGTTATCTGCCTGCCTTTTGAAGCTACACTGAACACAGCTGCTTTTGCCTGCATCTCAATGCC